>NC_056728.1:108516128-108608628 GCF_019279795.1 Protopterus annectens | reverse complement strand
AAATGGAAACAGATGATCCGCTCTGGCGACCCCTAACGGGAACAGCTGAAAGAAGATGATGATTAAATTATCACTTAAGACATTGGCAAACATACATTAATATAAAATAAAATAAACCATATTAACATGTTTCCGGTTACATACATTATGTATCACATGTTTTTTTTTTTTTGTAATCATGATCAGTTCAGCATTACATAAATTGCTCAGTTCCTACCTTCCCTTAAATCTCACTCCTCCTCCAGAATATTACTCAGTATGTAACCAAATTGCAAATAGTCTTGCTTTTATTTGAAATCATTCTCTTTTTTTTTTACAATTGATTTCATATTTAATAATCTATGAATATCTGTCAAAAGTCTCACATGTAATAGAGGTAAAAGGAAGAAACTTATGTACTATTGGAAATATAACTGTGCCTGAAATATAGAGAATTGTTGCCATTTTCTCCAACTGTTTCAGAAAAGTCAGACAGTCCCACCAAGATTAAAAAAGTAGGTCCTGGTTTTGTGACAAAGAGGCCTATCTGTGAGCTTGGTGACTAGCGATTACCCAATGCTGGAGGAGTCAGTCAAAGAGGGAGAGGAATGAAGGGGTTGGGGAGGTATGTGCACACTAGGAGGTACACTGAGTGGTACATTTCCCTGAGACTGTGAAAACCACCAATCACAATTAAAGGGGAAGAGTGCAGCTGACTGAGAGGGGAAAACACCTTTTGGAAGTGAGGGGACAACTTTTACTGACAGTCACTGCACTTTCCCTCCCCAGTTCTTTGCTGTGAGCATCCAGGTGATAGGGATAGGGCAATATGGAAATGTCCCAAACTGGCCCTGATGGTGGTTTGAATGATGGCCCCTGTTGGTTGACCATCACCTCAGTAATGTGGAGCAAATGGGTCAACTGACAGGGAGAGGACTGATTGACAGATAGTGGGGACAAAGAGAAGAAAAAGAATAAACAAGGAGTAGACTTCTTCTACACATATGCCAGCAAATAATTATATGATTATTACTAATTAAACAATAATGTTGTTATGTTGATACACTGGTTAATCAACTCCTATGGATGTATTCTCGCCCGGGTCTATATTAGTTCACCAAAATGGTATTCCGGTGAACACCTATTCAGCGACCCATAATCAGTGAAAATTGCATCAGCAATTCACTGAATTTACTAAGGGCAACTAAATAGTTGCCCAAAGGACAACAGAACAACTTTTACGTGACTCAAACCCACCCCCCTGATGTGGGTGAGGATTCTCCCCAAACCCTCCCCAACTATATATATATATATATATATATATATATATATATATATATATATATATACATACATATATATACCAACTCCGAGATCGTACTAGAGTGGAGAAAAGGTCAGAGTACTGTAGTGATCCATTGTCCTTCAGGCAACTATTTCGTTGCCCTTAGTGAATTCAGTGAATCGTTGAAGCGATACGGTGATTGCAGGTCACTGAATAAGTGTTCATCAGAATACCATTTCGGCAACATAATATTGATCCTGTCACCCAAGGCATAGCTGAGGGCCATACAGCTTCCAGATTTTGCTTTTTTACCTAATTGCTATTATTATAATGTGCTTTGTCTTTTATTTCTGATTTCTATTTCTGTTAATTCAGTAACATTAATAAATCAAAGACCTTGATATAAAGTAATTCCTCTGCCCATAGTCTTGTTGACTGACATATCTAGACTGATTAGCAGAAGATGCCTGGATGATTGAAATTAAAGATTACAGTAGAGCTTCTTCAATCCAAAATAGTAGAAAATAAAGACACAATAGCCTTAACTGCTGGCTGCTTTTGTTTTGACTACATTGATTTTGAGATTTATTTCTATAGTTTAATGACTTGCAAATGCAATTGAAGTTTGTTCCCCTGCTTATGCATTGACGATATGTAGTGCTGTACATTTAAACTGTTGTTTACTGATTAATTTTTTTCTGCAAAGTGTGTAATTTCTTGCTCAGTAGAGCAAATGTCAGTCTGCACTTCTGTTGACATTGCTATGTTTTCTTCCTGTCTGTTCAATTTCTTCTTCTTCTCTCTCTGTAATGGATCCTGTAAAACTGACCACTAATCAAGAATGGCTGCAGCTGTACCCTCCCCCCCATACTGATTTCAGTACAGTTTTTATAGAAGAGGGCTTCCAAGGCACAGAAAATGCAAATAAAAAAAATACTCACAATTTGAGACTGCACAATAATTTCAGGCTGCTGAGATTTTCATGTGCACCTTTTCACATCTGTCTTTTAATCTGCATTGAAGGGTTATACTGTGCATTTATTGTGGCCCAGGAGTGCAGAGGTAATCATACAAATCATCTGGTTCCTTAATTTAGGAAGAATATGTGGCTGATGTGGTCTGGCTAAACTAAATGGCTGTCAGTCACCTACCCAGAGAAGACTGAATCAGGAGGCCCTACAGTGGGGATTGTGTCAGATCACTTAGATTAGGGAAAGAAAGGCTGATAAAGTCCAGCAGATACTCATTATAAAACATGTGTTTGTGCTGATGCAGGTTTACAGAACTGCAATGGTCTGTACTAGCTACTGGTATTACCCTGGTTATTGGCTCTTCTTTGTCTTACAATTACAGTGGCTTTTATTCTCACCCAAACTAGAAACTGTCAATAAACGTGGATATCAAAACAGTGAGGCATTAGTGTGTGTGTGTGTGTGTGTGTGTGTGTGTGTGTGTGTGTGTGTGTGTGTGTGTGTGTGTGTGTCCTTTCTGAATCCAGGGCTGAACACAATTATGTGTGTATCTTATTTTAACTCCCTATGCTTGATCAGATATGGTAGCAATTGCAGACAGAGTAACTTGTGGTAGCAGTAAATTAATTTATTTACTTTCTTATATTCACTCTTCCTACAGACCTAATCAGCTGAGTGAAATGAAAAATGTGCAGAGCAATAACAATTTCAGCATGTGATCTATTTGTTTAAATGCAGCATCCTTCATATGATGAAATCACAAAAACACGAGTAAAAGCCAAGTGTTCCAAAAGCAAACCAACATAATCTAAAAGAACACTGCCAGACAGTAATCTACCAGATTTATTGAGCTCTTTCATTCCTTATGTATTTCATCAGGATGAAAACATCAGGAAAATGCACATTTAAATATGTAAATATGAAACATGATTGGCTACTTCTTCAGCATATAAGTTTTTTACTTTTACTACAGGCAAAATGGACGCATATTCATTAGCACCAGGAGATATATCACTTTTAATGTAATCTACCATCTCAATTCATACAAAAGCAATTCAGTCTTCCCCTTGCAGATTCTTCAAGTTCCTCAAGAATAAAAAATAGTATTTAAAAAGCTGCATTCGCAAGACTGTTTGAAAAGAGCGCCAGTCTTATCTTTATTAGTAATACTTCTCAGATATTCAGAAATTCTTTTACTGAGCTTCCTATCTGTGTTGCCCATGAGGGCAGGCAAAACATTGTGGAATGTATACCACCCCACGTGTTGCAATTAAATCTGCCACCACAGTCCAAGGGGCAAGGGAAACCATGAACATTAAACACTTGTTAGAAAATGAATATCACAAAGTGTCCAAGCACCGTGAAGACGTATGGTGGTTGCCAATATTGTGGGCACATGAAAGATGTTTCTGTTATGTTCATGGTTACTTTCACCCCTTGAGCTGTGGTGGCAAATTTAATTGCAGCATGTGGGATGCTGTATACTCTTGCCTTGAACTCACACATGATAAACCATGACTCTGCAAGCACACTTTCTTCAGTTGGTTTCACCTTACTTATGATCTAAATTTGAGGCACATCGTTAAACTTAAAAATACTTTTCTGACATACTATTTGACAGTGCTCAAAGCTTCACACCACATGCTGCACGTGCATGGAATTTCAGTTTCTGCCTTGCCAATTTTTCCAACTAATAAACTGTACTGCAAATGGTAACAGGGATCTTAGTACTGCAGTTTGTGAACACTGAAGTAGGTAAGAAAAGAAGTAAAAACATTTATAAGGGACTTAGCAAACCTAAATAAGACTGTGATGAATTACTTTAATTTGAAAGCAAATGAAGAAAAAAATCAGGAGCTCAATGTTATAAAAATATGGACTGAGTCTAAGTATAATAGGTAAGAAATATATTTGCTAAAACTGATGCATGCAATCTTGTTAGGGTAGTATTTAAAATATAAGATTGAAATCTGAAAAACCCTTACATCTATCTATGTATTTATATATTTATGCAGATCATCAGTTTGTTGGTTACCTGCAACGTCTGCAAATATTGCACTCTGCCATGGGAAACAAGCTGAAATACAACATTGTGGTCGAGTTTCTTCACCTGATCAGAGTCATTCATCAAGTTTACTTATTTAAAAGAGGTTTACTGACTGCATTAAAGTACAGTGGGTACCTGTGATAAGGAATAAGAAGGTATAACAAGTTATAAGAAATCATCATAGAAATTTTAGACAAATTCAAGGCACATGAGTCTTGTGACTATTACACCTTGTTGTTACAAACCCTAAACAGTACTTCGCCTGTCTAGGAGGGTTAAGTTAGTGTCTCAGGGTGAATTTAGGTTTACTTACCCAATTATTCAGGTCCTGTTTGAAGGATGGGATAATATCACTCTGCTTGACCTGCAGGGGAAGACTATTCCAGGGATGGGGAGCTGCTGAATAATAAAGCTGTCTCTCCACCTGAGTTTGTTTATCTGCTGATGAAAATTTAGATCTGTGGAGTTGGTATTAGTGAAATTGACTTGTGGAGGTGCAAGAAATCCAGGACCACTGGGCCATTAATTACAGAGAAGGCAAGGAACAGATTTCCTCCAAGGAGTCTATATGGTACTAAAGAAAGGAACAGTGATTCTAGTCTTTTGTGGCTGCCTTAGGGTTTTTAAATTCACAATCATCTTAGTTAGGGAACTCTGAGGTCTTTCTAATTACTTAATATGTCTAGTGAGGTACATCCCAAAGGAAGTGCTGTGTTCTAGGACTGTCATGATTAGTGTTGAATATAAGGGGACAATCACCTCCCTAGATCTGGATAATATTCCTTTGGCAATTAGCTACACCAAGTAGAAAGAATTCCTGACTACTGTTGTTGCATGATGATCAAAGGACAGGGAACTATCAACCCACATTCCAAGCTCTCTTACTACATTCTTATTTTGAAGTAGGGTAGCTCCTATGCTGTATGCTGGGGAGGGGTGTTCTATTAAATGTGACAATACTGAACTTTTTAGCATTTCTTTTGAGCTTATTTTCAGTACACTGTGTATTTACAGGAGTAAGTGCTTGTTAGAGAGCCTGAACATCAGATGTGGACATGACTGTGACTCCCCGCTTATAGTTGTCAGCAAACTTAGTTAGGCAGTGGTCTTGGTTCTTGTTCTGGAGGTTGTAAAATAAATACTAAATAAAAGGAGATTCAGCACTGAGATCCTGCAGAACACCACTGCATATCATTGTTTTCTTTAATGCTGCACTTTCCACCTTCACCTTGTGGGTTCTGTCTTCTAATCAGATGGCTAGCCACCTTACCAAAGAGGCATCTATTTGCAAAGGATTTAGTTTACTAACTATGCTAGCATGGTGAATGGTGCCAAAAGGCTTATCTGAATCAAACTATGCCATGTGCAGGTATGACCACTGTCAACAGCTTGTATTACCTTTTCAAAGAAGTTCATCAGATTCATTAGTAAGGATCTACCCTTCACAAACCAAGCCTCTGCTTTGTCTAGCCTGATGAGATTTGTAATGGCAAAGCTTATCAGGTCAATTATAATATGTTTCATAGCTCAGCAAATGAGACTCATCAGGCTGATTCTTGAGGTCCATGGCGGGACCATCCTTAAGGCTGGCATCCCCATTGCTATGTGCTACACCTCCAGGATTGAGCCTGTTGCTTGGCTCACATTAAATAGATTATGGAATGGTTCTACTGAGGCATGTCTAGCACTGTTTATCAAAAATAATACCACATCAGCTATTGAAAAGAATAGGAAGTTCCCCAGTGCCCTGGCCAGATTTCCTCCAGTAGTATAACTACTACCCTCAGATCTCCTGAAAAGAGGTAACAAGCCTAGTGGGGCTAATCCAGTCAACAAAAGATGAACAGATAGAGAGAGATATATAGGTAAATAAATAAGTAAACAGTCTGGTATATTATCAGGTCACATGGAGGAAGGGTTCTATGTCATGGACAGCACCTTTAGTATATGTTAATGAGTGGGTGAGAGATTCATGGATAGAAGCCTTTGGATAGTTGCATCTTGAACTAACTCCACATTAACCTTATTTGTAGTATACTAACAATGTCCACTGTCTGATTAGTTGCTGTCATTTTGCATGAGTTCAATGCAATACTGAGTGTTGTTTCTTAGCCTGCTAATATAGCTAAAGAAGAATTTGTAGTTGTCCTTGACTTAAAATAGCAGGCTACGTTCATAGGTCTCTTTAGTTGAATTAGTATTTTTTATATTTCTAATCAGATTTCTGATATTTTCCTTGACCTGAGGATCTTTTGCTATATACTTTAATGAGCTTATATCTTTTTCCAGAAATGCTGGTAGCCTATCAAGATGGTCAGCTTTTAAATGTTCCATTACATTTGGATCTGGATTACCTGCTCTATATATTTATCTAAGTGAAGAGATAATGCCTTTGTAAACATATTCACTAAGGCAATGTCTGGGAGTGATACTGGTGCAGGTGAATTTAAAGACTTCATCACAGAATTTTATGAAATCCTTTAATTCTGATATATTGATTTCAAAGAATTTAGACATTTTGAAGGAAAATGTAATAGGTTATGATCCAGCTTGACCAGGGACGGCAGTACCAGGGGGTTTGTGCATGATGTGCTATATTTTTAAGTACTACATCAAGAATATTATATCCTCGGTGGGTGTGGGGGGTGACTGGTAAAAAATCCTGATCCGTGCAGTTTTTGTTTATTAGATCCAAAAACACATGGGCATATCCCACACTGGAGGTATAAGCACTCTGGTTTACTAAGGGATACTTAATGTCTTTCAGAATGAATTAGTTCTTATTGGGAGTCACTCGAATATATTTTGTCACTTTACCTGATCTTCAGGGGACTCAGAAAGTGTTTTGTAACTGCTTGCAAACTGTCTGTTGGTCTTGTTTATTGTGATTTGGAGTTCAATAATTCTAAATAATGTTTTGTGGTAAGCGCTGACATTAAAGGACAATTTAAGCAAATACAACAATTAGTTGTAAATATATTTTAGTTCCACTTGAGGACCAAAGTGTCTCACTCAGTGAACTTATAAAGAAGAATTTTCAGTTTTATGGGAATTTCAACCCAAAAGTATTGCTTTATGTGTTACTGTCACAGTAAATGCTCATAAGAAAAAAATATTTGCTGAATACCCTTAAGCAAAATAAAGAAAGATGGGTTGTAGCATGATGTTGACAGAACTTTGCAGCAAAACACACACAAAAAAACCTATAATGTCTTTATTGTGTTCCCTCTTGTAAAGAAATGGAGCTGCTTGTGTGCATATCTAAAGCAGAATTTCTACTTATCCTTCTTAACTATTCACACTGAAATATACAAAGACGATGCTCACCGCAGAATTTCTAATTATCCTTGTTAGCTATTCACACTGAAATATACAAAGACGATGCTCACCGACAGTGTTTTAAAAATCGGTAAGACTGAAGAACGTATATGAGTGAAATCTTTGAGTGGCAAGAAAATGGATGTCTAAGGATAGAGAGAAGGCCAATGTTAATTCTTCCAAGACCAATGTTGTTATATTTTGGCAAGAAACTTTGCAGTGATGTATTAATAAACACGTAGCATGCAAGGTTATCTCTTCTTATATATTGCTAGGATGCCTATAAGCCTACAACCACAACTGGCAGTTATAAATAGTATAATTGCACCATTACACTAAATGTGATCTGTATGTAACAGGGTAAATAATTACACATTTATAAGTCTGTAACAGATTGTGACTCAACATTAGGATAGTCATTAAAATCACTAAAACACAGTCTGAGCTGTCAGTGTAGGGCTGTAGCTATGCTATCGAAAAAAGCAGGTAAGTTGTGAAATGCTGTCTGCACTCATAAGTGTTAAAAAGAGAAAATCTACTACTATTTTCAAAAACAAGTTGAAAATATATAATTATCTGAAGACTACTGAAGAAAGATTTTTTTCCACCAAAAACATAAGAAATGTAATGCTTTTGTCTAACCTTATTACACTATTTCTTCAGAAAAGCTGAATGTTTTCATTTGCTATTGCTTTCAGATTAGTCCAGTGAGTGGTAATATATGATCCAAAGCAAATAAAGCAAATAAAATTGGCTTCTCATTATTAAAGCTGAATTTTTAAGTTCACATAGATTACCTGTTACCATTTTAGGTAATACTAAATTGCTTTGATTATCCTTTTGAAATGTGAAATTTTCTGAGCACATGGGCATAAACCAAAAAAATCTGCAAAATATCTGCTTCCTCTGCACCACAAAAACTACACTTAGGAGAAAGTCTGGGTAAATGTAGGCATGAGATAAGAAATGTCATATATTGAGTATAAAATAATTTAGTAAATGAAGTATAAGATAAACATTGTCATAAATCATATCCATCCATCCATCCATCCGTCCATCCATCCATCATATATTGAGTATAAAAATAGTAAATAGATGTGATTCTATAATAAATCTAAAAATTCTTAAGTGAGGAAGCAGATTCAACCCAAATACTAGAAAGCAAAATGTACTGCTAAATTTGATCTTTAAAATGAATGTTTAAGTCTTAAAAATTAACTTATTCAAGAATAACTACTTGTTTTAAAAAGTGATAAAGGAGAAATGGCAAAATTAGAATTAATAGTGATCCAAATAATAAAGATTTGGGAGTTTATACTTTTTCACATAAATTTAAGAAACAATTTTTCTAAATGGCAAACTTGTTGGAATTTGTTATTTCGAATGTCATTAGTATAGTGGATTAAAGGCTATGTGCTGTTAATAAGCCGCTGCTTGTAGTCCCAGGTTTGAGTTCTTCAGCCTATGTTTACCTACAGTGCGACTTTGAGAAAAATCACTTAACCAAACAGTTATCCCAGACTGATTCTGAAAAAGGTCTGTGCGTATCAGTGTTCTACCAAATAATGCTGTAGATAACAAATACACATAATTAATATGTAATGTTTAAAGTTGCCCATTCAAGGTTCCTATAGTCAATTTGCAAAGACTTCATTAACTATTTTCAGTCCATTGCGCTAAGATTTTTCAAAGAACTGGCAAGCTATATGAAAAATACTTAACATATTTTCTGGGAACTCTGTATAGTTTACATATTCTGTTTTTGTATATGCTCAATGCTTTCAGTGTATTTTCTGGAAATTATTACTGGTTTGTTGTTGTGTCTTTCGGCTTTTTCTGGTTAGGGGTCGCCACAGCGGAACTCCGGTCTGCTAATGATTGGCAGTAGATTTTTACGTGCCGAGTTGCCAGCTCTGATGCACAACCTTCAGCAATGTTACGCCCATTCACGCATTACTGCATAATGTAATTGGATATTGTTATTTGTTTTATGTTTCTTTGTCTTGAAAACCAATAAAAATAGTTAAAACATTTCTGAGGAGAAATGGTCTTAACAGTTTTTGCACATTTATGAGGAGTTTGAAAAATATGTAAAGACTTCCTGCATAGCTACCTTGTAAAATCAGAATTTTTCCTTTGGGGGTGTTGAAGCGGTAGAAGGTAAGCTTTGGTTTGTGTTTTGTAAGCTTGTCATTTATTTTACTGGTTTTAGCAAGTCTGTAGTAAATGGGCCAAAGAGAAGATTGCTTGTCACAAATAAATCTAGTATCTCAGTCTTCATATCCTAGGTTAAAAAAAAAAAAACTGTTCAGACTTGATTCATAGAGGTTTCCTACAATGCTTGTAATTGTATCATAGACATACAGCTAGTGAGTCATATAAGATTACACTGACTGTGTTCCAGTTCTTTATCAAATCTTTCCAACAACCCTACTTCTTTGTGGAAGGGTAGTCTCACCACAGGTAAAGAAAAGTTGGTAGAGGAAGAAGGAACTACATTACCTGGGTCTGCTTTTAGATTAAAGTACAAGTCTAATCTGCCCTTAGTGAAATTGTATAACAGAGATCATGAGTTATTCTTAGATGTTTGCATGTTTGGATGTCTGCAGTTTTACTTTAATAGTTGTTCATATGTTTAGAGTATAGGAGGATCCTTCTCATAGAATCTGCCTCTTTTTGGGAAAAAATATATTTAGCCATCCAATTAAATCACTTTCTTATGATAATGAATGTTTAATTAAAAAGGACATGCTGAGGTGAGGAAAACATAGTGGTAATGATGTATTGTTAGGATTGTACTGAATATACTATGAAAACATTGATGCTATGAAAGATCTCCTCTTCTTCTGAGGAGAAAAGATAAGAACTTCTCTTCCTCTTTTTCACTCATATTGAACCTCTGCAGCTACTAACAAAGGCTCAGCCATTGTGATTTTGAACTGAAGCATGTGTTGGCTTTTACAGGATACAAATGGATTGCTATGTTGCTTAGAAACACCAAAATCTGTGTTGAAGCCAGAATATTTGTAATTAAATACTGGCATGGATAGAAGATAGGAAATAGCTGTAGGATGTGGTGGTGTAAAAGCCATGATTAGATATGAAGCAAGAGGCTGCTGTATGGCGGTGCAGTCTTAGTTGGTACATACCTCTATAATGAAGGGTGGAACCTCAACATCTGAGATCGGTAGAGACTCTTTATGTACCCTTGTGACAAACTTCAAACTCCTCTGTCTAGGAATTACAGAGAATCATCAAGACCACGCAAGGTTTAAAATAGAGCAGTATGCATTACATAGTAATACGTTCATAATGACATGGAAATGAGGAACTCCATGCAAATGAGCTACACAGGGTATGCAAATGAGGAAACCCTAAATGATGGACTGATTCAGAAATGTATAAAAAAGGCTCATTGTGCCATTACAACATGTCCATTACAATTTACATGCCCATTTTATACATAGAGAATCATGGTCTACATGAGGGGAACAGTGTTTACAGTATCTGCAGCTATAGCTCAGAAGTACATCTTAATGGCCTGCTTGGAATCAGTGCTACAATGTTGCTTGTCATGGCCGTGCACACCTATGGCAGAGGTAAAGGCAGTACTTGACACATCACTTGAGTGACTCGCACATTTTGGGCCATTTCTGAGTGACAGGGAGACTGCATGTGGTCTAAATAAAATGCCACCCACAAGCAGACTTAGGCATATGAAAAATGCCCTTGCATATGGATACTAAGGTATGTTTGTCTTTAAACATACTAGCAAAAAAGGGGGCATGGCTAGCATGAACTCTGAGTAGCAGCTTTTCACTTCAGCTCTGACTTTTCAAATTATTTTTGACAGGAATTTTTAAAAAATACTATTCTAACAGTGGAATTTTTTATACCATTGGATTCTTTATAACATATGCTTGGATAGTATTAAAATTTTTTTATATACTATTAATTTTCATGTCAAATCAGCAGTAAGAAGTTTTTTTCAACAGACAACATGAGCTTCACCAAAACTTCACATACTGACATAACTTTTAAAAGGGAACTGCAGTCTTTATTAACCAACATCCAAGAATTAACTTCCAAAATAGACAGATTGGATATGAAACTGGATACTTTTAACGAAAAATCTTCAAAGCAGATGGACATTCTTCATGAGGATATGCAGCAACAAAAACAACTAATTTCTGGGATTGAAACAGCCTTAAATGACACGGAAACTCGGATACAAGAAGGTGAGCACAACATAGAATTTTATTTAAAGCAAAATACATTACTTCAAACAAAAATAGATGACCTTGAAAATACGTCCAGTCATAATAATATAAGAATATTTGGCTTACCGGAAAATATAGAAAATAATAATATGGAGAGATTTCTGTCATCCTGGATACCTGAAGTTTTAGATCATCCTGAGGCTCTTTCCTATGGAATTGAGAGAGGTCACAGATCTCTAGTTTCATCAAAAAATAGTAAAACTAACTTAACAAGGTCTGTAATAGTTAATATTTTATATTCTCATGACAAAGAAATTGTCTTTAAAACTGCTTGGTCTAAAGCTCCAATCAAAATAAAAGACGTTTTGACAATGACTATTCTCCTTTGGTATTATCTAAAAGAAAAGCATTTTTACCTTTGATTAGAGAATTAAAGAAAACACAAATAAAAATAAAATTACTATTTCCTGCTAGACTGAAAATCTTTCAAAACACTACAAATATATTTGAAGATGTACATTTTTGCCCTCTCATACATTAAAACAAACAAAATACTAGCAAAAGTTGAAGATATGGAGTGGATAAATACAAGAACAAAAAGACTTGCTGAAAATGGAACATGGATTAGTACAGAACAAAAGAAAAAACATAAGAAGTGACTCTATCTTCACTGCATATAAGACCAATAATGCCTGAATTACTTGCATAAAACCCAGAAGTTGGGGAGAAGGAAATTGAGACAACTGGTAAGTTATTTAAATATTTTCCTTTGTTGTTATTTTGAACATGTTACAATTTATAATCTTAATCTTATTTAAAATGAATATCAAATAGTTCTATTGCATTGCTTATATAATTAAAAGGGTGTTTAGTGTTTCATGATGTTGCTAAAGTAATTTATTAATTTCATCTTTTGGTTATTATAGTAAGCTATAGTGTTATAGAGCTTGTTGTTACTACTAGATAGCAACAAAACTGATTGGTATATTTAAACAGTAGTGTATAGTTAGCGTTTATATATATTGATGTCTCTTTAGCATCTCTTTGTCTATGAGATGTGTGGCAACAAACAATAGCTACATGTAACAGAGAGG
This sequence comes from Protopterus annectens, assembly GCF_019279795.1. Taxonomy (NCBI): domain Eukaryota; kingdom Metazoa; phylum Chordata; order Ceratodontiformes; family Protopteridae; genus Protopterus; species Protopterus annectens. Next base: position 108,595,714 of record NC_056728.1, on the reverse strand, counting down.
TGATTGTTATATATTTTATTACATATGTACTGCAGAGCCAGTTGTCATTTGTGACATTGGTGGTCATGGATCTCTGGTTTTATTTTATGTGGCTCTTCTCATGTTCTAAAGTTGCTGAGATGATGGTTACTTCTGGCTCTTGGTTGGGGTACTTTGTGTGGGTAGTAGTGTTTGTGTTTTGTGCATGGTTTTGGCTACCCTCTCTTGGTTCGCAATTAAATTGTGTTTTGTAGTTTTGTAGCTGTGCAAATTACTGAAATACATAGATTTTTGATGTAGGATGTTATGGATGTAGGATGTAATGGTGGTCTGGTTCCGTTTTTCATTTGCCCCTTTTTTTTTTTTTTTTTTTTAGATTCCAGATTTGTAAATGCTGGGCAAGTCTCGAGGTGCTCAAAAGCTTCAAACTTGAGGTACATACTTACATTTTCCCACTGAGACACTCTCAAGTGTAATCCTGAGTTAATAGGGCTCGCAACCAGACCAGAGAAGCCTTTCCAAGTATAACTATTCCCTCTTGATCTCGGCACTCAGCTCCTGATGTATTTGACTGAACTTTGAACTGGCATGATTAACTCAGTCACATAGAATCTTCAAACACACGTAAGAGAATTGAATTACTTTCACTGCTTTTGTTAAAGAACTGAGAAGTGATATCTAACGCCTTTAAACTACATTTTATCATACCCATATCCGAAAATGATACGATTAAAGAAAGAAATTGAGGGGGAGTGAATGGAAAAGTGTACGTAATGACCGGCAACATGCACCAAGATATTTGAGCCTGATTTCTAATATCATTATTCTATTTTTATTAATTTTATTAACTTTTATATTGTAATTTTGTAAAGATTGATTTTCACCTACAAATAATATATATATATATGTTATTAGTATTATGCAAATATAACTACATAAGTTATCTTAGTTTTATTGTAATAATTATTTCAAAAGATTTTTCATGTTATTTAGTGCTTTGAAACTGTTAGAGAACAATTAATGAATAGTTATATGCATTGTGATAAGTTAAGCAGTCAATGCACTAAGGTTAATAATAATATAGTAGAATATATAGATGTTATTTCTTTATACACTGGTTCACCAATGTCAATATATATACATTAACAATATGCTTGGGATCACATGGATGTTAGATTACATTTTCATGGACTGACATTTTTATTAGAACTATAGCTCTAGTTATTTGATTATTATGGTAGAACAAATTTTAAACTGTTGTTTGACATTTACTGTTTATACCATGCTAAGGTTAATATAACAAACTGTATATAAAATTTAAATGCACTAAAACTAGATGATTAGGGAAATATTATTTCTCCCTTTTCTTCTTTCCCTTTTTTCTCTTCTCATTATAAAACATGATTTATTCATTACATTTTTTGCATTTAGATTAAAGTTGTCTAGTATAATACTTGTATTAATAATTCTGCTTTTTCTATAGCAAGGTTCCAAATGAATAACTGTAGTTATATCTTACTATTACTTATGCAGACCTGATGAACTGTACTTAATGTATAGACATTTTATTAATGTTTTAATTTATTACAGTTCTTGTGTTCTAATATTTTACTAGTATAGTGTTTTCATATGAAGCCGTATTAATTTTACCTAAATATATATATCTTATTAGACAGCTGCTGAATGGAGGTTGCTATTGGTTAGAAGGTTAATTTGAGTGATAGTATGTCACTCAAATTGGGAGTTTTATACTCCAGGTGGGTTCTAAGGGGTTATAATGTTTGGGATTGTTATTATCAGAGTTTTATAACATTCATTCTTTTGACATTCTCAACCACAAATAAAAAAACTAATAATATTTTGCTTTCATCTGTATTAGACTTTAAACACAATCAATCATACAGTATTCCTACATTTATCAATAATAAATTAAATTGGTCAATAATTTTTTATACCTTTCATATTCCTTTAAATTAATTCACTAAGAGGTATTTCTCTAAACATTAATGGACTAAATAATCATAGAAAGAGGGGTAACATTTAAATTCATCAAGCTACATAAATCTCAGTTAATATTTCTACAAGAAACGCATTTAGTAAATTTGGATATAGTCAGACTAAATAATAAATCATACAAAATACTAGTAAGTTCAGAACACACTCAAAAAAGAGGAGTTGCAATTTTATGGAACAATTCTTTATCAAGCCCAAAAATAATTGACATATTTAGAGATGATAAAGGAATGTTTTGTCTTGTTTCAATTAGGTTCATAGGTTCATAGGTAGGTACTAGGTTATTGGCCCTAGGACCTATACAAGCCTAGCCAAAAAGGTACCCTGGCTTTCACCACCCAAGAACATTATTTTCCTGTGCCCCTGTCAAGCAGAACCACAGAAGTGATCCCTGGGGTGAATTTCCTATTACCCATCCAATCATCAAGATTTTTCTTGAAGAGTGTTAATGAGGAGCTTTGTTTGACATAGATAGGTAGTCTGTTCCAGAGTATGGGAAGTCTTGGGGACAGGAATCTATCCCTCCAGCATGTTCTGTTTATTGCGGTGACAAGGTTTAGGTCCCTAGAGTGTGTAGCTCGGAGGGATTGGGATTTCTTTAAGTGGAGCATGTCCAACAGCTCTGGGTTTGACATAGCTTTGTATGTTAGGCAGAGATCGCCTCTGAGTAAGCGATATGCTGGAGTTTTTTGAGACGGTCTGCGTAAGGCATCTGTTTGAGGCCAGTAATCCTCTTTGTGAGGTATTTTTGCAGCCTTTCCAGTTGTTGTAGATGTCTTGTGAGGTACATACCCAAAGGGGCATTGTACTCTATAATGGGTCTAATGAGTAGAGGGGAACAATGAACTCTTTTGATTGAATTGAATTAAATTAGAAGATTTAATAATCCCCTTGATGTTTGGTGGAGGTAAGAATGAATTGGTCCAGGGCATTGGAATTAATGAATTCCAGAAAACATTGAGCAAGTGTGTTGGTACATGAGTAATTTTCCCAGTTAATGGAGGGGTAAGTTAAAGTCTCCCAGTATAAGGGTATTGGGTTGTACCCCAATATTTTCCAGTGTGTTTAGGAATGTGGAGTGGGAGTCTTGGGACACAGTGGGGGAATTATAGCAGGCTACAACCTAGATTGCAGTTTTACCCAGTGTTAGTTGCACCTGAAGTATCTCTGATTCATTATGTTGGGCTACTAGTCTGGAGGTGTGAATATCCTTTATGAATATGGTGACACCACCGCCTTTAGTGCTTAAATTAAAGGGGAATATTTAATTAAAGGGGATTAAATTAAAAAAGATTTAAGGGGAACAATGACCTCTTGTGATTGAATTGAATTAAATAAGAAGATTTTTACGTTAGTAAATATATATTGGATCTCAGGAATAGGAAACAACACTGTGAAACAGCATATAGACCTTATTATACAACTATCTAAAGGGAATATACTACTGACAGGAGATTTTAACTGTATTCTTGATACCAAAGATTCAACTTCACACAATAAAAGAAGAATCTCACCATCAGCCAAAAAATTAAAGGAATTCTCAGATATATATCTATTGAAAGACATAAGCAATTTGCTAATCCTGGTACCTTATTATATATTTTTTCCCACAGACATAATACATTTTCTAGGATTGATAGAGTCTTTTTCTCTAATAATTTAATAGATTCCTTAATAGATACTAAAGTAATTACATGTCCATTATCAGACCACAATCACATTCTATTTGAAATTATAGTTAACAGTAATTACAGTACCCAAATAAGAAGAATACCTGCCTATATTACAAAATTAAAGAAATTTAAAGAATTTATAGATCTAGAAACTCAGAACTTTATAGACAATAATACTACTAATGAAACCAGTGAAATCTATATATGGGATGCCCTTAAGGCTTATCTCCATTGAAGAAATTTTAATTGGGTTTATAAAAAAAGAAAAGTTGGGATGAACAACTACTTGACATATAAAATAAATTAGACATCTTAAAACAGAATGAACAGAGAGATATTGATATCTACGGAAAAAAGAAGGAAATAAACTTACTAAACAATAAGTATCTAGAGATATTAAACCATAAAACCATGATTGCTTAAGAAAAAATAAAATTTATACAATTTTCCACTAATCCACGATCACTAAACATGTTAGCTAACAAAACTAAAAGACTATCCAAATTTAATCATATAAATGAAATATATTCACCTAAGAAAAAAGGACGGTCTCAGATATACAAAATATATTGACTGAATTTAGACAATTTTTCAATAACATAAATCAGCATACCAAGACAATTGATTCTAATGAAGAAATCAAAACCTTTATTAATAAATACATTCATAATAGACTTTTGAATGAACAAACTAATATTATAGACAAGCCTATTACCTTTAAAGAAATTGAAACACAAATTGCTAAATTAAAATTAAATAAGGCACCAGGAAATGACGGCATTATTCCAGAAATCTATAAGATCTTGCCTTCAAATTCCCTAGAATAATTACATAAAGTATACAGTATTGCTTATAATGGAAATATAATACCACCCTCATGGAAGTACACTTTTATAACCCCCATTCTGAAATCCAGTAAAGTCCCATTCATTGTTCATTATATAGGCCAATTTCTCTATTAAATGTTGACCATAAAATGTTTATGTCAATATTTGCAGATAGGCTTAAAATCTTTTTACCATCCTTAGTAGAAGATGATCAAACTGGTTTCATTATAAATAGAAATTCTTATGATAATATTAATAGAACCCTATATTTAATAGAATCAGTTAAACCTTTAAATAAAAATCGAACAATAATCAGCTTAGATATAAATTGTGCATTCAATTCAGTTAATTGGGACTACTTATTTATTTTATTAGAAAGATTAAACTTTTCTAATAATTTTATTAGTTTAATAACCCAGTTATATCAAGGTAGCCAAGCATACATTAAAATAGGAACAAATATTTCTCAAAATATCCCCATTATTAAAGGCACCAAACAAGGCTGTCCATTATCTCCCTTATTATTTACATTAATTATGGAGCCCTGGGCCAATTTGAAAATAAATAATGTGGAAATTGAAGGATACAAGTTAACCTCAAATGAATCCTCCAAAATACAAATGTTCGCTGATGATATTCTACTCACATTAGAAAGAAATAACAATTTCATCAGAGCATTATTCTCGGATATGGAGTATTTTCAAAAAAAATCAGGTTACTCTTTAATAATAACAAAACACAAATACTAATAATTGGCGCTAAGAAATTTGATTTACACGATGATAAAAAAAATACATAACACAATCGGAAGAAATATGTTATTTGGGTATTGTAATTGCTAAAAATATTAAAGATATTGTTCAAGTAAACTATAACAAAAGTCTAAAGGCAATAGAAAACCTTACTCAAAAATGGAGTAAGATCCCGTCCTCAATGGGTGAGAAACGTTTAATAATTAAGATGATCTTTTTACCCCAGATTTTGTATATTATTCAATCAATCTCTTTACCCCTCTGACTTATATTATTAAAAAATTAAATTCTGTGATGCATGAATTTTTATGGTACCCAACCAAACCCAGAATAGCTTGGCCCACTCATATGAAAAATTGGAATAATGGAGGTATAGCTATCCCGAATTTAGAAATTTATGCAATCTCATCAATGGTTAAAACTATTTTTCTTCTTATAGATCCACAATACTCAGCCAAATGAAAAAAAATTCTAGAAATTTTAGTTAGTAAAGCAATAAATAACAACAGATCCCAGAAAATAGACCTGTTAAATAATACTTTTATATGGGTTTTAAAAGAATACATTACTTTTAATAATACTCAGAATTTTAAATCAAATTATATAACTCTTTTATTGAAATCTTTCAGAAATGTAATGTTTAAATTTAATAATTTTAAAGATTGGTTATTTCTGTTATTTCCAATAGCCTACACACAGAGTGTTATAGTCTCTTCTGATTATACAAAAACGTGTTAATTTAGAAAAAAAATAACATTTTGGTTTCACATGATGTCAAATAATGACTTAAAATCTATTAACATACTTAAAAATGAATATGAAGATGTCTCACTTTCTTGGTTGAACTTAGATGAAGCAAGGAAATATATTTTAAACAAGTTTGATACTATGTATTTTACAACCAAGAATTCAAACCTAAGATTATTCGATATATGGTTTTATCTATACAACATAAATCTCCTACCAAAAACATATTATCTCACATATATAAAATAATTAAACTTGATTTGGAAGCTGTTTCAGATACCAATTGGAACTACTTTACTTTAGTTAATAATTATTCTCCCACAGAAAATGATAAAATAAACATATTACAATCAGCTAGTCTTACCACCTCATCATTGAAATGGAAACTTTTTACTTGGAGATATTTACACTGATCTTTTATTACCCCGTTCTCTCTTAGTAAATTTAACAAAAGTAATGTCAACTGTTGGAGGTGTAATAAAGAAGTAAATGCAGAATGGGCTCACATGGTATATGATTGTGTAATTTTAAATGAATTTTGGAAGAATGTTAATTCCTTTTTACAAGCTATTTTCACAGATAATTTTACTCTCACCAAGTCACTTGGCATTTTCAATACTCCAGTACCTAACTGTATAAGCAAAGCTAATCAATCTTTAGTCTGGACTATATTATCAGTTGCCAGAAAAAATAATTACAAGAAACTGGAAATCCAGTACTACTCCCTCAATTCAAGAATTCAAAACTTTACTTCTGGAAGTCTGTAATTTGGAATAGTTAACTATCAAATCAGGATCTCCTCGGAATACTGTTAAATGCAATATATGGAAAAAAGTCTATAATTTATTACAAAAGTAATTATTTAATCAATTTATAATTATTGAGAATGTCTTTGTATATAGTTTATTTATGTTTGTTGTATCATTATTTGACTATCTATTTGAAAATTGTTCATTTCTAATGTACATATTTATTTTTCAATTTTAATTCTAATAAAACTGTTTTAAAAAAATACTAGCAAAAAGAAACTTTCAGTAACCTATTGAGAAAATGTTAAGGCTATCACAGGCTCAGCTCTTCAAATCCTAAGTCAGTTACTCAACATTACCCTGTAGCACATGGAGAAGCATATCTGGCTTTCCAGAGATAAAGAGGAGACTTCTACCACTGATTGCACATGTGCATGCGCGCGTGCACGCGCACAAACACCCACGTGAGTGCACACATTGCCGTGACAACCACACTTTGTTTATACAGACTGTGATGCATCAACAGGAAAGGCTTCTACTTCCTTATCATCTATGTGGTGTAATTGGCATTGACATCAACATCAACCCCCTTGTTTCCCATTCTGTACATGGAGTGAGGGTGTCGCATCAGCAGTGATTATCACCTAAAGCCAATGTTCCACTCCTCTGAGTGTCAAGCCCTGCCACTGCCATTCTTCAACACCACACACATGTGTGCACTCACACCTATGGCCAGTTTAGTGTGTCCAGTCCACCAACTGCATGCCTTTGGAATGAGAGAGAAAACTAGAACACCAGGAAAAAAAACACAGGGAGGACATTCAGACTTCTCTCATGCAGAATGCCTGGTTGATAATCTTGGGCATGTAAGATATAGACTTCCACATACTCATCCACAATCCCACAGGCAGGTTTTGAGGTTCTGAGTAGAGAATCACCACTACCACTTCATTTCCCTTCTATTCAGCCCTTCCTCTGCACCCAGGGTGGTTACCAGATGAATAGCATGCATCATACAGGCAGTTTTCTTGACTGGTTATTTAGCACACAGTTGAACTATGTCAAAGACTCCTGTGAGCAGGGGCTTTCCACGTCATCATTTAGTCAGTAGGTATACACACACACACAGTATCAACAGACAGATCTATACACAATGATACTATCCAAGTAGTGATTAAGCCACATATAAAATATTTTTTGATGTGGTTTGTAGCTGATGCTGAATATTCCCTAGATTTCTAACTGATTACCTCCACCTCTAATTCTCAGACTATACAGGAAATGGCCTATAATGCAGCACATGTCAAAATACATATTATGGTGATTCAGGTGCTCAACTTATTCAAGAGGTGCTCCAATTGATTAGATACATCAGGTGGGGCATATCAGTACAGTTTTGAAATATACAGCAACATTTTTGTTGGGTTGCAATGCTGTACAACATAGATATGGGCAAACAGCTGGAGCCGCAGGCTAGTTTTCTGAAAGGATCTTCCATGGCAGTTTTTCAAGCTGCAGAGATGGATGGAGAGTCAGGAGAGGAAGACACAGAAGCAGCAGCAGTACCACAGCTGAGCCAGAAGTGGGCAAAAAGTGATTAACATGTATCATATTCAGACTGTGCAGGGCAGTGCATGGGAAAACCATGCAGTATGAGCCACAATTGTGGTTCAAAGCACAGACAATACAGAATAAAATGATGCGTGTGTTACCAGGTTATGCAGGGCAGTGCATTGATATACTATGCAGTATGATCCACAAATGTGGGTCTTGACACCAACAACACAGAATAAAATATCTAGACTATGCAGGGCAGTGCACGGGATTTCTATACAGTACATCAAACATAAATATATGCATGCATGTTAGGCATGTGCAGGGCATAAAAATCATCATTTGCAGAGGTGTTGGATGCAATGACCAGTGACTGCAACTCTATGAGATAGGTAGTGTCATGAGAGCAGTTCAGGGTAGAATGAAAGATTGCTTCAGTGTTTTGAGATGGGGTAGGTTCATGGAAGTGGTCAAATGGGGATGCAGTGAAAGGTGGCTACAACCCTATGAGATGAGGAAAAGTCATGAGAGTACTGGGGATGGGGAAAAGTGACTGTAACATCATGAGACAGGGAGGATCACTTGAGGTGACCGTGGTACCCATGTACCATGGCAGGTTATGGGGAGCTAGGGATCACATCATCTAGTAGTAGGGCCAAACTGTCACAGCTGTTATTGTTGTTCACTGTGCTGTCTTGCCATATCAGAGCATTATGTGATTGGGAAGGGGCAGAAGTACAGAACTGTGGACATCCACCCTGACAGGGTACAAATCCTGATTAGTTCCATTACCCATGTAGTGGTCATGGACTGTCAGTAGGGGTGGCAGTTTGTATGCCCACAGGAGACAGGGGAGGGATACAACTACAGGAATGTGGATGTGCAACCAGAGGAGCCATCTCAGGTGATGATCCAGACTAGTAATATTGGTCATGCCTTGGAAGAAGACCATGATGTGGTGCAACCGGCTGTGTACTCACAAGTGACAATGAGGCTGTATTTCCCATGGCCTCAGCATTCTGACTTGGGACAGTCTGTCCAACTGTTCTTCATACTGATCCCACCACAGACATGGAAAGAATGGCCTCAGGAGGCAGCTTGGAGGGCAGTTGTAATGTGCTCCATGGAGACACTGACGGAGGCAACACTGGCCAACAGTGACCTCAGTAGTACTGTCTATTTCTGTCCCTATGCTCCACACCACTGTGAGGGTCATCATGCTGGTACATGTACAACTAAGGTGGAAAAAATATCTTCCAGTGTGTGTGTGTTTGTATATATGGTACAACGTGGGAATGGCCATACTACTGTCCAACTCCCCTCTCAACATGTGGCAAGAAAAACTACCATCTCACACCATGATCTTCATAATGTTTTTGGTTTGCATGTTGCCCCACTCCCACATGGCACAGTCCTGTGTTCCCAGTGACATTTTGCATCACAGCATCGGTATCAGCATGACTGACATCCACCACAGGTTGTTGATGTATTTTACCAGATGGAACTCCTTTTTTAGAATGAGTAGTTTCTTCCTTAACATTGTAAAGCTGAAAGAGTATGGAATCTGTATTGAAATTCCTCTATTTTACAGTTGTACATTATTGAACAAACATGCTCAACATGTCAGTGGTAATTTATATCATGCTAAGAAGGGGCGCTTAGCACTGTAGTTATGCAGATAAGGCTGCTTAGTGCTGCTTTGTCTGAGTTACTCCCATAGCACTTTGTGCTATCCAGACATGTTGGTATCACAGTGACCACGAGGCATCGAACAAGTATGTTTGTGCACATAGCATGAAAATGTCCATACTGTCATTGTGCTACATTATGACAATATGTACCATCATGATGCAGAACTGTGTTTCAAGCCACAATACCTAAAATGTGTGTGCCAAAACATTTTGTTCCTCAAGCTAAAGCTGGCCATGACTACCTCCAACCCTGTAGAATGCAAATCTCCAGCATAGTGTGCAGGGAAGAAAAAATGTTCATGGTCTTCCTGGACAGGGATTTCCAGGAGCACCTGCTAGGGCAGTATGATGGGCCTTTGCAGAAGATGGATGCCTGGCATGAGCTTACAAGACAGTGATTGATATCAGTGGCATTGTTCATTCTGGTCAGCAGTGTGACTGATATCACTGGCAAAATTAATTCTGGTCAGCAGTGATGTTATTGCTACTATGAGCTGAGATGGCCTTGCCTTGATCTAGGCATTAGCTTAGGGAGAGGCACACAGAGATGCATTGTAAACATTTTCCAGTATTAATTTGTTCTAATTTGTTACCTCTCAGTTTTATTTGTCCAGTTAGGAGCATATTTTGTTTTGCAGCAGCAGAGGAGTGTGAATCCAGCATGGTTGGATGTCACAGGAGCCAGGGATGACTCCACCAGTAGCAAGGTATGTATGCTGTCTGTGGCAGCTTGCAGTGCAACTGCAACTATGTTGCGTCTACTTTTGTGCAATTATGTTTTTTCTCATTGTGTAATCGTTCTCTGGGTCCAATTATAGTGGAGCAGAAGGATAAGGAAGTGTAGCCATACTCACATCAGTCTGTGCCACCCAAAATGTTTAGTGATGGGCTGCCAATAGCCAGCTGGGTTTACTCTCAGCAGGGGAACAATGGTTTCCTTATAGGAGGAAAGCTAGAAGAGTCCCTGATCCTCTTTATTGTCACTTCTGAAGAGGGAACAAAATGTCCTCTTGGGAGAATGACCTGGAGAGGTCTGCCTAGTCTCCAGCATCCAGAGGCTGGTGATGGCTGAGCTGTGATGGAAAGTGAATGTATGCCTCAGCAAAGTGGAGCATCTTCTGGCATGGCTCTTGTAATTACATGACTTGCATTCCCCAACCCCTGGGCACTAAGAGAAGCAAGCAGCATTAGCATTAGCCACCCAGGCATGTGATGTCTAGGTTTCTTGACATTGCCAGGATCCCACTCTATCATAAGACCACAGGGGGTTACTAAGCTAATAGCCCTAGAGCCTTTTTAAGCCTAACCATTCTTGCCCCAATTTCCCTATCCTCAATTTCCTTGGGATAGAACAGTTTTTGTACATGCCTGTGCCTTAGGACATCTACAAACTGCACCTATCCATAAAGGCCACAGGTGACAAGCCTGGGTCTTTTCATCCAATTGTATTTCATCTCTTATAGATTCATTGGTTATTAACATGCTGTTGATCAGACACTTTATTTGTAGCCTACAAATTCCACTACATAATCTACCTTTCTACAAGGGATAATTGGGCCCAGTTCTTGACTGAATTTATGGTTACCCATCCACTTGTCTAAGCTGCATCTAAAGAGGTATGGAAGCTAATTGGTTTAAAATAAAGGAGAAATCTATTCCAGAGGAAAAAAAAAATCTTTGGGAGAGGTACGTATACTGCCAGCAAGTTCTGTTTATGTTAGGCATTTGAAATGGATGTTCATGGTGTTACAGCTTAGTGAGTGTGTAGCAGATCACACAGGACGGGGTCATTTGAGGTTTTGGAGGCAAGGCAGAGATCACATCATAAGAGTCTTGGAGAAGAGATATAGTACTTTTATACAATCACGTACGATTCACAGACGTTATGCTCTTGATTATCCTGGTGAGGAAGTGCAGGGGTTGTTCAAATCAAATCATGCATTTGGACATTTAAATACCAAAGAAAGCCTTATATTCTATGACAGACCTAATAACGGAAGAGGGCATCCATTGGATTAGTTAGAATGGCTTTCTGACAATAGTAGATAAATGGTGATCAAAAGAAGTTGCATTGACTACAAAAGTGCCCTCTTCCCTAATGATCATGTCAGTTTTGAGGGAGACATTGTGTGTCCTAAATGGCTCAGTACTACATTATTTAGCATTTTGCTTTAGGCCGTGGTCCTGGCACCATAGGTTTGTATGAGTTAGGTCTTCTTAGACCCAAATATTAGCTTTAAAATCAAGGAAATAAATACCAAATACAAACAGCTACAGCACAGTCTTGATTTATTGATTAGGATCTGTCAGTGAGCTAGTTCACTATCCAGCTGGTTGCATAAAGGCTTAGATTTAGTTTGATTACTTTGTGGATCATGCCAGAATGTCTAATAGCATAAAGGCCTTTGCTATGTCAAGGTGAATGATATGTACTGATATGCCCCCATTCAATGCCTCAGGCAGTTTTTCAAAAAGGTCTTTTAAGATAAGTTGGAAGTATCTTCCTTTTGTAAACCTAAGCAGGTTTGGGTCCAGGGATTTTAATCTGCCAATATATTTGCTTCTGAGTGCCACAGCGATACACTCCATTACTGTACAAATAACACTGGCAGGCTTATTGGTGTGTGTTGCCAGGATCAGTGGAGGGTCTACCCTTGTGAGGGAAATGATCACAGCTGTTCTTCACACCTGCAGTACAAATCCAGTTTCAAAGATGAAGCTGAAAAGTCTTTCTAGTGAATTGGTAAGGCTGTGCTTTATATGGACAAGAAAACAGTCAGGCACATTTTCTTGACCCATAGAATCAATATCTGTGGCTTTAGAAAATGCACTTAGGGCCTCATCTGAGGGGATTTGTGAGGTAAGTGCAGACACAATGGCAAACATGATGATCTTTTGGAGTATGTAGGATAAACTTTGAGGTAAATGTATCTGATAGCATGTTACTATGTCCTCAGGGATATCGTTATGTATCGGATCTGGGCAATGTTGGATATTATTCTTAATGCTTCTAACAGAGTTGAAAAAGGCATTACAGTTGTCCTTTATAGAGGTTGCATTTTCATTTTATACTTATTCTTGAAGGATTTAAGTTTGCTCTTAAGTTCTTTGATCAAGCTCTTAAATTTAGTTCACAAGTGTGAGGCATTCAGTTTATTTTTCAAGACAAGGTTTTTTTTTTCCTTTTATTATGTAGTTTGCTTATTGTTGGGTTTACCATATGGGTTTATTCCTAAATTAAACACACTGTTTGTGTTGGATATGCACTGATGTCTCTATGCATGCATATGCATGCATTTAGGGGTGGAAAGACAGTGTCTTAAAATACAGGGGGGTTCTTAAATTGCATCGGGTCAAAAGGTCAGCTGTACTAGATTTGCCTTTGAAACATCTCTAAAGACTGTAAAATTTGTGGGCAAGTTGAGTTTGGACTTCATGGTAAATACAACTTCATGGTGGTCAGATCTGACTAGTGCTGGGGGAAATATGGGTGCAGAGCATATGAAGTAGAAGAATGTTAGGTTCCATGGAGAGGGGGAATAATTTAAGTATGCCTTGTGGGCTGTGGGCATCATACGGGGGATTCTGTAATTGGTTCGGAAATGTTAAGAGGCCTTACTGTTAGTAACTTGGATGTGGGGGCAGAGCAGTATGCCTTTGGGCAGCCCCCCCCCCAGACTGTCAGCACCTTGAACTACAGTTGAGGAACAAAAGAAGAAGCTGTTCTGCAAAGTTAAGAAGCAAAAAAAAGACACTCATTAAGTGTTTTAAATAGCTGCACATAAACACTACTGTACTGATTGCACTGCCAGCATTCTTCTTCAGCAGCGACAGTCATGCCCCCGACAGTTTGCACCTAGGGCAGCTACAGTTCTGGTAGAGAAGCTTAAGGTCATTATCTTGTTACGTAAGTTCTGAAGTGATGAGGAATCTGGACATACCATGACCTACACTATGATCATTCCCAGAGATGGGTCTGAATGAATTGTACACATTGAATCCTGGTGTGTGTGTGTGTGTGTGGGGGGGGGGGGGGTTGTATCATCACTGCATGTTACTGGACCCATGTTTCATTGATAACACAGATATTAGTATTTAGACTTCCAGCAATGAACAGCACTGCCTTTATGCAGTCCTGATTCTAACTAATTGCTAGATGGAGAAGGCTGACACTACCAAAAAAAAAGGCACTATAGGGGGGGGAAGGTTGACAATATATGAAAGCTATGAAGAAAGAGATGCATGCCATCCCTGGCAAAACAGTTAAGACTCTCAGTCATCCAGCATTATTTTTGGAGATGGCAGGATGCTGCTCAAGACAAGTTTTATACCATCATCTGACTCATATTCTGCGAGCTCCATCATGTGTGTCTTCATAATAATGCATGGATGTATGTTTCAGATCACTTGCTTCCATGTGTACAATAAGCATGTCATAATTGTATGGCATAACAACCATGTCACAAGTGCATGACATAACAACCATGTCATAAGTGTACCTGGGATGAAGGGACTTGAGTGCTACTGTGACCTGTGAAATCCTGCCACCTGAAAGGCAACTAATTGTGTAATCGTTAATGTATACTACTTAATGTCTGTTTATGTATATTACTGAATATCTGTTTTAAAATGTTTGTAATATGTTGAAGCTTTTCTCTCAGGGCCTCAGCTGAAAAGGGATTTTGACTAAATTCAGTCAGACAAACCTGGTATACAAAATCAAAATAAATAAAATAAATGCCATCACCCTTTGCTCACTATGGAGTCACCTATGACTAAGACATTAACATGTATAGTGGTATACAAAGGTAGCCTTAAGGGCTTTGGCCTGCAAACTGGGTGTCTGCTTATTTCTTGTTAGTGCGGGAAGGTGCTGTTTGTGCAGCAGTCATGTAAGTGTAGTACAGAGGATTTTGTTTGCCAGTCCTAGCCTTTGTAGGTTAGGGAGAGATTTTTTTTTTAGTACCTCAGCAGAGGAAGTACTTTTTGTTCATAGATTCATAGTTAAGTACCAGCTAATCAATTTGCTGACCAGTACAAGCCTTGCCAAATATATATATATATATATATATATATATATATATATATATATATACATTCAAAAGTTCCCTCCAGCCTAAAGGAGGGCAAGACAAGGTGAGAATTTGAGGCTGCTTATCCAATATTCTGAATTTACCTTAAAGGTGCCAAGGATGCAGCTCTGCTTGACATGTAGTGAAAGTTTGTTCAAGAACATGAGGGATATATTGGGAAATTAATCTATTACACCACCTGTGAAGAATAAGAAGTGAAAGGGAGTTGGATCTTTCATGGCCCAAAAGGCTAGACACAAATCTCCATGGTGGAGTCTATAAGAGACTGAGTACAGAGACAGTATTTGCAGTTTGTCCTGATAAGTAAGACTTTTGAGGCCACTGATCTGTTCAATCATGAGTCTCTGAGGTCTCTTAAGCTGACTAATATGTTTAGACAAATACATGTCAAAAGAAGCATTATATTCAATTATGTGTCTGACATGATATGAACAATGGGGAATTAAGACTTCTTTGGATCTAGTGGAGATACTTTTGGAAATTACATGAGTCAGATAGAAAGCTTTCGGAGCTAGTGTGAGGGCACAATGATCACCTAATAAAGAATTACCAAGATAAGTGCCTAAATCCCTTACACCTGAGTCTGATTAGACGGGTGTGTGTGTCACTTATATGGCATGTGAAAATATATAGTTTTAACCAAAATAAACTATGCTCATTTTGTTTTATTTAATTTGAAATGATTGTCCTTGTGCCAATTGATAAATGGTCCAATCCATGTTGGAGTAATTCTGAGTCAGTAGAAGACCAAATAATATAATCTAATTTATATTCATCTGCAAACATAGATAACCATAGGCCAGGAGTGTTGGTCTGAAGATCTGAGAAAAAGAGTTGTTGAGTGGCATGCTGGTATATGCTGGTATATGGTGGGAGTCAGTACTGACAATCTGATGATGAGTTCTTACAATATGTTTTCATGAGAGCCTGCCCTCCAAATTTAATAAGTGTTTACAACTCTCACAGGTAGATTTAGTTTGTGGTAGGAGAAAGTATGCTGCTTCAGGGTACCTAATGCTAACAAGCTGGCAACAGATGATATAAATGCAGACTGCAGACTCATGCTGTCCTAAATTTGATATACAATGGTCAGCTGGTTACTGCCAGTACCTAGCACTTTGGTAATGCCACAGGTTCAGGTAGGATTAACAGAGGTACAACAACTGTCGTGAACAACAATGAGTATTAAGAGAAATCAGAAAAGTAGCCCAGATGTCACTACAGGAGTACTGAAGGGCCTTGCAAACTGCTTTGGAAACCAAAACTACAGACTATAGAAGTGCAATGAAATAAAATAGCAAAGTGTCTCTAATGTCAATACAGTGGTTTATATAAGTACAGCAAACTGATTTTTTTTAGCCATTTATTTGCTCCCCTGCATGATCCTATGTCCTTTTACTCAGTGCCCCAAATCCATCACCAGGTCTACCAGTTTCTCCTTTCCCCCAGACTTCTCTGACATAGCTCAGGCCAGTGCAGTCCCTAAGGGCATCCTGGGGGTCTTGCTGTCAACTTCAGGTGAGAAGGGTTTGAAGGGGAAAGTTGAAGAACATAAGGTCATCCTTGTGGGTCTTGCTGACATTTTTTACTTAATGACCTACCTCATTACTCTCGCTTCCCATTGGTGTCTGTGCTTGCATCCAAGGGATGGATGTGCAATGGGGATGTGTCACATATCACTTTGTCTCCTCAACAGCAAACCCATATCCACACGAGTATTCTCCACTTTGGAATATACCTCATTATCATGACATCTACGGACTCCACTGGGAATTATCATAGGGAGCATCTACATAACCATCCACCCCCAGGATAGACACGCCCATCTTTCCCTGCTTCTCCATCAGTCACCAGAGCTGCTAATCAAACCTGGACTGTAGTCAGGGCTTTATCCCTCTATTCCAGCAGAGTAGTGCTAAATCAGTAATATGGTTCAGATGCCTCAGAAGCAGAGTATATAAGTTCACTGAAGAGAATCAGCAGTCTGGCAATTATACTGCAAAATCAGTGGCACCAGACAACTAGCAGACTCGTATGTGATAACAGTAGAATATACAATCAGCAATAATAAAAAAAAACAGAACAACCAGGTCACTCTGATGACACAACAACAAAGTGTATAAGAGCATTAAATGAAACAGCAATGTGGCTCAGATGCTGCAAGACAGAGAGCAAAATAGCAAGCAGTAATCTACCAATAGGCCTGGATGCATCAGAGGTGAAATATTAATTAATAACAAAGACTTAATAACACTTGGTCTAATGGGGAGTTATAGCACAATACAATCAAGCTGTATAAAGTGGAGTTTAAAACATCAGCAGTGTATACTCCAGATGTCAACAGGAATTTATTTATGAGATTTGCAATTAATCAATAGTGTTCCTAGAGTACGGAACAGTTGTGAAGGTCTGCACCACCACGCTCAACAGTGGACAACTGCATACATCGGTGTCATTCCTCATCTCTCTTTCTTGTCCAATCCATTCATCACCAGTTATCTGCTCTATATTTGTGACTATCCACTGTCCTTCCCACCTTTTGTGTTTGCACTTCTCAATCTATATTTCATGTTTGCCTCTCTACTCCTGCTACCTGATATTCTTTCTTTATACTATTCTTAATCTTACCTCATGATCTTCCTCACTTACCATTTTTTTTATATTTACGAGAAAGGGGCTTTTTCTCATAAAATAGTTATCTTTCCTTCCCTCCCTATCTTCCATACCATTATGGTTACACTTTTGTGTTTTCCTTTGCATGCTTTTTTCCATTTCCTACTTTCTTACACACCCCATTTCCTTCCTATTTGTACAATGGTCAGGGCTGCCATTTTAGTTTGCCACCACATAGTGGTCTGTCTGATGACTGCTGTGTTGCCTTGTAGTGATATGTTGTATGTGTAACCATGCATTAGTTTCACGTGTGCTAGTCTTTCTTCAGTATGACATCCATCACATTATTCACACACCCTTCTCTCCTCTCTGTAGCACTCCTTTAGGACTAAATCAGCTTGTCATGGCTTCCTCCATTATCACATCACTTCTGTTTGTTATATGGACCTTTACTTAGTGTCCCAGCACTAGCCAATGCCTAATACATGTCTGACTACCAGTGTGGATCATCATGCAATACCCCCCCCACCAAAATGTAGTGGTCAGGATGCAGTAAATCTCAAGCTATGAGTTCAAACTGGAAACTCCTGGCTGCACCCTAGATTAACATATTTTCTCTAAGTTAAAATTGTAGTTCGTAAAGTCTGACTGAGACATTTTTGGGATTTTTTTAAACCAAGAACTACTCCTTATACAATTAAATAAATGCATTCTTTCCACATTAAGGCTGTAAGACTATAGCATTCATTCACATCTTTTTGGTCATATGTTCATTTGTTCCGAGCAGTGTTTTGAAAGGTAATTAGAAACACAAGGAGCAGAAAAGAACTTTAGCTTGTGTTTTTCCTCTGTTTGCTAAGATAACCATTTATGTGCATATGAATCAAGTGCAATATTGCTAACCAGGTCAACAAACCTAGAAGAAATGCATTATATTTCAACGTGATGGTGGAGCTATGTATAAGGCAAATAATTACTGTCTATAATACTTTATATGTGTTCATACAATACAATTTGATATCATCTTTCATAATGAACTGAAGTAAAATGTCAGCAGTTAACCTAGCTAATGATAAAAAATACACAAAAGTGATTTTGTTCAGAGCATTAGCTAGTTTAGAATTGAGCACATACTTAATAAAGTGGCCAACTTTTATTGAATTTGAGCACATGCCATTTGCACTGGCTTCAGTTAATTTGCCTTGGAATGCATGTCTGACACTACTTCAGAGATTTCTAACAGTTATATTTACATAGCTCATTGTGCTGTGTTTCACATTTCCGTGTTAAAGGGTGCTATTATGTGATACTTTATCTTCTAATACTTAAATGCATACTGTTGTCTTTATTTAACTTGGGGTGTAATAACATTTGTTTTACAAGTTACTGTGTTTAATTTAATTTAACCAATTAATTATTTCTTAACCAGAAAGTGGACTGGTGTGTTGACCATTTTCAGTCAACCCTATCAAAAATACAAAAAGAACATAACTAAAAACATATTAGCAAAATGAAAATTTTAATATTCAATCAAAGATCTATTTAAATGAGCAAAGCTGCAACATATTATATAAGTCAGAAATAAACTGTAATCAAAGATAACGTAAAGAAGTAAACAACATGGATTAGGATACAGAATGCACTCCAAATTATTTAATATTTGGTAACAAGGTAGGTGGACTGCTCCAGAAACCCATATCAGCCATGACTCGGTCTGAGAGGCAATATACAGCGCAACTAAGCATAAGTTATACACTTCAGATATGATGTAAGATTTCCATAGTTTCAAAACTTTAGAAATGTCATATGTAGTTATTATGCAGTTTTTATAAAGTATTTCTTCTACATTTCTGATAAAGTAGCAGGTTTACATTAGTTTTTTTCAACATACATACGTTGCAATACAGTTTAGCCACATGAAATTGCTTCTTAAATATCTAAAACTAAATTTCCTTGGGAAGAAATGAAATGAAAGTGAGTAAAAGACAGAGATTTCACAGACAGGCCTAAAAACTAAGACAAGAATGCAGGAATATGATCACTTAAATGGCAAAGGAAAACAGTTGAGAGCAATAAGTTCATTTTAGAATTTAAAGCCTTTTAAGGATTTTGTCTATTACTGCAAAAATTAAAACTAGAAACTAAATAGAACTCCAAATGTTTAGAAAAAAAAAATCTGTCAAAAAAGACAGCAAATAAAAAGAAAATATAAGAATAAGGCCCCAGGTATGTGGAATGCCCATTAAATCAAAAGTGAACTGCACACATATGAGGTCATTAGTGTACACAGCCTAGGTCATTAGAGTACAGTAAATAGTCTCTTCTATTTAGTTTGACCATTGAGATATGAACAACTCTTGTATATTGTTATTATTATTATTATTATAGTAAAACAATAGACAAAATAATTTCTAATAGGTACATGTAATGAGAATCTGGTTACCTAAATAAAGATATACTTTCCTGGTATATTCTTAAATTTGACTGGGTGTATGTCATTTTGGATATGTCTCGCAGTAAGTACAACACAGTTGTGTACCTACCATAAATGTAGATGTTTGAGTGTATTCACTGTTGCAGTCCAGGTTACCCTCCCAACATCCCCCTTTTCCTTTGCTGGGACTTATCTGTACTTCTCTATTCTATACAACCTATGTGATGTATTTGCTTGTAGATGAAGGAAAAGTTGTTTTTTGTGTATGCATGCTTATTGGCATAATTTAGCCTACCATTTTAGGGGCACCTGACATCTGGGGCAAGAAAAATTGAAGAAAATGGTGTCAGCTGCATCTTTTATACCCCTGGCGCACTGACATCAGGGAGGAGGCGACAGCAACTGACGCCGGACCTAGACTTTGGAATTCAGGCCGACTGCGGGTATGCTATGCTCACTGCATGCACTCTCCTTGCATATCTTACATCCTACCAAAGCTCCATCATTCCCCCACTCAACCACTACCACTGTACTACTACTCACACCACCACTCATGTCTCACCCTCACTCAGTTCCCCTCCAACCAGCTCAAGAACCATCCCTATGCATCCCCCACATATTCTACCAACTATATTACTCAAACATAAAGCATCCCTACAACTTAACATAGTAACCCTTCCACCATACCTATTACCCACAGAGCACAATCATAAAGTTTCTCTTATAAACAAACACATTCAAAAACTGAGAAAACTAATAATCTCATTCATATCAAAACTAGCCCTAAGTGGAGACATCCACCCCAACCCTGGCCCTACCATCTCCAACCCCAATCCTCATAATCAGACTAGAAACCACAACTTCTCCCATATTACAGCCAATAGAAAGCCAAGTGACTTCCTTCTACTAAGCTTAAATATTAGAAGTATATCCAACAAAGTCCATGAACTCCATGCCACCATAGACTTGTACTCCCCAGATATAGTCATCCTGACAGAAATCTGGCTAAAACCTCACATTACCAGTGAGCAAATACTCCCTACAGGTTACGGCATACTAAGAGCAGACCGGCTAAACAAGAAAGGAGGTGGTGTAGCTATAATATTTAAACAGCATCTAAACATCCAGATCTTAAAATCATCAGCTCCACAAATAGGCAATGAAGAAATAATATATACAAACCTCAAAATAAACCAAAACAAAACCATCAACATAATTGGATGCTACTTCCCACCTGGCCAAAACATCCCTCCACTAGAAAACCTCCTCAGCTGGTCTACCCACCATCTCCCCCAAGAAGCTATCATTTTAGGTGATTTCAATATTGACTGGCAATCCTGTTCTGGCAACCATCCAACCCATCATGTAAACCTTCATGGCTTCACCCAACTAGTCCAGTCGCCAACCAGGATAAATAAAAAATCCAGCAAGCACACTACCCTGGATTGGATACTAGTCAGTAAGAGCCCCCAGTCATATATAAAAGGCTGCTTATCAGATAGCCTCAGTGATCACTCCCCAACATTCCTACTCAAAAAATACCTATACCAAGCTAAACCCTGTCATCTACCATCAAATACGTAAAAAACTAAACTTTAACCCACTCACATTCATCTTATCCCTCAAAAAATGTAACTGGCATCCTCTAAAGTACCTCAGTCTAGATGACGCAGTTGAATCTTTTAATACTACCTTCCTGAGCATCCTTAATTACCATGCCCCCATAAGATTTTTCAGAACCAAAGCACCACCCTCCCCATGGCTACTGAAAACCACTAAGTCAGAAAAGAAAAACAGGGATAAAGCCTGGGAGCACTGGCGCAAAACCAAAACCCCCTCAACTAGACAGAAATTCCTAGAACTGCGCAATAGAGTCAAAAAGCTAATAAAACAGGACCGATTCCAATATTGCCAGTCTGGCCTAGACTCCTCACAACACAGCCCCAAACAATTCTGGTCCTCCATAAACTCCATCCTCCACCCAGGTAAAGTCAGTACCCCTCCTCCTAACATCCATCACTCCTCAGAAAATATTGCTACCTCATTCAACACACACTTCACCCAAACCATACTATCACTAGCTAAACAACACAACCACCCTCCCCTCCAACCCACACCTTCAACTAGTAATCTCCCCACTGCCTTCTGTTTTTCTCCTGTACCTACCTCCAACATAAAAAAACTCTTAACTAAACTTAAACCCATCAAATTAGCAGCAGACAACCTCCCAAGTGAATACCTACAAATCGCAGCTGATGCTCTGGCCTACCCAGTATCCATCTTGATTAACCGATCTCTGTCAGAAAGTTACGTTC
Source organism: Protopterus annectens (assembly GCF_019279795.1). Lineage (NCBI taxonomy): Eukaryota > Metazoa > Chordata > Ceratodontiformes > Protopteridae > Protopterus > Protopterus annectens. The sequence goes on along the minus strand of NC_056728.1, from coordinate 108,573,274 downwards.
CCACACTGTGGAAAGTATCACATATAATTCCCTTCCACAAAGGCGGACCTTCCACAGAACTAACCAATTACTGTCCCATAGCTATTCTCTCTCCACTCTCCAAAATACTAGAGAGATGCATACACTCTCAGGTCTCAGACTACCTCCTTACTAACAACCTCCTTTCCAGTACTCAGCATGGTTTCCAACCAAACCATAGCACCACCACTGCCTTACTCTCCTTTACTAACACTATCCTTCAGCATAAAAACAGTGGCTATCTCTCCTCTGCTACTTTCCTAGCCCTATCTAAAGCATTTGACATGGTCCCACACAAACAACTTATCTCTGTCCTCAATAACCTATCCTTCTCTCAATCAGTCACCAACTGGTTTCAGAGTTACCTGTCTGACCGCCAACAATCTGCTGTATGGCAGAATGACATATCTCCCCAACTACCTGTCTCCATAGGGGTTCCCCAAGGATCCATCCTTGGACCCCTACTCTTCTCTGTTTACAACAATAATCTAGCCTCTGCCACTAAACATGGCACACTCATACAATACGCAGATGACTCAACCATCATCTGCTCAGCCCAGTCCCTACCCAAACTGCAAAACGTCACACAGGAAGCCTTTTTCTCTGTTGAAACTTGGTTATCCGATGCCCAATTAATACTCAACCCAAACAAAACTAAACTACTCATCTTCCAACCCACCAAACATACTCAAAACAACTCTCACTTTAACATCACAACAAAAGACAACACCACTATAAACCCAACTGAACACACCAAATTGCTAGGAGTGGAAATAGCCAATAAACTAAAATTTGACATTCACATATCCATGACCATAAAAAAAGTCCACAAAAAACTAGAAGCATTATACAAAAATAAGCAATTTCTCACCAAAGCAGCAAAGATTTCAATAGCAAATTCCCACCTTATCTCCACCCTACTTTATGCCTCTCCAATATATACCAACCTAAGGCAATGCGATCTAAACAAGCTAGAGACCTGCTACAACAAAATCGCCAAATTTGCCACAGGTTCATCCTACCATAGTCACCACTGTCTCTCACTTGCTGAACTGGGCTGGCTTGAACTCCCTCACCTCCTTCAGTCGTATCAACTCTTACTCGCCCACAAACTAGTAAACCATCCACTAAATGTCCCATCCCTCCAGAATCTACTCCAACCCTATCGCACCACCAGACCACTAAGATCCAGCAACAAAAATCACTTGCAGATCACTAAAGCTAATAACTCTGCTGGTGAAGCACTATTCTCTTGCACCATAGCCAAATTATGGAACTCCCTCCCACCCACAATTACCTCCATACCATCATGCACCCACTTCAAAACTTTACTAAAAGCACACCTAAAACATGCTGGCTATGCCCTTGCAACTCCCACTCTAATATCACCCACCCCATCCAACCACTACCTTTCTTTCCACTCCACTAACTACCTTGATTATAGCAAGCTCAGATGCTCATAAGCCTAGTACTTATTATACAGGAGGAACTTCTCATTGTAACATTTGTTAATGTCTGTTATGTACTTCACAGATAAAGATTCTAGTTTTCTACTGATGTACTATGTTCTTCATCTGTAAATATGTTGTAAGTAATTGCTATGTTAAATTGTTAATCGCTATGTAATCCAATGTAACTACTGTCTGTTTATTTTAACTGTGGAGCTTTTCTCCCCGGGCCTCCGCTGAACATGGACCTACGTCCAGTCAGACACTCCCGGTCAACAAATGTAAATAAATAAATAAAATAAATAAAAGTACATGACTGAAGGCTCTTTTCCCAGTCATTAAGATGCATGTGTGCTGATAGGCTATTTCAACTAGCAGGGACTCTGTTACTGAAGGCCCCTTCCCCAGCCATGAAGCTGAATTTGTGCTGATAGGCTCTTCTGTTTGGAAGTGATGTTCTTACTGCAGGTTGTCTCTCCAACTGTTGGGGTGAAAGGTGATGACATCACTCATTGTTCAAAGAATCTCAAAGGGTAGTTCAGTGACATAATTTATAGCTTACTGATAAGAGGGGCTAATTTTCCATGAATATGAGCTTGAAGGCAGAAGTGTTCAGCAGCAGGGGGTTTTAACTGTTATGGTTAGACACCTGACATTTTGAAAAGAGTAGCAGTAATGTTTCCTAGTGCCGCGGTGGTACAGCAGAAGCATTGTTACCTCACAGCAAGAGGTTCTCCCGTTAGATTCTCGGCTTGGCTTGGGAGTGCCTTCTGTGTGGAGTCTGCATGTCCTCCCCGCAGTTGGGTAGCGTTCGAAAGACATGCATGCGTAAATGGGCATGCCTTCATTGAAGGTTGGGCATCGAGCTGGCATCTCGGCATTTTGTAAAAATCTGCCAATCATTAGCGGACTGGAGTTCCGCTGTGGCGACCCCTTACCGGGAAAAAGCCGAAAGACAAACAACAAAAAACAGCAGTAATGTTTCCTATTGTGCAAGAATAAAATAAAATGACTTATTTGGTTTATGACAGAACCTGAGTAATATGGGAGGAGTGTAGCACTACTATGAACAGGACATACTCCATTCTTAGCAGTAACACATTTCTCCCAGTTGTACACTTAGGTTCATGGGTGATTAATAGGCTAATGATCCCAGGGGGCTTTTGAAGCCTAGCCATGCTTCCCAAAGGTGACCATCAAACCATGGACCTTGTGTGTATAAGGTAAACACCTTATCCATTATGCCACAACTAAGCTTCAAGAATCAGGAAAGTTAGCAAGCTTGTAGCTCACCTTCAGTTGTTATTAAACATTTGCCAGAACCTTACTAGCATGATGTTTAAAATTACTGTTCAGAGCATCTAAATACCAAGATTCTTAGAGTTAGAGATGTGTATGAAAAAGTTGTTCTCAAACGTAGTCATCTTGACTGAATCACACTTCACTTAATCACAAATGACTTAAAATTGACTGAAAACTTATTTTATACAATCACATTTGATTGAATTACTTCACTACACCAAACATAGCTTAAAAAAACTTGTTTTTCGCAAGGGACAAGCCATTTTGCACCCACACCCCCAACATCCCCTTTATCTAAATATTCTAACTGCACAGTTATACAACAGTAGAGAAGAAAAAAAAGCCTCGCACAGTGAATCTTTGCTGATGAACTAACACATTTTACAGAAACTTTATAACAACAACATATCTTAAAAATTGTTTTTGTAGGGGGCAAGCCCACCGGCAAGCCCACCCGCACCCCTCACCCTCTTTGCTTAAATATACTGAATCCACAGTTATGCAAGAGTTGCAAAAAGTGAAAAACATAGAGTGAATCACTGCTTCTTTACTTTACAATTTTCATTCAATCATAAATCAGTCAAATATGATTTCACTCAAACTTGGTCAGTTATGATGCAATGCAATATGATTCAGTAGAAACAACTGCTCAAACACCAATGCGTCTAATCCAGCATCAATAAAGGCTCTCCTCCGTATATTCAATCACCAATACTTCCTTGGTACAGGCAATAATCCACAGGTCCAAATAAAACCAGAGTTTATTTAGATAAATAAAACAAATGACCACGTACACAAATGACGTAAATGTTGATTTAAATGGAGTGTCTTAAGTTTTTTTTCATGTAGCCATCCATGTAATCGATGAAAGTCAGCCTGATCCAGCTGCCAAACCACAAAACTTTGCTTCTTTAATGGATTCATTTCTATTATTCAAAATCTTTGCATTATTAGCATCAGTATTAGAATAAAATAAGTTAAAACAGTCTGATGGAAACAGTATACTGCCTGCCTTAAGTCCCAGTAGCTGGAACACACACACACGCACTTCTACAGCTGAGAATGTAATCCCCAAACTGATTCATTTGCCCCTCAGAGGTGTAGTGTTATTAGGACTGAATACAGTAAGAATGTGTCCATCAAGTGACAAAACTCATATCCAGTTATGTATGAGGCTGGGTTGGGAAAAAAATAAATAAGAAATGTACAGCAACACAAAGGCAAGAACTATACACTTGTTATTGATGTAGCCCACAACTTCACTGCCTTGTTTACTTGCGTTCGTGAGCTGACACTTGTCTGCAAGTGGCCCACAAGCAGACAGTCCCTTTGCTTGTACTTCCTGTTCTAGCAAACTGTCTGATGTGCATCCATGTGACAAATACAGAAACAGGAAGTCTCAACAATTTACATCAACATATTAATAAAGATAGAAAAGAACAAACTAAAAGGATTTGTAACAGCAGCTTAATGCGGTCAGAACAAGAAGCAGATAAAATGTGATAGCAACTGGATGTCTTAGCATTTGTAACAGCAGCTTATTAATGTAATCAGAGGATGGAGAACAAGTCTGGCATAGCATATTATTCACAAACCAAACATACAAAAGAGCAGGCAAGCAAATATGAGGCAGATGGGGCAATTAAAATAGATGATGGCCTAACATATAACAGTTTAGCAGTGCTTAGGGCAGCTATTTGCCCTTGTCATACAGTTTATTAATATACATTTCAACTCAGTAGTAAAGCAGCCTGGGCAAGGAAATATGGTACAGCAAATAAAATTAAAACTATCATGATACAGCTTTCTAATAATGTATTCCTGCATTAAAAACACTAACACAGTATTCCATGTTCAGACTTTGATGAATTTAGTTATATCTCTATTACAGGGCCATTACGTTTGGTTAAATGGTCCTTAGTATGACAAGATGCAAGATCAGAATGGCTCTTAACTGTTTAAACACTCAGGAATCTGAGTGGCTCTTGTCTGATTAAATCTCAGGGAAACTGTTGATAGGAGGCTGTAGGAATGTGGGCAGTCCTAAATGACTGAGCCTTTAGTATCCCCTTATTTAATCTAGTATTGTGACTGGTCAGTTTGAGAAAAGTTTATTGTGAAAATCTTGCAAGACTGTCAGCAACACAGACCGATCATTTCTTTCTAATTCTGAAAATCCAATCAAACTGTATGCAGTGCAGATAAGGCAATAATTTTATTTACTTGATAAGAATGTCTTTATTCTACTGTGGCAAAGCTGGTTGAGTCTTTATTTTTGATAAAAGGATCCCGTCAGTGATTGCCTGGTTCACTGTTTTGATAGCATGCTCACAAAATGAAGTCTTACAGTTAATGCAGAGGCTTAAGGTTCTGAATTGTTAACGGGCTGCTTCTTATAGCCAAGGATATAGGGTATGATTCCTTCTGCCACCATTTGCCTAGTGTGTAACTCTGAGCAAGTCACTTAACTAGATTGTGGGCTTTCACTTGGTTTAGCCTGTTAACAAGTGGATACAAATATCTCTCTATCTCTCTGTCTATATCTCTATATATAGCTATACAGTATATATATATATATATATATATATATATATATATATATATATATATATATATATATGGGTCCCCTTCAGATGGTCGAACTTTTAAAAGCTCGACTTTCATATGACCGAGACCATATGATCAAACTTTTAAAAGTTTGAATGGTCTGAATGGGGATCTCCAAAGAGCACGGAACACGAAGGTTTCCCTTTACCACAATGCAGTGTGATCTTGGAGTTGGTATATTTAAATAGCAGGGTGGTGAGGTGCAGGGGGGGCTTGCCCCCCTGTTAGCACTGTTTAATTTTTTTTTTTTGTCTGTTTATTTTTTTTCACATTGTCGAACATTCAAATGTTTGATCATATGGTCTCGGCCATATGAAAGTTGAACATTTGGATGTTTGATTATGTGAAGTAGACCTATATATACATGACAGTGTAGTGTCACAGAGGATAGTGTTGTCACCTCACATCAAGAGGTTTCCTGGTTTAATTCTTGGCTGAGGTGACTTCTGTGCGAAGTCTACATGTCCTACTTGTGATTGCATGGGTTTCCTCTTGCAATCCAAAGACATGTAGTAAGTGTATTGGACACTCTAAATTGACCATAAATGTAAGTGTGAATACATCTTAACTGTTCAGAATTCTGCCGAATGTCCAGATTTATTACTGCTATTTTTGCTCTGTTTCTCACAAAATCTCTGGTTTTCTGGTGAATCATTGAAGACGGAAGTCATTAAATAATAACAGACATTTGAATTTCAGACTTTATATCCTTCTGAAAATGCATGCTAATGCAAAACCTTTAATTCTATCAACTTTTTATGTTTGCATGAGCAATATTTAAAATTTATACCTATTTTTGGGCCTTTTTCTTCTATTATCTTTGGCTTTGTCTAGCTTCCTTGAACTAAGATATTGAGAGGTATGTGAGTGCGTGGTGTGGAAGAACTACAGAGACACGGCTAAGCAGCCCAGGGGTAGGAAACCTTGGCTCTAGATGATTGTGACTGTTGAAGTGACACCCCAACCCCATGTGCAAAAATGTGAAAATGGGGTTGTGGATGGGTGGCTGGATTTATATCCATCTTCTTCTTCTTCTTCTTTCAGCTTTTCTCAGTTAGGAGTTGCCACTATCAGTATATTATAAAATTCATACAATCTCAGTAAGCTGTAAAATTAATGAATTCTTGACAATTCAAAAAAAGCATTTCATTCCTTTTTTCTGGATACTGGGCTGAATATATTAAGTCCTTGGTTAGGATAATAGTACAAGTAAAAAAGCAGCAGAAAGGCAAGACCTGAACACTTCTTTAAATGTAGCCCACCTTTCATTGTCCTGTTTGATTGCACTAGTGAGCTAACACAAACAGTCCTTGGCCATTTGCTACTCTGGCAAACTTTCTGATGTGCATCCTCTAGGTCAGATTTTGATTAATTTGGTTCCTGTATTCGGTACGAGCTGCCATGCTTCAGGGAAAAAGTCTGTGGCTAATTAGTTGCTGATGAGGCTGTGTTCATATGTAAATACTAGGCTATGTTTCTGAAGACTGTTAAAAGTCTAGCCAATAAGCAGACGTTAGAATTAAAACCTGTACCTTGTATCTGTGAGGTAAAGAACTTAACTGTTATGCCAACCCCTAAATATGGGATACTATCAGTGGGAAGTCATCTGCTAAGGAATTTGCAGGTTTATTGCTAAAATATTATGTTTAAAAGGACACAGTTTCACTTTTATTTCAATTTTGAAGCAGCAAGGATAGATAATTTCTTCTTATTTTACATTTTTGTCCTTTATGCTTGCAACTGTTTTTCATTTTTTTTATTTTCTTGTGCCTTAACCCCTTTCTTTTTTCTTTGTTGTATTTAAAGTAAAGAAACATCTATATTTACTTGAAATATATTGGGAATACATTGACTTCTTGTTCATTTTTTACTTAATACTACTTAGCAAAACAGTTATGATTATTTTATTTTACAGGAATTGTCGAAGTCTTACAATTTCAGCAATATTATTCCACTGCATTACAAGTCTTAGCAGGCATGCAGACTCATCTGTCATCATAAGGGTCTTTGAATTACAATAATCAACTAGAATCAAGTATTACAAAGATCCATAAAAAGATTTAATTTACCCTACATTGAGTAAAATATGAATAGGATATGTTCAGGTAATTTGTTTTCATCATGTTTTCTAATTACTTACCACTTTTGCAGATTTATATACCCTAAAATTCAACTCAACTCATTTTGTCATTACTTACTATAAAGTGGTCTGCCTTGGTAGAATGGATTATAGTCTGATAACCATATGGCCTAAGGGAAAGGCTGTTTTGAGGGGCATGGACTCTGTCACATACCAGCCATCACTTAAACACTATAAAAACTATAAATAAACATTCTGTGTACACTCAACAGAGCATGAAATGTTTATATCCTGGGGTCATGCTTCATCTTCTAAGAGGAAAAAATGACTTACTTGAGTTTCTTTCGCAATGGTCAGTTGAAGTACACTCATTGTAAATGCCATTTGCATTTTAGACCAAAGGTGATGCAGTGGATCACACTAAAAACATTGAGAGGGTTAGTTTCTGGTAGGTTGTTTGATACTGAGTACATTGATTTGATCTAATAGGGTCACAGTTTAATCTGATTAAACTTTGTGTCAATACCCTGCTTGCTGGGTTTAACTAGCCAGTACTGTCAGCATTCTCATTGGCTAATGGTAAAACATCCAGCCATGGTAATGCATACACAGTACCTTATTCCTATGGATCATACCTCTCAAATGTCCAGGTTTTTGCAGAATGTCCAGATTTATGCCTCATATTTTAGGTCTCTTCATCATAAAAGTGGTAGTTTTCTGGTAAATCACTGAGAATTGAAGTCACTGAATAATGATAAGCATTTGAGTTTCAGACTTCATATCCTTCAGAAAATACATGCTAACGTAAATCCTAGTATTTTGGCAGCTTTCTAAGTTTATAAGTACAATGTTTAAAATCTGTCCTTATTTTTGGACCTTTGTCTCTCAACAATTTTAGTTTTTTTTTTCTAGATTTCTTGCATAAAGTGGTATACTAGAGATTATTTTTGGGAAAGTTAAAAGTCATTTTGCAGGCATCTCATTCATAAATCCCTTTGGTGGGTCTCACTATAAGGCTTCTTAGTTTGTTAAGTTCCATAACCCATTGGCATGTGGGCAATCTGTTATTCGTTGCTTTTCAAATTGGGCAAAGAGGACCATGGATGTCTCATTTAACTTTCAACTGATATCAATGAAATAGCTAATTTATTTGTGGCAACTTAAGGCATGCAGTGGTAAAGCCAGTGTGCAGTGCACATATGCATTATATCTGATCTGGAGTTGACAGGAAAGGGAAGATACCCTGATACACTTGTTATAATGACAGCATGACCCTTGATCTATAAAAGATGTTGTATAAACACAGTAAATTAGCTTACTATTTACAGTGATGAACACAGTCTCTCAGTTTCTATTCATAAGAATTTCATATTGGGGAGGGTCCATAAAGTGAGTACTCCATAAAGTATGAATGGATGCTTTGTTATTATATGACATTCAGAATATAGAAAGTTTTCCTTTTTCCATCAGTCTGACATGTTAGCAATTTTAACAGATAGTTTCACTTTTTATATTATGAGCTTAACCCTAACACAGCTTGATTGGTTTGCATTACCCAAGCAACTCACTTGCACCCATCTACTCCTAGTCCACAAATTAATATACAGACCAGAACAAAGCAAACCCCTACTAGACTTATTGCACACATACAACCCTGCTGGGCCACTTCAATCTAAAAACAAAATGTTCCTCACTACCTACAAATTACACCTGTCAACAGGAATCTCTCTCTATTCCAGCTGCGTAGCCCACTTCTGGAACTCTATCCCCTTATCCCTTAAACATACTAGCAACCTTTCCAATTTGAAGACCAATCTAAAAAAAAAATCTGTCTGACACCTGGAACTATACATGCACAACCCTCAAAACAAACGCATGACCATCTGCTTCTATAACTATACCTTTCTCACTCTAAATTCTCTAAGACTTCTATATAGTAACAGATAGTAATGGTCCGACATCAAAAGAAGCTCTCCCTTTAATGATACCATATTACTGATATATGCTTTTCTACCTCTTCAGCCAACCCCTGCTACTATTTATTTTCATTCCTTGTGCTCTTCCATAACATTCTCATCTTTGTAGTAAAAATCAACTCTCTCTCCATGTCCTTAAGTTTACTTCCTTATTACTCCTCATCTCATTCTATTCCTCTTGCCTATTTTGGCAGCAGAATACTCTATTATTTCTCACCTCCATTCATTATTAGAAATATAGTCAGTATTTTAGGTTCATAGATTCATAGGTGTGTGCTAGGCTAATGGCCCTGGAGCCTTTACAAGCCTAGCCCATAGTTTTGAATAACTATGTATTAGTTTACTTGACATCGGCTATCCACTTCTGCAGTGTCTTGTTACTTGTTGTATTCTTGATCTCAATTTATCCTAGAAATATTTCTGTAAATGTATTTCAATTTGTTTGTGTTTTCTCCCCTTGTATATAATTACTAATCAGCTATTTTAAAATGTTGTTGTGGAGCCTTTCTCCTCAACTCATTGCAAACTATTTAATCTGTTGCAGGGTTTTTCTCCCCTTGCATATAATTACTCAACTACTATTTAAATGTTTTTGAAACTAAAGAGGAGCTTTGCTCCCTGGGTCTGCACTGAAAATGGGCAATGGGTTCAGCTGGACTTTCCTGGTTATCAAAGGACAAATAAACAAATAAATAAATTGACATTATACAGTTAGGACAATGCCATGTATACAAGTAATGTTCTCTACCTTCTTATACTCTCTCTTCCATGAAATAGTTAATGAAGACTTAACATAAGCACTTCCACTGTTTATGTTTTCTTTTATCTCTGTCTGTCTCTCTCTCTCTTCTTGTCACTTCTGCTCGTAATGGCTTCAACCAGCACATAGGTTTATAGGTTCATAGGTAAGTATTAATATAGTTGCCCCTGTTGGCCATTTTAAGCTTAGCCAATTTCCCTTTTAGTGACTGAATTAACCTATCACATTTGGTGTTAGATTAGATTTACCCATCTCATGGCTGATAATTATATATTACCCCTAGTGAAAATAGCTAGGATCATACCATTAATAATTTGAGGGGACACATGCATGGGATAAATCATTTAGGTGCTGCTTCTGTCCATTAGTAGTACAGTTGGCAGTCCTGGGTAAGTTTTCTGTTTCCCATCCATAGATCCAAGTTGAGTATGGACAGGGATGAACTTTTTTTATGTGGAGGAGGATGTTGCAAAGCAGTAGTATCATCTACGAAATATACTTGTCTCTCCAAGCTACTCCGTCAATATTGCCAAAAAGGTTTAATTCCCTAGACAGAGTATTTCTGATGCTGTTTGACTTGCTGATGTGCAGTAAATCCATTGGTATTGGGTTGGAGGATGCATCGTATGCCAGAAAAAAGGTCTCCACTTAGCAGTGTGTAGGATAACAAGGGCTTTAAGTTGATCCATGTAAGACATTTAATTTTAGCCTTGTATCCTTTTAGTAATGTATCTCTTGTGGGTGTTCCAATTGCTGCATTTGCCTCAACAGATATAAGTAGGGCATTATACTCAATGATTGGCCTAATGAGGGCAATGACATCCTTAGATCTAGATACAACCTCTTTGTTTATAAGCTGTGAAATACAGAAGGACTTTATTACGACAATGGAAACATGTTGCTTGAACATTAGGTCTATGTCCATATAAGTTCCCAAATCCCAAACAACTGGGTCACCTCTTTACTGTCGATGTGGTAATTCCCCTCTGTAGAGAATTCCCAGAGGATGCGATATTGCATTATTTGGCATTTAGTTAGGTCCATGATTTTGCCATCAGTTATTTGTTTGTGACAAACCTTTCTGCAAGATTGTTAAGTCATTTGGACATTACTGACTACTTCTAGGTTGCAGTCAAACCAGAGCTGAGAAGTAGATGCCAAACAGAAGAGGTCCCAACACAGAACCTTGGAGGATGCCACTGGTGACTGGTTTCTTTGTGGAGGAAACTTCCTATATTTTTATTTCCTGCATCAACAATCAAGTGGGTGACATAGGGTTTATTCCAGTTTATTTAAGTTTAGGGGCAAAGGTCCTTCTTGCCGTTTCTGTAATAAATTCTGGTCTTTTATGGGATAAGGTTGTTAGCCCTGTGTCTGGACCACACACACAAACACACACACACACACACACACACACACACACACACACACACACACACACACACACACACACACACACACACACACACACACACACACACACACACACACACACACACACACACACACACACACACACACACACACACACACACACACACACACACACACACACACACACACACACACACACACACACACACACACACCTATGACTAGTTTAGAGTATCCAGTCAACCTACTGTATGTCTTTGGAATGTAGGAGGAAACAGGAACCTCCAGGGACAACCCAAGTGGACAGAGGGAGGACATACAGACTGCAGACAGAAGACACCACAACCTAGAATAGAACAAGAGGACCTCTTGTTGTGAGGAGATAACACAACTCACTGTGCTACTTTTCCACCTGCTCTTCATTTATATTAAGTTATTATGCATGGTTGCAAAGCAATTTTTCTCTGAAGCTTGCTAACCTACATTTATCAACTACAGGATAATTTATGAGTATTTGTTTGGCTTGATTTGTTTTTGTGTGCATTCCTAAGAAGATTTGATAACTGAGGTGTGTTATCTGGAAAAGCATTTTAATGAGCAGTTATCTCTTAGTGTTAGGAGGGGTGTTGGCCTTTTTCTTCTTCTTTCAGCTGCTCCCGTTAGGGGTCGCCACAGCGGATCATCTGTGTCCATTTCTTCCTGTCCTCTGCATCTTGCTCTGTCACACCAACCACCTGCATGTCCTCTCTCACCACATCCATAAACCTTATCTTAGGCCTTCCTCTTTTCCTGTTACCTAGTAGCTTCATCCTTAGCATCTTTTTCCCAATATACTCTGCATCCCTCCTCAGCACATGTCCAAACCAATGTAATCTTGCCTCCCTGGCTTTGTCTCCAAACCTTCCAACCTGGGATGACCCTCTAATATACTTATTCCTAATCCTATCCATCCTTGTCACACCCAGTGCAAATCTTAACATCTTCAATTCTGCCACGTCAAGCTCTGACTCCTGCCTTTTTGTCACTGCCACTGTCTCCAACCCATATAACATAGCTGGTCTCACTACCCTTTTGTAGACCTTCCCTTTCACTCTTACTGGTACTCGTCTATCACAAATCACTCCTGACACTCTTCTCCGCCCACTCCATCCTGCCTGTACTCTCTTCTTCACCTCTCTTCCACACTCACCATTACTCTGAACTGTTGATCCCAAGTATTTAAACTCATCCACCTTTGCCACCTCTACTCCCTGCATCCTCACCATTCCTCTATCCTTCCTCTCATTCACACACATATATTCTGTCTTAGTCCTGCTGACCTTCATTCCTCTTCTCTCTAGAGCATATTTCCACCTCTCCAGGGTCTGCTCCTCATGTTCCCTACTCTCACTACAGATCATAATTTCATCTGCAAATGTCATAGTCCACGGGGACTCCTGTCTGATCTCGTCTGTCAACCTGTCCATCACCATTGCAAATAAGAAAGGGCTCAGAGCTGATCTTTGATGTAATCCCACCTCCACCTTAAACACATCCATCACTCCCACCGCAGACCTCACTGCTGTCACACTACCCTTGTTCATATCCTGTACCACTCTTACATACTTCCCTGACACTCCCGACTTCCTCATACAATACCACAACTCCTCTCTAGGCATCCTGTCATATGCTTTCTCCAAGTCCACAAAGACACAATGCAACTCCTTCTGACCTTTTTTTACTTCTCCATCAACACTCACAGAGCAAACATCACATCTGTAGTGCTCTTTCCTGGCATGAAACCATACTGCTGATCATCACCTCCCTTCTTAACCTATCTTCCACTACTCTTTCCCATAACTTCATGCTGTGACTGATCAGTTTAATTCCTCTGTAGTTACTACAGCTCTGCACATCACCCTTATTCTTAAAAATCGGCAACAAAACACTTTTTCTCCATTCCTCAGGCATCCTCTCACTTTCCAAGATTTCATTAAACAATCTAGTTAAAAACTCCACTGCCATTTCACCTAAACACCTCCATGCTTCCATAGGTATGTCATCTGGACCAACAGCATTTCCATTCTTCATCCTCTTCATAGCTATCCTTACATCCTCCTTGCTAATCCATTGTACTTCATGATTCACTATCCCCACATCATCCAACCTTCTCTCCCTTTCATTCTCTTCATTCATAAACCCCTCAAAGTACTCTTTCCATCTGCTCAACACACTCTCCTCGCTTGTGAGTACGTTTCCCTCATTATCCTTTATCACCCTAACCTGCTGCACATCTTTACTAGCTCTGTCCCTCTGTCTAGCCAATCGGTACAGGTCCTTTTCTCCCTCCATAGTGTCCAACCTTTCATACAACTCTTCATATGCCTTATCCTTAGCCTTCACCACCTCTCTCTTTGCCATGCACCCCATCTCCTTATACTCCTGTCTACTTTCTTCATCTCTCTGACAATCCCACTTCTTCTTTGCCAACCTCTTTCACTGTATACTTTCCTGGACTTCCTCATTCCACCACCATGTCTCCTTGTCGTCCTTCCTCTATCCAGATGTCATACCAAGCACCTTTCTAGCCATCTCCCTTGCTAGCTCTGCTGAAGTTACCCAGCTATTTGGAAACTCTTTACTGCCACCCAGTGCCTGTCTTAACTCTTCCCTGAACTCCACCTCACAATTACCCTTTTTCAGTTTCCACCATTTGATCCTTGGTGCTGCCCTCACACTCCTCCTCCTCTTCTTGATCACCAATGTCATCCTAGAAACCACCATCCTATGCTGCCTAACTACACTTTCCCCTGCCACCACTTTACAGTCTCCACTCTCCTTCAGACTGACCCTTCTACATAAGATATAATCCACCTGTGTGCATCTTCCGCCACTCTTGTATGTTACCTATGCTCCTCCCTCTTGTTAAAATACGTATTCACCACAGCCATGTCCATCCATCGAAGTACTGGGTAAAGACAGAAGTGAGTGTCTCCATCTGGCTGGAGTCATTCTTTTAGTTGAGAAGAGGTGATTTTCACTTGCCAAAGGGGTCTTTATCCCACCTCAGAGAATTCTCTGTTGAACGCTATCAAGTAATCTTATTATCTAACCCTATAGTTCATGACATGAATGACTCCCCCATTAAAAAAGACGAAGCATACCAACTTGTACCTTAGCAATAAAGTTCAATGTTAGAAACACATTTGTTATACATTAACAGGGCTTTATCCAGTTTGCATTACATCATATATCCAGAAATGGTAATATGTTTGTGGGGGGGGCAATTGTCTTTAGGAAGGGACATGGAACTGTGACCGAGTCACTTAGATTCTTATGGTGGTCGAAGACAGCTAATTTGAACAGGCAAGACTGTGGAGGCAGGCATGGACAGTAGTGATCCATTGTGCTCCCAATGAATGTATGCAGGTAGTGCTGTTCCAAGCTTGCAGTTTATGTGAGTCACATGTGGCTTAGTCTGGTATGGAATCACTTTTGAGGAAGATATCGGTTAGCTCTTCATCTTCTTCTTCTGAATCAGCCTTAGAACTCCCATTGATAAAAATGGACAGGAATAAATGGAAAATTAGTTTATGTACTTTCTGTTGATATTTGAAATTAAATGCTAAAATTAACAATAAAAATAACACTTCCTGAAGTTGTGGTCTTAAATCAGATGCTTCCATCAAAATTATAACTAGTATTATTGCTATTTTCCTATAAGAATTTAGTATGTCAGAGCAGAAAGTAAATTTTGATTCAGTACCTGATAATGAATCTTTTCATTACAAATATTTCTTATTTGCTCAATAAACAGTTCCTGTATTTCTTGGATGCCATTTGTAATACTGCATGTCTGACAGCAGAAACAGTAACTAAGGCATATCTGAGGCTTTTTGGTTTCTTTTCACTCTTAACAGTAATGCTTTTAATGTTTTCTTCCTTAGGAATGAAAATATTCCTTCCACGAGAGTTTTATATTTTAAGCAAAGCATTGATTTACACTTGTTTCTGAGCTAAAGGGTTATATTTATTCATGTCTGCAACACATCAGCACCAGTGCCCTCTACTTCACCTCTTATATGTATCAGTGACACGTATTTGCATTAGCATTTAGCATAGTTCAACATTTGGCCTAGCAAATGTCCATACACAGAGATGACACAGCCCATACATCATGTTATCACACAGACTGACGTTCCATTTTCTTTTTTGCTCTACTTAATTTCACAGTTACACTGGACCATCTTTATCTAATCATTCCACCTGACTAACTCAGTGTAGCACTCCATAGCACCCGGCGAGGAGGTTTCCTTTTCTAGGGGAGATCAGTATTTTCAGAGGCCGCATTTACCATTGGACTGGGAGTGTGGTGGGGTGAGATTTGAGCCCCAGGTGGCTGTTAAATGTAACTGATGAGGATTTTTCACTTTTGCTTTTATTGCCTAGGACACTTCTGTATACTGGAAATACAGTGTTTTCATACACCAATCCCAATGGCACTTCTACACACTTATTGGCTACCTTACAGCATACTGCCTTCCTCACTTGCATCCATGGGAGTACACTACTAGTCCCTCCCCCACCAGAAGATGGTCCTGCTATGGACAATTACATTCCGTCCCAATGAAGTAAGACAGACATTTGTCACTCATTTCTATCCTTAGGTCAGTTCTTAAAATACCATGCCCACTACTCAAATTCCAGTTATGTACACCATAATCAAAATTGCAATCTGCATGAAACAGGAACAAGTAAATTGCCTGTAAGGTTTGATACTGTTGTCACTCATATGTGATATTTGCTTTTGAAGTAAACCCAGAACGTACAGCCAGTAAAAGACAATATGCAAAATGTAGCCATTAATGCATAAGGAAAAAGAATGTGCGAACAAAAGGATGGTTGTGAAGGAGAAATAAAACTGATAGACTGGACAGCCTCGTAGATCACTTGCTATGTTAGGAAGCTCTATTCTGATCTTGGGTGACTGTAGAGTCTGCATGGTTCCCCCGTGTTTACATGGATTTTGTTCATATATCCTTGTTTTCTCCAAAAATTATATCAGCTGACTGGCAACTTTGTAAAGTTCATATAGTTTTCATTATCCCAGCCCTTATGACCCATATCACGGCTCCAAAATATCAGAAAAAGACAAGTTAATTTACCAGGTCAACAAATAAATTTAATTTAAAAAGAAGATACATAAGTGTTAAAAATGGCTAGAACTGTGATTTCATATCCAAGACATAAAAAGAACTGCTGTAAGCAGAAATGCTTGGGATAATAATCTGACAGATGGGAATAGCCAGAGGTGTGACAGAATTAGTTCACCGAAAAGATAAGAATCTGGTGGAGGGCCGACATTTATAGCTACAAATTAAGTAAAAAAGGATGGCTAAAAGTTAAGTGCTAAGAGGAACTTGGCAGCATAGAAAGAGTACAGATTTTCGATCATGATTTCTTATAAAAAATGCTGCTTCATTTCAGTCCATAAAGAATTAGATCCTTATTTTTTATGTCTGCTACATCATGTCCTCTAGTGTGTGTGTGTGTGTGTGTGTGTGTGTGTGTGTGTGTGTGTGTGTGTGTGTGTGTGTGTGTCTGTGTGCCTGCATGTCTTAGGCTGCACTGTCTAACAACATCCACGTGTGTTTCCTTTAACTGGCTATAAATAACTAAATAGTGAAGATACAGGGAGTGTGATCTGTGTTTGAGAAATGTTGCCCTGTTGGCATGTCTACAATCTAGTTTAATGTGCCTTTCTCATGACTCATTGTTTCTTGCAGTGTCTGCCAGATTTCCCTCCAGAAAACAACTCTGTGCATCACATGCATGTTTTGCAATGGATTAAGAAGCCATGTAATGCATATGGGGATAGCATTTATAGAATTTCTTGCATTTTTCCATGATGTTTGTTCTTGTCTTGATGCTAGCCTGAATGCGTAGCCATTTGTTAGTCTTACTGCTTATTATATTTCATGCTGTTCTGGTTATGCTGTTACTTTGAAGTACTTAACAGCTATTATAAATATAATTTCTGAGAGGTTGATGGGTTATTTAATGTCAATAACAGGAGTATCTGAGGATACTTTCTTATGTGTTTCATTATTGCTTGGCATGCATTAATTTTCTTGGTAATTTTTTCTGGGAAATCACCAGGGAAATTTATGTACACCCAGAAACTCTGAGACATGATATTTTTATAACAAGCATTTGTTAATGTAATAAATGTGGTTGATGGAATGGAATGTACTATGGTAGGAAATTTGTGATATTTGATGTGGCTGCTGTGTAAAAAAAAAAAAGACTGTACTGAAGTATTGAAGTCAAAAGCTGCCTATTTTAATTATTTGTTTTGATATAGTAAACACGTTCATAACTTTGGTTATTATTTTTCACCCAGTTTTAAAAACTAGAATTTAAATTAAACTTTATTCATATGTCTACCATTACAATGTAAAACAGCATTCAGTCACAAATGCATCAAACTAGCCCTTTTATCTAACTTTCTAAACAACTACCTTAGCTAATGAATGCCTTGTGATCATCAACTTGGCATTCTAAAAGGCTTTAAAAATGCTTAGCACCCTCCCATGTATATCCCCATTTCAGAGTTACTGTGTATCAACTTGTAAATGCAGTAAAAGCCATTGAATTACATATATCTTTTGACAACATTTCAAAAATTGCATACCATATCAAAAAAAGCCATAACACCCAGATCAGATATACATTAATACTCCTCAAGTACGCACACACTACTAAAACATTTCCATATCCAACTATTCTATTGTTTTTCACAGGACTCAAAAATAGACTTTAATCTATACAGCTTAATTGGATATGCCCTCCAAGCAAAATTATTTCTTAATTGAGATGACGGGACATTTGGTCATTAAGTACTCATTTTGCAAGTGAAAGCAGAGTAACGATACTTGGTCCTTCCTGGATATTGATTGATTTGGATTACTCACATTTTGTTTTTTCCTACAATACAAAAACTACAGAATAAAGGAGGATTAATGTGCTTGCTCATTGATATAAGATACACTAGAATGCAGAGATGATATAATCCTTTCCACTGGACCTGTGCAGAGATGATATGATCATTTTCAGGTTTTGCAATGTATCTTCTCACACTTGTGAACTACATGAGAGCTTCATCTAGTTTCTGACACACAGCTCATGCCATCCAAAAGTTCAAGTAACTGAAATGTAAAACCTTTGGTGGTTCACATTACCTCTGTCTCCTCCTAGATTCAAAAATTACTTTGGTTATTCAGGAAATTTATTTAGTTACCAGAACACAAAACAAAAACTGCAGTAAGTTGTCATGAGCTTTATTGCACTCCACTAATCCCCATTTGTATGTGCACCTTCTGTATTTCAAAGAGTCTTTTCAATTATCAGAGGTTCATAGGCTACTACTAGACAATAGACCATTTAAGCCTTTTGAATTTTAACTACTGCAGGCCCAGCAGTGTACCCAATTAATCACTTCCCTGTCTACAAAGGATGGGGGAATGGAGCTATTCCTAGGGTACAGTTGCAATTTTTATCAATTCTTCTAAGTTAAAATTGAAGATAATGAGGAATGTGTTTTGCTTTACAAAAAAAAGAAGTTTGTTCCAGAGGTGGGGTATTATTTGAGAGAGGCATTTGTCAGACCAGCAAGATCTGTGTATGTTGCAATATAGATTTAGGTCTCTTGATGTTGTATTTGTTTTACTATCAGCTTTGCAGATATGTATTAGATCAAAGAAGATTGGGTAAATTACAACGTTGTATGTCAGGTATAATTGCCTATGCAAGTCACTAGGAGACAGAAAACAGAGATAAGGATTTTAGACACGTTGGGTAATACAGGCAGCTCATACTTGATATTTATAGTGAGAAGACAGTGGAGTTGTGTAAGCTGAGTCAGGTGTCTGAAGAGGCACATACAAAAGGGTACATCATCTAGAATCATAGGATCATAAGAGGTTACTAGGCTTATGGCCCTAGGGCTCTTATAAGCCTAGCTAAATACAAGCACTGTTCCCAAGGATATGAAGGTATTAAGCAGAACTAAGCAACTACTCCCCCTGTCCAAGAAGGACCCTGGTCAAACTCCCGGGGTGAATTTGTGGTTTCCCATCCAGTCATCCAAATCACACTTAAATAAGGTCAGCAAGGGGCTTTGTTTCACCTGAACTGGAAGTTTGTTACAGAGGAGAGGTAACCTCTGTGAGGCAGGGTCTATATTATCCAGTCAACTGCTTAGCGTGTCGAATGCCTAAACGTCGACAGCTAAGGGTCGAAAACCTACAATCTCGAATGGCCAGGTAAGCGAATTCCTTCATCAGGAAAGAATTCTCTTGGCCATGCCACACTAATATAAAAACTTCCAAGCAACAAAAAAGTGGGGAGCTTCACCCCCCACATACTCCACTTTGGGGGCTGTGCCACCCACACACCCCTAACTAAATATACCAACTCCGAGATCGCTCTACACTGGGGAAAGGGCAAATTCCTGATAATGGCTAAGCAAATTCTTTCCCGATGAAAGAATTTGCTTACCTGGCCATTCGAGATTGTAAGTTTTCAACCGTTAGCTGTCAATGTTTAGGCGTTCGACAAGCTAAGCAGTCGATTAGATAATATAGACCCATGAGACATATCTGTATCTCCAGCAAGTTCTGTTGATGTCACATACTAGGTTGAGTTTCTTAGTGCGAGTGCATCTTATACCATTTGATTTACAAATGTGCTGCATTTCCAATCTGAAATTGCTTTATATGCAAGGCAGAGGTCACCTATGAGAAATCTATAAGATACAGAGTGTAGTGACAGTGATTCCAGTTTGTCAATGTATGACATGCTGAAGACCCTGAATTTTCTTATTAAGAAACCTTTGAGGTCTTTCCAGTTGCTGCATGTGCCTGGTAAGGTACATACCAAAGGTAGCATTGTACTCTATTATTGGCCTGATGAGTGAGGAGTACAGGGAGGTTATAACGTCTTTTATTCTGGATGCAATGCCCTTACTTATGAGGTGGGCAATGCAGAAAGCCATTCTTACCACTGTAAAGATGTGGTGGTCAAAGGAAAGGTTGCTGTCAACCTGTGTGCCCAAATTTCTCACCACTGATTGCATGCTTAGTGTGTCATTATTAATGTAGTAATGTGCAGGAATGTTGCACTTGCTGAAGGGGATGATAATGCATTTTTTTGCATTGAGTTTTAGCCCATTAATTTAGCACCAGTCGTTTGTCTGTGTAAGTCCCTCTTGTAGACTGTTGACATTGTTTGGGTATTCAATGACTGCACCCAGTTTGCAATCATCAGCAAACTTTGTCAGTCATAGGCCTTTTGTATTAGTCTGTATATCCAAGAAGTAGATTCCAAACAATAGGGGCCAAGCACTGATCCCTGTGGAACACCACTGGGTACACATTTGCTGGTGGAGGTAGAGTCACCTATTTTTGACTGTATGGTTCTATTGGTGATCCAGTTTGCAACCCACCTGACAATATATGTGTTGATCTCCAGCTGGGTGAGTTTATCAATGATGCCTGAATGGTGAATAGTGTCAAAGGCCTTGGACAGGTCCAGGTAGGCCATATGCATGGATTTGCTTTGGTGACTGTCTCAAAAAAGTCCACCAAGTTCAAGATGCAGGATCTCCCTTTAATGAAGCCAAACTGGGTCAGGTTGAGTGTTTGGAGGTCTCCTACATCTTTGTTGATGAAGTCCATAATTATTCTTTCCATAACGTTTGCAGATTATTCTGGTCAGGCTTATGGGCCTATAGTTCCTAGGATCTGTGGAGGTGTCTTCTTTATGTAATGGGGTGACACTTGCTGTTTTCCATTCAGCAGGTACAAAACCAGGACTTAGACTGTGGTTAAAAAGAGTACCCAGTGGTGCAGTTACTACCTGTTTTAATTCATTTAGAATGCAGCCTGGGATATTATCAGTTCCATAGAGGCTGTTTTTTTGGCTTTGGAAAGAGCTTTTATTACCTGGTCCTTGGAGATCCTAGGTAGAGGGATGATTTAGGGGATATATGTCGGGGACAGGGGGAGAAGTTTTCACTGAACCTGAACCCAGCAGGTTGGCTATTTCTGCGGGTTTAGTATATGTGGTGCCATTAACAACCAGTTCTGTGCGGATCTGGGTTATTCCTTTAAGGTTTCTGCCTAGTATGAACCTGATAAGGAATGAATACAAGGGAATAATGACCTCTTTTGACCAAGAGGAAATGCTATAGAGCCTTTTTCAGACTAGCCGTTCATGCCCCAGTTATCAATATTCACAGGCTAGAATGGCTTTGGTGCATGCCTATGACTAAGGACATCTGCAAACTTCCCCTGTCCATAAGGGTCACAGGTGACAAGCCAGGGGTTGATTTGTAATTTCCTTTTATTGATCCAAACTGCATTTGAATAAGTTTTGAGAAGAGATCTGTTTCACCTAAATGGGGAGTCTGTACCAGAATAGGTGTAATCTCTGAGACTTATAACTATCCCTCCAACATTAAACCAAGCTGGAAAGCACAAACTAGCAACTTTGAAAATGAAAAAAACAGGATCCAACCAAGAGACACACTGAGGCACAATGAGCTAGCGCTAGCTCATTATCCCTCCAACATGTTTTGCTTATATCACAGACAAGATTTAGATACTTTGATTGGGTAATTATAGTGCTGCTTTTTTTGTGAATGTCTAGCAGATCCATCAGGGCTGGATCAAAGAATGCCTTGTAGGTGGGGCATATATCACCATTTAGTAGTCTACAGGAGATCAAGATCAGGGACAGGACTTTTTGGCCCTCCACATAGGGCACATTATTTACACCCTGTTTTCTTTCAGTGAAGAACCTCTCTGGCTGCAGCAGTTGTTGCATATTCTTGCTCAAGTACATGCCAGAGTGTGCATTGTACTCGATTATTGATCTAATGAGGGCTGAGTGTAGTGGAACTATGATCTCCTTAGATCTGGATGGCATAACCTTACTTATAAGTTGTGGTATGTTGAAGGACTTTCTCACTACCATAGACAAACAGTGATCAAAATTCAAGTTGCTGTCAGTCTGCATTACCAAGTCCATTATCACCGGGTCTACTCTTAAGAAAGTGTCATCAATGTTGCAATTTTCAGGGGTAGTCATCTTTCCAAGTGGTAGAGTTATACATTTCTTTACTAAGTTTTAGGCCATGATTCTGGCACCAGTTATTTGTCTGTGCTAGACCTTCCTGGAGGATATCTACATCTTTGGAAGATTCAGTGATTGCACTCCGCTTGCAGTCATCAACAGATTTGGTCAGCCAAAGGCCCTCTACATTTGTCTTGACTTCAGAGAATTATATTCCAAACAGGAAAGGTCCAAGTACCAAGCTCTATAGGACACCACTAATAACTTGGTGGAGGTGGATTCCCTCTCCCTAATTTCATGTATCCTATCTGTGAGACATTTGGTTACCATCAGAGACACAAGGAATTATGCCTAAATTTGTGAGTTTATCTATAATACCAGAGTGCAGTATTGTGTCAAATGCCTTTGCCAGGTCAAGGTTTGCCTTAAAGGTTTAGAGGTTGACACATTGTGAAATGTGACTGCATGTGTCCTGGGGAGTGTTATCTTTATAGAGTGTTTGAGAGGTTGATGAGGGCAGTGTATGGGAGGCCATTGAGGTTCGGATAGTTTGCATTTAAGAACCTCAGCATATGTGAGTTTATGTGTCTGATCCATAGTAGGTGTAGTGTGTGTGTTACTGACAGCCTGTTTGGAGATATCAGTGTCTGTATGTGAGAGCTTTGCCTTCAAAGACATAGTATAACTACATCTCTCCCATACTGTGTCACCCTGCTTAAGAATAAAGTGGTTGTCAGTAAACATGAGACATTTGCTACATTGCCTGAAGATGCCCATTTCCACTGGGCTGGCTACAGAAACAGTTTGAAATTGCACGAACATGGGTGTGGATCCTTTTTTTTTGTGATCTATAAGGGGTGGTGCAATCAGGGTTTAGGGTTGTTGTGCTGGGAGGAGAGGTCTAGGATTGATCTAAAAACAAAACTCTTGGAGTAATGCTTCTCAGAGGGTAAAGTAGCTGATCCACACTCAACTAGACATTGAGAAAATATCAGAGGAAGTTTTATGTGGACAATTACAATTTTTGATGCCTGCTTTTATACACGGCACTGCAAACCACTGCTACACAGTGAGGTTATGGGAGATGAGTTAGAGAGGAATCTAACAAGCAAACAGTAAAAATGCTGTGTAAGTGTATATATAAGGTTTAGATGTTGCATCAGTTCACAATTGTCTCACTATTGTGGGTGATAGCATGGGAACCTTGGTCTCGCATTAAGTAAAATGCAAACAGGAAAAAATGCAATAGAATTTTAACAAAATGAGATTCAGATCCTGCAGCAATTCACAACACTTTCAATATTTTGAGTGATACTACAAGAGTAGAGTGAGACCCCAGGCCAAGTAAAATACAAGCAGAAAAAATGCAGTAGAAATGTAATGAATGAGACTCAGATCCTGCAGAAAATCACAATTTTTCTTACTATTGTGAATTATACTACAAAACTAAGGCCCAAGACAAAGTAAAATGCAAGCAGAAAAATGCTGCAGCAATTCACTGTTCTCTCACTATTGTAATATATATGACAAGGCTAAGGCACCCAGATTAAGTAAAATGCAAACAGTGAAAAGGCAGTATATATGAAATAAATGAGGCTCAGATCATGCAACAACTCACAATTCTTCCACTTCTATGAGAGGTACTACAAGAATAAGGTCCCAGACCAAGTTAAAAATGCAAACAGCTGATTTTGGTTAAAACAAGGAAAAATGCAGAAACGAACAAGACACAATTCATATTAACAATCTGAATTTGCACTGTGCACTAGCGAAATTGGATTATATGAATCAGAGACTAACTTGAGCTTTAAAAGTCCAATGGGGAGTGCTTTATCAGTTTGAGCTATTAGTGTCTAGTAGAAATAGCAATGGGAGGCGCTTGCAAACTCTAATTTAAAATAGGGACAGGCAGCTAAAAAGGGATCAGGTTTCTCAACTCCTTCTACTAAATAGCTATATGTAAATCCTATTCAGTCAATGAATCCAAATGGAATGTTTGCTAACTGACCCTAGCCTAACAACTTTTAATAGTTTAAGAAAAAAAAACTTTGGAGTAAAACAAAGTTTAAAATACAATGAACTGTAATATAATAATATTAACATCAGAAAGGAAAGAAAATATCCAAACCTTAAAAGTAGAAAATATCCAAACCTTAAAAGTAGAAAATCTAAAAATCAGTGCAGTCAAACAGCAGTTTTAAATTCAGAGCTCTCATAGCTGAAGGTGAAAGTAGGCAAATGCCTTAAATAAGAAAACTGTTTTCTCTGTTCCTTCCACTAAATAGATAGATCAAATTCCTGTTCATTCAAGGAATGCAAAAGGAATGTTTGCTAACTGACCTAGACAACAACTTTTAAGACTTCAAGAAAAAAAAACTTTGTAGTAAAATATTTATTTTATTGAGAGATACAACAAACTGTAATATAACAATATCAAAGACAAAAAGTAAGAGGAATATCCAAACATTAAATGTAGAAAATCCAAAAATCAGTGCAGTCCTATACATTATAAGGGTATGGTATTACAGACAGGAGATTCAGCCTGTATCTGCCTGGACTGAAATGTGCAACCACCCAGATTGTTTAGCATCTAATCATATTGCCTCTTTTCCCTTGAGAATATAAGGAGTTTTTCCATCATAACAGTGCTTTTAGACCTAATCAATCTGTACCATCTCCAAAATATAACATTGGGGGTAATGGTGGCTGTGGTAGATGCCCAAATGGCTAATGTAGAACTTTTTTGATATCTGTACCATAAATGAGACTTGGATTGAAGACCCAAACTAAATATTTAATTTATTATTTATTTATTTAAAATTTGTTTACCAGGAATGGACGACTAGGATGGAGCATATTTTCAGCAGAGGCCCAGGAAGAAAAGCTCCAGAAATAGGCAAACTCCTAACAATAATCTGGAAAACAAAGATGTAGAAATGGCAAGGCAATATAAGGTGTTAAAGATGTGCAAGAGAAAAGCAATAATAGTAATATACAAAATTTATACAGAAAAATAATTCATGTCAGGACATACATTTACATTTTCTTTTCAAGTTTTATCTAGTTTAAGGCTAGATAATGTTGCATGTTTAATGAATTAAGGCATTTTGTAGGTTCATCTGCAGAGTTAAGATTTGAAATTTATATGTTTACATTAAAGAACAGAGTATATGAATATTTTTTTTGTTAGAATAGTCAAAATATGTTGAAGGCTGGTAAGCTGGATGGATAAGAGTTAAACATAATTTCGGGAATTAGGAGGAAACAGATTTAATTTGATTTGTAAAAGTTTGGATAGGTATGGAGAGCAAGTGCAGGAGAGGTGAGTGAGGGGACAGTGGAAGAAGAGGTACTAGGGGTAGGAGGAGGATAGCTAGATTTAAACAAGGGAAGGTATACATGGGGGAGAAGAAGCAGTGGATAGTAGATGATTTTGTTTTACGTAAGTTGGGCATAAAGTGGCTGGAGTGTAGATAGTGAAATAAGAAGTGATAGGGGGCTTAGCATTTAGCCAGGGTGGAACAAGAGCAAGGCCAGTTTTTACTTGGGTATTCCTTGAGTAGATTTTCAGAATGAGTTAGGTTTTTAGTGGATATATATATATATCGTGGGATGGTATTCCAAATTTTAGAAATGTCGTTAGAGTAGAATGAGTCCCTGACTGCATTGTCAGATTCAGAAACTTGTAAGGTGGATTTGTTTGAGGAGCGGAGTGCTTGAGTATTAGTGTAGGAATGGGGCAGTTGTTGGAGGGCAGGGGATTTTTCTGGTTGGTTAAAGAGACTGTGGGTGGTAGTGAGTTTGGTGAATGTTAAGTAGTGGGTTAATTCCAACCAGTTGAGTTGTTGTATGACCATGCAGTGATGGGTTCAATGAAGAGAGTTTGAGGCAAACTTCCCTATTTTATTATAGCAAGTTTCAAGCTTTGCTAATTTTGTTTTCTTTAAGTTGGTGAATATAGGTGACACATATAGTAGTGTTGAGAGTAACTGGTTTCTGTCAATTTCCTGTCTAGTAGCAGGAGTGAGGAAACCTTTGATTCTGTAAAGACAGCCTAGTTTTCTGTGTGTTTTCTGATGGCTTTTGCTAGGTGTTTTTCAGATTTCATGTAGTTGTCTATTATTACAACTAGTAATTTAGTTTGGGAAACTGCTGATATAATTGTATTGTCTGATGGGTATATATGAAATGAAGATGGTGAGGCGGTGGGTTTACCAGGGTGGAAGATCATATGCTTAGTTTATTTGGGTTGAGGATTAGTTGTGAAGTTGGTAGCCAGGTTTTCACAGCTGAGAAAGTTTGCTGTGTTTTTTCTTTGAGTTTTTGCAGGGAGGATGCAGCACAGATAATCACAGAGTCATCTGTATATTAGACTAAGGTGGCTAGTTGGGTAGCAGTGTAAAGTTTATTAGTAAAAATAGTGAAAAGGAGATGATCTCCATGGGACTCCCATGGAAACTGGTAAAAGAGAAGAGACATCATGCTGCCATTTGACAGCTTGTTGGTGATCAATTAGATAATTATGGAACCAAGCTAAAGATGAGTGACTACATTTTAGGGAAGCAAGTTCAGAGAGGAGTTTCTGGTGGGATGCAGTGTCAAAAGCTTTGGACAGGTCTAAGAAGACAGTGAAACAAATTTGTTGATAGTGTTTGTAAAGCTTAGAAGAGCAGTTGTGGTACTATGGTTGGGATGAAAACCATGTTGTCTATCAGATAGGAGGTTGTTTGATAGTAGACAGCTGAAAAGCTGGGTATGAATGCACTTTTCAAGAATTTTGGCTAAGGGTGGTAAGATTGCTATGGGTCTATAATTAGTCTATAATTAGTAGAGTTCCCTCCTTTATGTAGTGGGGTAATGTATGACATTTTCTAGAGGAGAGGGATGCAGTTTTCTGTAATAGAGTGGTTGATCAAAATAGAGATGGGATAAAAGATGGCATCCGCTGCTATTTTAAGGATTTCAGAAGGTAGATTATTAGCTGCAGAGGAGGTAGGTTTAAGTTTGCTGAGTATTTATTTATTTTTTTTGTATGGTGCTAGTCTGGATCGTCTAGAAATGGAAGGTATCAATGGTATCCATAGAAGGCTTTGAGTAGTTAAAGGTAATGTACAGAGTTTCTTTGAGAGTGCAAGTATAGAGTTAGAAAGGAAAGAATTAAATTGAGTGACTATGCTGTCATAGCTTGTAGTGACTGATGGAGTTGGTGTTGATAGAAGGCTGGGTTGAAGGAGTATTTTAATAGCAGCTCAGAAATTTTGTGGGTTGTTGTGGTGTGTTAACTGAATGTCAGTATAAATTTTTTTCTTGTTCTGTTTTACTTTGGTTTTTGCTTTGTTTCTAAGCAAATGGTAGTTGTAAAGGTTGGACTAGATTTTTGTGGTGTGCCATTGCACCTAGGCTTTATCCATTTGTTTAAGTGCTTTTTGGTTTCTTTTGTTAGCCATGGGACATGATTTGATTCACTTCTTATATTTCTGCATGGTGCAAGCTTATTTAGGATATTGAGGAAAGTGTTGTTAATGGAGTCTGCTGCTGTATTTAGGGGTAGTGTTTTGAGAGGGGAACAGTTACAGGTACGTAAAAGATAGTTAAATGTTTAAGGTTAAAATATTTTTTCTTTCATATTATTTGAAAGGTGGTATGCCTGGTGGGATGAAGGTGTAGTCTAAGTAGGTATGTCAGGAGGTGATCATCACCAAAGTTGTCAGGGAGACAGCCTGATTGGAAGGTGTGAGATACTTTATTAGTTAGGATCCAATCTAGAATAGACTGGTTTTGGGTGGATTTGTCTACTCTAGTTGGGGATTGAATAACCTGAGTAGAACCATGCAGGTTGATGAAATTAGTTGGATTCATGGAGTCACAAGTGCTCCAATCTACATTAAAGTCACCTGTTATTATGGTTTCCTGTGAGAATGTTAGGGATATGTAATGGAGTAGTTCTTCAATTGCAGTAAGGTTGTTACCTGGAAGAATACAAACACCTATGATAACGAGGTACTTGTTGGGATTTATTTCATGTTTAGCAAATAATATTTTAGTGTTGCTGAAAGGTGGGTTGTCTAGTTGCAAGCGTTCTACTTTGAGATTAGTTTTGTATAAAATGGCTATGACCCCTCCACATCTGTTAGTTCTATCCAGTCTATGTATATTGTAACCTGGTGGTAGAATTTCATTACTGTGTATATCTGGTTTTAACCAGGTTTCTGTTAGGTCAGCAATGTTGTGAGAGTACAGTGATGAGTGGGATTCATGTACCTTATTGAGGATGCTCCTTAGATTCATGTTAATTAATAGAAGGTTGTAGCCCTTAGGAGAGAGAGGTTTATTGCTTTATGGGGTTGGTGTGATGGAAAATTGTTGGAATGTTTCATGTTAGTTTTGGGGCTAAGGTTGGGAGAATGTCACTGCAGAAAATTAGTTGGTTTGTAAGTTTTATTAGTAGAGTGAAGAGTTTAGATAAAAGTTTGTAAAACCTAAGGCAAGTATGGGATTGTAAAAAAAGATGAGTACATTTAAGCTGAAAGTATCCAATGTGTTGTGGTCTTATAGAGGTTGGAAGCTATGTTGAAATTATTTGGGCAGAGTATGAAGAGGATGATGGCAATTGTGGCAACATGTGTTGACTGTTGGACTGGAGTGCAGATGGTCCTGGGTTCTAGTCTAGGTTATGCAAACTTTATCTGCCTTGATGGGACTGCTGCATATCCACAATGAAGCTCTACTCGAGTAACCTGCACACGTGACCTCAACCTGGTCTGTGGGATCAATAAGACTTGTTGCTGGGACAGATTTGTGTCCCAGAGACTCTCCCTTCTGTGGAATAGACTCCATATCAACATAAAGCAGAGTACCTCATTAACCCTTTTTAAGTGCAACCTGGATAACTGGATGAGGGACAGAAAATACACCCCTGGGATTCCATCTGTGTCCACGTTGAACAATGGCATTGGGTGCTGACTTGTCAGAACATGGGCTAAATTCTTGGATAGGCTTGTAAGGGCCTCGGGGCCAATAGTCTAGTAACTTCCTTTGATCCTATGACCTTATAGTGGTAGAAGATATGATAGAACTAGGTATCCAGGTGTGGTAGGAAGTTAGATATGAGGTTAGAATTAGAAGGATGAAGGAGATAGTGTTGAGTAAAATGCTGTTTAAATATTTGAAGTAGTGAAATGACATTGTATTTGTGGGTAGGAGTAAGCTGATATAGGATTTAGGTATATACTAAGTTGTGTATCAGATTAGAAAAGAAGTTAGTTACTATTTTGTTTAGTATTTTGAAAAGGGAGTCATTTTGGTGAAGCAAAGATGAGGGGACCTTAGCTGTTAAATAAATAAATAAGGGTGCGGGAGATCCGGTGATTCTGATTGGAAGTGGTAGTAAGGTGGGTGTGGTTAAGATGAGATAAGTATAGGTGTAGTGGGGGGGTGGGAACTGGGGGTAGGGTAGGAGAGCAAAGTGAGCCTGAGCAGAGTGAGGGTGAACTAAGCAGGCAGAAACCAGGCCAACAAAGTATACACTTCGGAAACTATCAGTGAGAAAGATTCTCACAGGTCAGTATCAGAACTATCCACAATACATATAGATATACAATCTGGCTGACTAAGGTGATACACAAGGTTTCTTATCAGCTAGTGTTTAATTGTTATGCCACACCACAAAAAAATAGTAACAACAAATCTTCCAGTGAATTATTAGGTCCAGTTAACAGTGGTGCAGGACAATAGGTGAGTCAGCATTAACTTTATGTCCTAAAGCAAAAGAGCATCCACACTTATGTAAGGAAGCACACTACAAAAATCAACACACAGTACAGGAGTGCTACAGGAGTGCTATTCCATGCAAGAACCAGACATCAGGCAGAGTAAGGTGATAAGCGTTTTCATTCCCTTTATTCACAACCAAAAAAATGGAACTTCATCAGATACAATAACCTTACCCACTTCCTCCTTTTATACAATTCCCATTTGTTGTCTAAACCAATAAAAGCAAGTTGCAATCAATTACATTCCCCTTTGAGTATATTTTCATCACATGTTTAAAAGTCCATCAGTTCCCCAATAAATCAAATTTCCTAACATTTACTCAAAAGGTCACATTGTTAGAATCAAAACAGTTTAAATTCATCTGTGCCAGACATGCTGCGAATACTACATAGAAAAAAATGGAAAATAAATTGAAGAAGAGAATTTACCAGCATGCTTATGCAATAAGGAGACAGGAGAAAACCAATGCCCTGTTTAGACACAGTTCAGGATGTAAGGATTTTAAAAATAATAATTTTCTGTGTATTGGAAAAAGTAGGCAGACAGGAGAGAAGGGGTAATTGGTCTTGCTTCTTGGAATACAGGGAGAAATATTGGCAGGTCTTGTTAAATGCCACTGTTTTCACTGGAATCAGTACCATAATTTCTATCAGTAGTCTGCTGCATTTAAATGCAGAAATGATTTGATAGTAAAAAATGTACACACATTTTTAACATAATCAAATGTATATAAGCATTCATATATTTTTAAGGAAGTTTTTTATCAAATTATGAATTATGAATTTTAGATGTTTTGATGCTAACAATGGGAAGTAGGAACTGATTCTATTACTTCTTGGGGCAGCATGTCTTGAAGTACAGGGGAAAATAAGAGAGTCTGGACTGGTGATGAAGAATTACCCATGAAAAGGAAGGATTTCTTCCCACTATCATCTGTAATCTTGATGAATGATCTACAGAACCCATTTGTCTGAAACTATCTTTTGCCAAAGGGGAAAATGGAAATTCAGACTTTCTGGAAAGGAAAAGGGACTGCCAGGGTGGTGGTGGGGGGGGGGGGGTACAAGTTCCCTTAAACATTCATTCTGTTG
Organism: Protopterus annectens; assembly: GCF_019279795.1. Taxonomy (NCBI): domain Eukaryota; kingdom Metazoa; phylum Chordata; order Ceratodontiformes; family Protopteridae; genus Protopterus; species Protopterus annectens. Next base: position 108,541,730 of record NC_056728.1, on the reverse strand, counting down.
GACTATCTTTGGTTTTGTGGGGTTACTGAATTATTTTTGGAGCCCCTTTCTTCTTAAATGTCTGTTTACCAAGAATTTGTTGAGACTGTTTATTTTGCTTTTTGACAAAACTGGATGAGGGGTTTAAAGAATCAAATTTGGGAAAGGTGTGCTGAAAAATCTTAGAAATTCCCTGTGTTAACATACTACCCCTTCTGTCATACTTTTTGACAACCTCTGCAGCACAAGAAACAAAATTAAATCTCTGTCCAAATGAGAATTTAAAAATAACATTTTTCACATGATTTAGGAATTTCTGGAAATGTAGCCAGGCAAACCACCTCAAAACAGTAGCAGTGGCTATAACCCTGGAAGAAACATCAGCTGAGTCATATACACCCTGTAAACAATGAGCTGTGACTTGTACAGCTGAAGAAACTAAATAATTTAAAGCATATTTTTCCTCACAAAAAGAAACTGCAGACAAAACATCCCTCATACTTTCTCGATTAATCAGAATAAACTTAAACATATGAGTTTGAAAATTTAAACTTCTGAAAATCAAAGTTGTAGAAGCATATACTTTTCCCCTGAAACTTATCAATAATATTCCCATTCTTGACAGGAAGAGTAGGATTAGAATTAACCAAATATTTAGCATCAGTAGGATTGACTAAACCTATAGCTGCTGGGTCAGATTTGCAAGAGTTTATACACAAACTTAAAAAAAGATTAATGAACTTTATACATTCTATATGCCTTTTTAGGGGCAGCAAGCTGTGGACATAGCTTGTTTCTCAGACCATTCATCTTTTACCATGGATCCCTCTGGTATAGCATCTACAGCCACTATAGACTGGGCATTAGCCACATACACTTAGTGGACAAGGGAGAGCCACTCTTGTTGGTCCTTTGAGAGGGGACAGGAAAGACCCCCCCCTGTTTATTCGGTTCCCTATTATATGATCGAAGACGCATTCTTTTGAATGCGTCTTTATCGAACTTGAAAGCATGAAATGGCAAAATACCAAAATGGCATATAAGCAAATTCTTCTTGTTTAGCCGCCTTTGTTATTTTGCCGTTTTCGTCACTGTAGTGCAATATCAGAGTTGGTATATTTAAGTAGGTGTGGTGTGGGGGGCACAGTCCCCTGCATTGGAGGGTGTGGGGGGCGAAGGGATGAGGAAAATTGCAGGCAGTGACATATACACACGTACACACACATACATGCAAACACACACATGTGCACATACATATCCTCCAGAGCTGACAGAACTGAGGGAATGGGTAAAGGTTCTGGAAATCCTTTCTGTAACAGCTCATAGCATTATCTGAAGGGCTGAAAAACCTCAGTGTTCTCCCAATGAAAGCATTGGCACATTCTAGAAACAGTCTCACAGAAAGACCCCCCCCAACAGGAAGAATCAAAAACTGATCTTTCCGCTGAGTCTGAATCAGAAATCTGAGGAGAAAATCCTGTATGTGGCCCTTCATCTTCGTGTCCCAATTCAGAATCTTGAATCTATTCAGGAAAAGAGGTATTCATCTTTATTTTACCAGAAACCACCTTATAAGAAGGATCAATAGCCTGAATTAAACCTAGAGTCCAACCCAGTAAACCCTTCCTGTGTAAGGAAATTTGAGGAGGAATAGGTACCTATTTAGTTTTCTGCTTCTTTTTGACAGGAAAAATGGAGTCAACAGTGCTATTAATGGCATCTGCATTGCTTTCTCCAAGGATGAGCACAACACTATGAATAAATGGGTCTACATTAAATCAGCGAATGCTTAAAAAAGTGAATGCTGATTTATCAACCCCATGGAAGTGAAAGCTTACAATCCTGAACACTTAGAACAGCGATTTTTTTCCCAGGGAAAAAAAAAAAATCGCTGTTCCAAAAAAGAGAAAAAGAAAAAAAAAACTTTGAAACATTACATAAAGTGGGGGGCTCCGCCCCCCACACCCTCCAATGCAGGGGACTGTGCCCCCCCCCCACACCACACCTACTTAAATATACCAACTCTGATATCGCACTACAGTGACAAAAATGGCAAAATAACAAAGGCGGCTAAACAATTTCTTTCCCAGGGAAAGAATTTGCTTATATGCCATTTTGGTATTTTGCCATTTCATGCTTTCAATTTCAATAAAGACGCATACGAAAGAATGCGTCTTCGATCATATAATAGGGAACCGAATAAACAGGGGGGTCTTTCCTGTCCCCTCTCAAAGGACCAACAAGAGTGGCTCTCCCTTGTCCACTAAGTGTATGTGGCTAATGCCCAGTCTATAGTGGCTGTAGATGCTATACCAGAGGGATCCATGGTAAAAGATGAATGGTCTGAGAAACAAGCTATGTCCACAGCGGGGTTACCCACCTGCAGTTGAGAGAAATTGCTAGCCTGATGTGGTGGCAAAGGCTGTTTGCTTAACTTTTTATTTTTGTGGCTCAAATAAGAACTAACCGTGGGAGCAGTAGTTTGCACCATGTCAAGCTGAAAATGGTGCCTCTTTCCTAGGGGAAACAAGCAGCAAATGCCAGTAAAAATTTAGTGTTTAAAAGTCACTTTTTTTCTATACACACACACACACACACACACACACACACACACACACACACACGCACACAAACAGTAAAAAAAAATCTTTAAAACACATTTCAGGCAACACAGTTTTTCCACTGAAAAGATTTAGTTGAAATATTACTGATTAAAAAATAAACTAACAAAATGGCATTGACCAGTAAAACAGCAAAGTCTAATATTCTGATGCCTTTGCTAATGTCTTCCAAGGATATTAAAAAGTTATTGACGGACAAGGTTTTTAAAACCTATAAAAAAATAACAGAGGAACAATTAAGATATATCCCCCAACCTCCCAACCTGCAGACATTGAAAATAGCAACAAAGCCACGTGAATTGCAAGAACATCTAGCTAAAAATGTTGACATCTAATTAGCATAAAAATGTAATGTCAAATAGCACAGAACTCCTCTCACTGCCAGTAGGAAGTGGGATACTGCTCAGAAGCGTATTTTAAAAACAGAGTGTGGCAAAAGTCCTGGAAAATATAAGCACATTATCAAAGAGACAGTGTAAATTCAGCAGACTTGAATGAACTGCATTTCAAAATTTACCATACAAGGTAATTTATTTTTGCTTATGAAAAAGGCAGATGTGTGTCCTCTTTCTTTAGATTATTGTTGTCACTAGTATGTTGGTCATGTAGTGTGTTTTTTTGTGTACTAGACCACTTCAGAATTCATGTGTGATGAGGAGGGATTAATAACATTGTGTGAAGTGGCAGATCATGCCTGAAAATAAATTCACACTTCCAAAAATAAGAACACCCTGTGCAGGGGTAAATCAGGTCTAAAAATAGGATCCATACATCCACAACCCTTTATTTCCCATTTTTGCACATGGGGTCAGGGTGTCACTTCAACAGTGACAATCATCTAGAGTCAAGGTTTACACTGCTGGGTGGCTAGCCTTACCACGGTAGTTCTTCCACACCACATTCACACACACACACACTCACAGCTATGGCCAATTTAGAGTGTCCAATCCACCTACTGCATGTACAATGGCATAGCGGATAGCATTGTTGCCTCACCGTAAGAGGTTCCCCAATTTGATTCTCAGCTTGGGTATCTTCTATTTGGAGACTGCATGGTTTTCCTGTGTTCACGTGGTTTCCTCTAGGTGCTCTGGTTTCCTTCCAAAAATAGGAACAGTTCTCAAAAATAGGAACAGTTGTCAGGTCTGCAATAAGAACACCAAATACTTTACTAATTAATAAAATGTTGCTATTGGGAGTCAGTGCTCAAGGCATAGTGTTTCAGTGTTACGTTTCATCATAAAGAGATTTTTTTGTATATAACAGCAAGTCATTCAAACTATGCTCCTTGTTATGGTAACTGGTCCAGAATATCTGCTTTTAAAATAAAGCAACTCCATTATGAAAGTTACAAAAGAAGCAATAGGGCTTTCTAGTCTCATGTTTCTGATGTCTTAGACATATTACAGCAGACTTGTCTTAAAGTTTCTAGTTGTTACACATATAAACTTTAGACAGGCTGCAGAAGCAAGTGAAGACATACATTACCCAGTACAGTGAAAGAAAATATTCAACTTTTTTTCTTTTTTTTTTTTAACAACACAATTTGTCACAAATAAGGGGAAGTTTTCCAAGTATATGAACCTAGATATAACAGTTACCTTAGTGGTAGTAGGTAGCTAATAGAAGCTGTTATCTCTGTAGAATATTTTTATGTCTATGCACTAAACAAGCCCCAATATTTTATTTTAACCTTTATTTTTCCTTAAGATTTACATTAGTAAGCATACATTACATTTTAATGTAGATTTTAACATGGACCTTCATTAAACTTCCATTTTCAATTGCTAACTGGTTGCTTTGTTATTTTATTGGTGTACATTCCAGTGCTGATTTGGAGCTTGTTTTTTATTTCCAATATTTTTATCATTCTTTAGTATTTATTCAGTTGTCAATTTATCTTCACTTACAGAAAAATAAACTGTCTTTTAGTGTCAGTCTGGTCATTGGAGTCTGACTTTTTATGATATGCACAATTATTAATACAGAGGGTTATGACTGAATCTCCAATTGTGACCATGTTGTTATGTGTTCGAGACATTGTATCCTGCTACGAAATTCACCTTAAGAGCTGAATCTTGGCATCCATGTTTACAGCACATAATAACAGGTTATGATCAGTGAAACCCAATCATAACTCCTTGTAGTACATGGAGTTGTGTTTACTCCATGTACTATCAGTTACAAAAGAATAAAAAAAGCCAGTAAATCTCTTAGCGAGTGCTGTCACATACACAACAAGTAAGGAAAAAGCAAGGGAAGTTTTTAAATACTACCTTAATTTAAATAAGTTACTTACAGACTAACATCTGTAAACTTCACCAGACATAAGAGGAAAGATATTCAGGGACTGAAGGAATGTTCCTTCACTTGTACCCAACTGTCACAGTACCTCATGGGATGTGTAACAAATGTTACACATGTCTGAAAACATTGTTACAGTTGGATCTGCTGCTACAGATGTGAGTAACAGTTTTATCTTTTTATTCCGATTTTGGGACTTAATTATAGTGCCCCATGATCTACTTTTTGCATGACTGATTCTCCCTATCTCTGTCGGCCCAACTCTATTTCCTATCACAATATCTGTCACATTAATCTTCTAAGCAGCATTATTTATTTATGTTGCTTCTGTTCTGGTTTTACAGAGGACCCACATTGTTCTCAATTATGACTTATTACAGAACAATGTACTGGATTTATAAAATAGATGGCATAAGAAGTCATATAAACTGCAATTAATATAGCTTCATAAATGCAATAGTACAGGGCCAGGAAATGAACATTTTTGTACAATAACACTGATAATATGATTTCAAAGCTAAAAGTCAAACAACATTCACAAAACACCATTAATTTAATAGAAAAAAATCAGTTTGCTTATATATAGAATAAAGCAATAAATATAGGACAAAGAAAAATACTTTAGGAGTAGAAAAACAGCATACATTCACAGATGACCTCAGAAATGCTTTTGATGGGATAGTGGTACAAATATTTAGGTTGAAAGCATTCCAGATTGTGAATACAAAGTTATGAAAGGCAGCCATCCAGAAAATGAGCTTCAGTCATGGAACAGTTAGTAGTATCCAATTCACAGAGCAAACAAAATATGTTTTAAGATAAGAGTTTATATTTCAAAAGAAGTAACTTTCTGATCCACCAGAGAAACGTAGTTTTAATTATAGAAATTGGTCACGTTGCCTGCCTATACAAACCACCTCCTTACATTCTCTGGAGGCTGCAGCTCTTATCGATCAGTTGCATATTTCTTTTTGCTCCCACTGGCACAAGAAATACACAATATCGGGCTCATGCTTTTAGAAATTTTCACTGTTTTTAATGCTACCTCCTGTGTAAGGGTATACTTCACCTCCTTTCCCACGAAAAAGTATTTCTTGGTTTTCTCTCTGAATACTCTATTTGTTTAGATTATACCTTCTCATTTTCTTCTATCATTTTTTATAAACTACTATTCTCAATTAGAAATTGATTTTATTCTGAATTCCTTTCATATCTCCCCGCTACCTTTCTTTATGGCTAAGTTCAATTTCTTGTCTCATATGGTTTCTAGTGAACAATGTATGTTATGTTAGTAACCCTCCTCTGCACTTCCTGCATTTCATGTCCTGGTAAAAATAAAGCTATAAAAATAACCAAAGAACTTGTCTTAGGTTGATTATCATAAGTAGCAAATTAAGTTTGAGATGTAGTGCTGAGTAGATAATGACTGCAGTGCTGAGTAGAAAATGACTGCTAGCAATAACAATAAAAATATCTTATGAAGGGTTCAGGTCAGTTCTGCAAATTCAGATTCACATCAATAAATTGACAACTTTTTGATTGAGTGTCGATCTATCTAATAAAAATGGATGAAACAACTTTTTGCGAATCTCAGAGGTAAATTATTTCTCCCCCCTCTCTGCACCCTCCATAAGCTAGGGACACTCCACACACTGCCAGATTTAACTATACCTACTCCAAGGTCACTCAGCAATGGAGAAAAAAAGAAAATGCCACTGCTGGTGAAAGTTGTTTCTGTCATTTTTGTTTTGCAGATCTGCAATTGCTTTAAATTGTGGTCTTTCCACTGATACAATTTCACAGATTCCCAACCTAGACTGATATGTTTCTCAGCACACTTGTTACTTCAATATTCTACTTCCAAGATGGCATAGGCCAAGGGGATGAGAAAGTCGACTTGGCCAAAGAGAGCCCCTTTCCAATCATCCATCACTTCAAAGTCCAGATATCCACGACCTTACAGTCAGAATATAAAATTGTGTGTGTGTGTGTGTGTGTGTGGGGGGGGTCATATGTATGACTGCTCATCTTCAAACATTATGATAAGAAATTACATTTTTCTCTAAGCAGTATGAATGCTGTCACCATTATTATTAGTATTGTTCTTAATCAGTTATTATACAATTACATTAATATTTATTCAGTCTAACCTTGTATCTAAGTTTATCTTTGAATCTGTGATTATCAGTGAAATAGACCACTGTCAGTAAAAAGTGCTCTACCAAACTTCAAGGTAACTGCTGTCTAAATTGCCAACAGTTGACAGCTATATAAATGTAGCATAGAAATATATATTTTTGTAACAGATTTTATACTTATTTTGTTTCAATTAAGAGTTAAGGGAGGGCATGAAATGGGAATATGAATACAATTATAATATGAGTAGAAGTACAAAACTATATGAACATCTGTATAAGTAACAGAAATACCATGTCATACAATAATCAGAATTGACCTAACTTGTAGAGTACATTAATGACACAGTGTAAGTAATCAGTACTGATTGCATTATTCAGTATTACATACAAAAAGGATATGACTTTTGTAAAATTTACTGCAATGTATATCAATGACTTTTTGATATTTTGTAATTTGGCATGTCACAGATAAGAGAAATGTCATGATCCAGTACTTCAGGTGTGGGATCTTTATATGGGGATTACATTTTATTATTTTCACCTATATTGCTTATTCTTGTGCATATGTGTAGTGCCTGGCTAGCCTTCTATCTTGCATAACCACTCTGCTTACTTAGGTTTAGATCAGTTTGCAGAAGTATTCTGATTTTTTCTACCTTTGGTATTGCTAGTGTTCTTTCTCTCCCACTGCCTGCTCTTGCCATGATGTTGTTTCCCAAATGAATTATTTAACTTTTACTATATGGAATTTGATGCATCTGTTTTAGGTTACTGATCCAATGTTGCCAAGCTCCTCCCAATCTTTTCTTTGCATACTCAAGTATCACGTTTGTTGAATATCATTTTTCAAAGTGAGTCATATAGACATTTAAAAGAAACCACCCCAATAATAACCCCAGTGGTGCCTTGCTAGTAACTGTCCTTTCACCAGACTGGACCCTATTTGTTGCCTTTCTATGGACTTTTTAACCACATCGCTATTCTAAGGCCAAGGCTGTCTAAGTTAGTTACTATTGCTTTGTGTGCACCTGTGTTTAATGTCTCACTGAAAATCAAACTAGACCACATAGGTAGCCCACTTCTGCTTTTCTACTTAGGTTGCTGAGTAAAATAATTTTGTAAGAGTCATTGAGACAATATTCCTCATGTGAGCGTTTAGTGCCTTGAGTCCAGTGCCCTCCTGTTTTTTTGGTGTGTCAGATTTGTATTCTTCAGCATTGCTCATATCTTTTCCACCACATACATTAAACTAACAACTGAATAGAGTTTTAGCATCTAGCTTGCTTTAACTCTTGTAGTTAGCAATGGCATCTACATTTTCTAAGTCTTTAGGAACAATATAAACACTGCTTTCAGTTTTGAATAATTTCTTCTTTGACTTCAGTCAAACCCCATTAACTTGCTGACCTATAACTTTTGAAAATTTTCCATGACAGTTTATTCTCTTTTACGACTTGTGACAACACCATTTTCCACACTACTTCAACTGACTCAATATGAAAAATCTTAAACCCCTTCATCTGTTAATTCTGAGGTTAAATATTCACAGGTTTATAGATTCATAGGTAAGTACTAGGCAAGCTATTCTTGCAGGCCATTTTTAGCCTAAACAATTTCCCTTTTGGTGCTTGAATTAACCTATCCCATTTAGTTAGAGATTGACCTTACCCATTCTATGGTCAATAATTATATTCTATAACTATGTCAAGAATCTAAATGGCAATGCACAGATCTGCTCTGAGCTACAACAGAATGGCATTAAATATACTGATCCCAAGGATATTGCCAATATCCTGACAGATCAATTCAGTGCCAACTTCACCCACCTCTCACCCCCTAAACAGCCCATCTCAATACCGAAAGATTGCCAAATTCCAGTAATAATGGCCACACAGGTAAAAAACACACTCTCCAAAGCTAAGAATACAGCATCCATGGGACCAGATGACATCCTGGGCTGTGTACTACATGAACTACAAAATGAACTGGCACCTCACCTAAGTGTCATGTTTAATCATAGGCTCACCTCAGGCTTCGTGCCCACTGCGTGGCGCACAGCTACAGTTAAGCCACTCCACAAGGGGGGAATCCACCTTGGATCCCAGGAACTACCACCCCATAAGTCTGACTAGCCTGATCGGCAAGGCCATGGAATGTATTATCATGGAACTTATAAACAAAGACATTGGCAACCTTTAAACACTGGACCCCAAACAGTTTGGGTTTGTGAAGGGCCGATCTTGTCTCCTGAACCTGATTAACTTCTTTGAATCAGTCTCCAGAGCAGTGAACGTGGGTAAGGCGGTCCACACAGCTTATCTGGACCTCGCCAAGGCCTTTGACACCATCCCCCACTCTGGAATCATAGATAGACTTACTAAGCTGGGCATTAATCCCTACGTCACTCGATGAGTTGCCAAATGGCTTACTGACAGAACCCACACTGTAAAAGTAGCCAACTCTAAATCCATCTCCAGACAAGTGACAAGTGGAGTACCTCAGGGTTCAGTCCTGGGACCGGTCTTGTTTGGCATCTACTTCTCTGAAGTACAGGCCAATACTAAGGGACTCTGGCTAACAAAGTTCAAAGATGACTGCAAACTGGGAGCCATTATTGAATCTCCAAATGATGTGGATACTTTACAAAAGGGCCTTACAGAAACAGATGCTTGGTGCCAGGGCCATGGGCTCAAGCTCAATGCCAAGAAATGTATAGTTATCCCCTTTGGGAAAAAAACATATACCCATGAATTATCACATAGATGGCAGTATATTAAACACCGAAAGTGTGATAAGAGACTTAGGGGCACAGGTGGACAGTGGTATCACCTTCGATAACCACATCGCCACAACAGTCAGGAAATCCTTCTATGTGGCACACCTCATCACTAAGGGCTTTTCATCCAGAAAAAGGAGGTCATTGTCCCACTGTACTCATTCCTCATTAGACCCATTATAGAATACAATGCCCCGTTTGGTATGCACCTCTCAAGACATCTGCAACAACTGGAAAGGCCGCAGAAATACCTCACTAAAAGAATCACAGGTCTAAAGCAGATGCCCTACGCTGACTGCCTTAAAAAAACTCCAGCTATACTCTGTCACATATCGTCTACTCAGAGGTGTTCTCTGCTTAACATACAAACCCATGTCAAACCCAGAGCAGTTGGATATGCTACACTTAAAAAAATCCCAATCCCTCAGAGCCACATGCTCCAGGGATCTAAACCTTGTCATCACAATAAAGAAAACATGCTGCAGGGATGGGTTCCTGACCCAGAGACTCCCCAGACTCTGGAATAGACTGCCTATACATGTCAAGCAGAGCGCCTCTTTGGCCCTCTTCAAAAGGAACCTTGACAATTGGATGGGAAAAAGGAAATTCACCCGGGGGATCATATCAGTCACCCTGTTAGACAGGGGTCCAGGGAAGTAAATAGTGTGGGAAGAAATAGCCAGGAAATTGTTATGGCTAGGCCTTAGGGCCGATAGCCTAGTACCAACCTATGAACCTATATTACCCATAGTGAGAATAACTGGGATCATACCATAGATAATTTGTGGGGACCCATGCATGGAGTAAAGCATTTAGGAGCTTTCTGTGTCTATTATTGGTACAGGGGGCAGTCCGGGGGTAAATATTTTGTTTCCCATCCATAGATCTAAGTCGTTCTTGAATATGGAAAAGGATACGTTTTGTTTTTTGTGGATGTGAATTCATTCAAAAAAAAAAAAAAAAAAGCCCTTCTTTTTCCTTATTATTTTTACCACATCCAGACTATTTTCTTAAACTTCATTAACCCACCCACCTTTTTAGACTTGCTTGCATATGTATTAACTTTGCTTCCATTCATAATTACTTTCACTGCTGCCATCTTTGTTTACATTGCATTCTGGTAATGGCAAGGAAGGACAGCCTGACATAGGTGTCACTACTCCAGCTGCTATTCAAAACCCATTGGCGTCTAACCTATTTAGTATGTTGGTAACCATTCCCTGAGGCTCTTCTTTTCCTCTCTGTCAAAGCAGTACACCTGTACATATTATCTAACCTTCATTTGACAAGGGATATGTAAAATTATAGTATGACTTTTTTCTATTTGGATCATCCTACATGACAATATAACCTAGCTTGTTAATTATTTTTGTCCCCAGTTTTGTCAGTTCAGGTCTGGTGATTCTTTGCTGTACTCTGTCTATTCTAGAAGTTCTTGTTGTGTCCTCTGAGTTAGTATTTCACCTTGGAGTTGCTGAACTCCAAACTACCTTATACTTTCTGCCTTTAACATCAATTGCTATTTCTGTTCTGTCCTTTTTAGATCCATTTTCAGACTTACCCACTGCAAAGACTGATCATGGTCTTAGTAGGCCTCATAATGTCTGACACAAAGATACCAGCAGCAAACGGCCCAAGAGAAACTGCTGCATAATCGAAATAACAATGTCTCTTTGTTTCGATGGAGTCCTCCTTACCACAAATATTTGTTTCCTGACACTCATTTACTGTTCCAACAATTTTGCGAAAATTTCTTAGCTTCACTCTTCTTTTCATTAACTCTCACTATCCTCTTTGAGACTGAGTCAAAGTCCTTAATGAAATCTATGTATAACACATTCACTTGATTCACTCTCTGTTGACTCCTAAGTCATGTTGAACTGACATTATAAGTGAATTTCTTGGCATTCATTTCTCAAACACATAATAAAGTGGCTATGATCAGAATATACAATATAATAAAACATTCCTTAAACTGGGTTGTTACATTTCTAATATCTGTAAGGACACAGAATACAACATTTTTGTAACATCTGATCAGTTGCATATCTGCACAAAGATACAGTATCTTCAGCTTATCTTTCTATTGTACAAGCTTCACAAATTAATAGGGGCAAGCAGAGATCTAGATCCTAACATCACTCATCGTAATATCAGAAAACAGAGAAATGGTCATTAATATTGACCTGTTCTACACAAAAACTTCATTTAAGACTGCGTTGTGTAATTTCCATTTATGGTTCTCTGGTTGCTATCAAATAAAGGCCTCTCACAGCAATATGGTTTACTCTTATAATCCACAGAATTTTGACATGGCCTAATGCAAAGAATATATTATGTCTTTCAACTTGCTTTGCAGTTCAGTTAAAGTTCACCGAGTACATAACAGCACACCAGGTTCCTTTTCTGACTTGCTTGCGCTTTACATAATGCATTCCAGAGTACATTTTTTTTTTTATTTTACATAAAGCAGACTAACAAAGAATCAATATCTCCTCATCAGTCTTTCCTGGTAGTTACAACAATTTTATCAGACTTTCATCATAACAAATATCTTCAGTATATCTTGGTATTTACTGATACTTACACAGATCAATCATACTCTTACGCATTTAATAAAGGTTTTAAGTGATAAACATCAGAATCAGAATCAAAGTTTTTGGCATGGAACAGAGGTGAAAAAGGCTGCCTACCAAATTTCATAACATCTGGCATCTAATCGAAGATCCAGCTATGATTTAAAATGTGTCACAGCATTACTAAGTCTAATAGTAAGGCTTAAGAATTATATTGATTTAAAGAAGGCATGTTCCTTTAAGCAAGAACTAAGAAACCTTTTATTTACAAAATAGCTATGGATATTGTTCCTGAACTCTGTACTCTAAACTTTTAGGGGCAATTTGCAGTCTGTGCAGAAACCCGCATTTGAAGGTCTGACCCAACCCTTCCACTTTTTTCTTATTCATACCTTCCTGTACATAGACATTGAGTGGCATTCATTACTGAGCATAAGGAGGTAAATTAAGGGAAAAAAAATCACTGATGGGGATATGGGCCGTATGATGGCTACCTAAGGGTCCTGAGAGTTAAACCACATCAATACAGCCCGAGTAGGTTAAAGAAAACACAAGTGTGTAAATTCTGCAAAATTCACTCTCTTATATTTTGGCAAGGTGCTTATTTATTTATTTATTTGTTTGTTTGTTTGTTTGCATTTTTTAGTTCTAGCTTTAGTATATTTGCTGGATAAATATATTTCTAAAAAAGTCTCTTTAACATTTATTTCTGCTTACTCATTTCAGCCAAGTGATGTCTCCAGGCACTTGTGCAGTTACATCCTACTGACACTTCTAGCCATCAGATATTGCCTGTTCATATTTGCATTATTAATTCCAAAACCAAGCTACATACAAGGTATCAGAAGAATTTGTCTTAAAGCTTACATGACAGCAAGCACAATGAAATTGATATTTGACCTCTGTCAAGTGCAGTTAAAGAGGTATTGAATATTGTCTATATGCTATTTATTTTATTGTAATAATTGTTATATCTCTGTAAATATCTCAACAATATAGTGATATAAACTGAACCTCTTAGCCTCATATGAAAGTTTACAGCTGTGTGAAGAAAATGCTCCTAGGAGTGTGACAGTATTTTTCTGTGTGTTGCTTCAATAGTTACTGAGCTGGTAAGATGTTTATACATTACAAAAACTAATATTTACTGTATTTATTTTGAGTTGTAGTCTAATGTACAAAGGCATGGAACAAATTATCATGGAAATAATTAACAAAGACACAGACAACCTTCAGACCCTGGACCCAACCCAGTCTGGCTTTGTCAAGGGAAGGTCATGCCTACTAAAACTGGTGGACTTCTTTGAGAAGGTCAACAAGGCAAGAGATGAAGGGGAAAATGCTGCATACCTCCTACCTGAACCTGGCTAAGGCATTCAGTACATTAACTCACTTGGGTATAGTTGATAAACTCACTGAACTGGACATAAACCTCTACCTAACTCACTGGATTGCCAGCTGGCTCATACACAGGACTCAGGAAGTCAGGATTGGTGAGACCACCTCCACTAAGACACTGGTCACCAGGGGGTATCTCAGGGCTCCTAGCTGGGACCACTTCTATTTGGCATATACTTCTTGGAGGTAAAAGCTAATGCCAAGGGCCTTTGGCTGACCAAGTTCACAGATGACTGCAAACTGGGAACTATCATAGATCCATTCATGACACAAACATCTTACAAGAGGGTCTAACACAGGCAAATGACTGGTGCCAAGAAATGCATTAGAGTGTCCTTTGAGAAAACTGCTACCCAGGCTAATTACTCCATCAATAGAGCTGTACCAGTAGTTAGGGATCTGGGAACTCATGTAGACAGTAATCTGGTCTGTGACCAATGTATGACCAAGGTAGTTAAGAAATCACGTTGCTCAACGTTTAAGTAAGGGCATTGTATCCAGTTCCAAGGAAGTCATAGTGCCATTTTACTTGGCCCTTATCAGACTCCTCACTGAGTATAATGCCCCCTTCAGAATGTATCTGACCAGACATATGCAATAGTCAGAATGCCTAGAAAGGTTTCTTACCAGGAGAATTCAGGGTATAAGCACATTTTTGTATACACATCATCTTAAAGCCATATCTCTGTACTCTGTCTCCTACAGATTACTGAGAAGCATTCTATGTCTGGCATTCAAGGCATCCTCAGATTCAGCTTTACAAAACAAACAGCATCAAAACCACTAGATCCAAGAATTTAAATTTTGCTTTTGACATGTTGGTGAGACAAATATGAGTTTCAGAGGATCCCCAAACTCTGGAACAGGCTCCCCATCCATGTAAAGCTGATTACATCCCTAAGTCTATTTAAGCATAACCCTGACCAATGGATAGGAAATCAGAAATTCACACTGGGTCTGGTCCCCATGTCTCTCATAGACAGAGAATGATTGTAATGCCCAAACCAACATACTACCCCATAATTTCTACAAACTTCCTAACTAACATACCCCTGCTAATAAACTGGACACAACTGGGTTGGATTGCACAGCTAGACTTATAAAGGCCTTTGTGGCCATTAGCCTAGTATGTACCTATGAACCTATAAAATATAATTTAAGATCTAGAAGTGTGACCCAGAAGTGAGTGAATGCAACCACTGAAAACATGACCTTGTGCTTACTAGTTAACCATTTAGAGTTTTCTAGTAACTTTATGGTTTTAATGGACTCAAGCCACACCCACTGGAATTTAGAGTGCAAACTCAAAAGAGCTCCACTGGAAGGAATTAGATAACAAATGCCATTTAACAATAAATAGTTTATTATAAGTGCACTCATATTTAAATATGTTTAATCATTTCAGTTTTAAGGTTGGCTCAAGGCACTGAGGTATAAAGCCCTGACTACACTGGAGGTGACCAGAGTTCCAATAGCAGCTTGGGTATATTTAGGAACTGGCATGGGTGGATGGGTCTGAGTGGGTGGCTGCTGATGGCCCGCCCATTCTCAGGTGAGAGACATGGCTTTGCCTCACCCTGTGGGCGACACCTAGTGGGAACACAAGGTGTCTACTATGTGGAGCTTTAGTCTAAGGAGCCTGTACTTCCATGTGCATGTCACACTGTGAACTGAGAGGAA
This sequence comes from Protopterus annectens, assembly GCF_019279795.1. NCBI lineage: Eukaryota > Metazoa > Chordata > Ceratodontiformes > Protopteridae > Protopterus > Protopterus annectens. The sequence continues at coordinate 108,526,258 of NC_056728.1, read as the reverse complement.
TTTAGTGTGTGTGTGAGTGTGTGTGCGTGTGTGCGTGTGTGTGTGTGTGTGTGTGTGTGTGTGTGTGTGTGTGTGTGTGTGTGTGTGTGTGTGCACGCACGCGCGCACGCATGTGTGTGTGTAGGCATGCTTTCCTTCAGATGGCAGCTATAGCAGCATGCAGAATAGCCACCACAGGGGAGGGGAAGGCACTCCACTGGGCAGCAGGGTAGGCTGCCCTGTAGGACCAGCAAGTCTGGCTGCTTCCTACCATCTGATTCTCATAGTGACCAGATGAACTCATGGAGGCTTCCCAGACAAGAAATAATAGACCAGAGGCCTTTCATCTGCTGGAAATTCCCCAGCTCCTGCGACCACTGAATGAATGGACCAAATGGGTGCACTTATAGAAGCCATTAGGCTCAGTCCAGTGGGATGCAAAAACAAAATCATTTTTAAATAATTACTTTAAAAACATGGTTAAGATTCACATTCCCATAAAAATATTTGTAGCACGTCTCTGTTTGTATGAGTAACAAGCAGATGTGCACATCATGAATGTAGTTACAGTAATACATACCTGGTTCTTCTGCCCCATACAAGGACACACTTTCAGTTGTTTTTAATAACTTCTTGTGCTTTAGGATATGCTTTCTTCTTAGTTTACATTAATTTAGCTCATTTATATTATTCATGTATAACTTCCCTCAATGACATAGAACCTCAGTTTACATCTTAAATCCCTCTATTAAACTCCTTTAACCTCATTCTCCCCTTATCTTTATCCTTAGGCTTTCATCACGGTTGAAAACTGTATTCAGTCAGATTATGAATTAATTGTGATGTAGTACTGTAGCTATTATAAGACATCTTGTACTGTAGCTAATGTTTTGCCTGTGCTCTGCTAAACTGTAATTAGACTCTAATGACTGTTATAGTACCAATTTTCTGTGATATGGCGTGTATTAGTCAATATGTATTTCTCTGGAGCTTTTCTCCCTGGGCAGCCGCTGAAAATGGACGCCATTATCCAGTCGGACTATCCCAGTAAACAAATGTTACATAAATAAATAAATAAAATAAATAAATAAATAAATAAATAAAATTTATGGTCATTCCCCAACCACCTGTTTAGACTATGCATAAGTGTATCAAAATGAATGACAGTAGCTCAAAGACAATTTCTTCTAGATGAATCACAGTATATTGTACAGGGAACTAAAGTATCAGTATAGTAAAGAGAGTGCTTTTAATTAAACTTATAATAACTTACATGGATGAGTAGCACTTAATTGTGACCGGTGTAAGGTAGCTGATACACATGCATTGTTTGGCTTTACAAGCTTTGCATACATAATATTTCATCTAATGTGTAGCAGAAATAATGTATGCATTTATCTGCTGAATGCACAGATGATAGACTGCAAGGTCTGTCAGGTAAGTAGGATTTTTGGACATATGGGTTTGGACAGTTTTTTCTTATGATGTTTAATATATGTTTAAAATTTCTTGTATGGCTTCTCTAATGTGTGTCCTACAGTTGCATTTGTTGGATTTTTTTTTTTAGTTGTATGGTTTCTTTTTAAAATAGAGTGCAGCTTTTATGGAGGCATTCTGAACTTGATATCAGTTAAGGGCTTTACTGTTTCTGTAAAGTAATTACAATATAATGTGCAATATTTTGTTCTATTATATGTTATAATTTAGGATTTGTGGACCCACTCCTGTGGCACAGATAGATAAAGGTCTAACTGTGACCCAGACAATTTGAATTGGATTAGCATACACAAGACCTGGAGGGACTGGAGAAACAGAGTGGGAGTGACCCGTATAGGGCTTTCCCATCTTGGGGGATATAGAACAGAGTGTGTGTGCTGTATCTTTAAGAAGTGTTTCAAGGACTGACTGTGCATATAAGTAGCAAGCACGTGTTAGCTTCAGTGCCATTTTGAGAGTGCAGCCAGAGAGTGAGCATGTATAAATGTACCAAAAGAAGGGTGAGAGACCTAGTATTTTGGCCTTCTCTCGCAAAAGACATTGATAAAGTGCTTTCTTCTTGTTCAGTATGCAATACTACTAAACCACATTTGCAAAGACAACCACTTCAGCTAAGATAAGTTCCTGAACGACCTTGGTTAACAGTAGCAACTGATATATTCGAGTGGAACAATCAGCATTATTTAGTGTTGGCAGACTCTTATTCAAACTGGTTAGAGATTGATTTACTACGTAATCTAATGTCCACTGCTGTTATCACTAAGTTGAAACATCATTTCTTAGTCCAAGGTACTCCACACAAAAAGTTTCTGACAATGGTACTCAATTCACTAGTCAGTTGTTTCGGAAATTTGCAAGAGAATGAGACTTTGTACATGCTACTAGCCATCCTGAATATCCGCAGTCAAATGGACTAGCTGAATGTGCAGTACAGAGTACAAAGCAATTACTTGAAAGGTCAAAGTGTGACAATACTGATGCCTTTTTGAATTTACTTAATCTCAAAAACATACCCCGTGACAATATACTTGGCTCACCTGCTCAGAGACTTCTATCCAGGCAAACCAGAACAACACTGCCTATTAGTTCCAGTTTATTGAGGCCTAAAGCAAGGAACAACAGAACCATTAGAGCCCAATTATTCAGGAAGTGTTCTTTCTAGAAGTCCAGTTATGATAAATCGAGCAGATTTCTTCATCCATTGAAAGAAGGAGAGACAGTGAGGATACAAATGGCAAAAGGTTTAAACCGGATTGGTCAAGTAACAGGTATATGTAGTGAACCGAGATCCTACTTCATAGAATCTGAGAGTGTGGAGTACATGAGAAATTGCAGACATCTTCTTGTATCTGAATCGATATCACAGCATTGTTCCTGTGATACAGACTCTAGATCTCAGAGCAATCCAGATAATGTTCCTGTTGCAGAACATGTCTTAACTTCTACTAACATTCCTAATGATGTTCCTGACGTCCATAAGGTTGAACATTCAGCAGAGACAGTCCCAGTTGCTAGATCTTATTCTAAATTGTATGTCACATGATTTGGTTGTATTTCCAGACCTAGTGTGAAATACGCAGCAACCTGGAGATAATTGCATATATGTATCTACTTCTGTATAATTGCATGACAAAGAATTATTTGTATTAATTGTATGTCAACTGATGTCATCAATATTGCATGACCTATTTCTCAAAGAGGGAGGATGTAGAACAGAGTGTGTGTGTGTGTGTGTGTGTGTGTGTGTGTGTGTGTGTGTGTGTGTGTGTGTGTGTGTGTGTGTGTGTGTGTGTGTGCTGTATCTTTAAGAAGCATTGCAATGATGGCACGTGCATATAACCAGCAAGCAAGTGCTAGCTTCAGTGCTGTTTTGAGAGTGCAGCCAGAAAGTAAGCATGCATGAATGTAATAGCTAGTTTGTATATAAGTTTATCTAAGTTAAAGTCATTAAGCCTCAATCCTGATGTATTTGTATATAATAAAGCTGCTTGAACAGAACCCCAAAGGGTCATCCATTACATCCTGATTAGACGTGTGACAGGGGAGGAGTGGCTTAACTTGCTGCTTGGGTGATACCCGGTGAGAGCACTGGTTGGTCAGCCTGCAGAGTCCCAGCCAGAGGGATGTGTCATAGCATAGCCTCATAGTTCAGGAGCAGTCATAAAGGAGGGCTTAGTAAATAAAGTTAGGATACTTTGTTGAGTGGTCAGCCCTTATTTTTCTTTCTGGTATTGTAAATCTAATTGTCTTGAATTTAATGGCCATGTCTCATTCCTTAAGTGTTATAAGAGATCTTATCACAGTCATATCTGGCCATTGATTGGCTTATTAATTCATCCATGGAACAGTTAGTATTTTAAGGGGCACAGTGACACAAAATCAGCATTGCTGCCTCACACATAGAGGTCCTCTGATTTGGTTCTTGGCTGGGGTGCCTTCTGTATGGAGTCTGTATATCCTATCTAGTTTTGTGTGAGATTTTTTTCTGAGCACTACAGTTTTCTGCTACATACCAAAGACAGGTGGATTAGCAACTCTAAATTGTTCATTGAAGTGTGTGCAGTGTGTGTGTGGTATGGAGAAAAGGCATGGCAATCTATGTTTGTTCCCTATTTGTCTAATAAGACAGAGGGTATCTATATTAGTTGGATGCAGCTCCACTGTCTTTTATAGTAAGTGTGTTAATGAGATGCGATAAAATTTCCTTCTTAGATCCTGTCTTATACCACTGTAAGTACAAAACTTAAAAATAATCAAACAGGATGCAAACAGATTAAAAAGCTGTGCAAATAGTTGTGTTCAGAAACAAAGTTGAAACAATTTGCATAAATGCATACCTCTCGATCTATAAGAGCAGGAAATCTGGACAAAACCTAAAATAATGGGAGGACAAAGGCTCGAAAATGGGGACAGATTTTAAAAATTGCTTTTATAAGCTTAGAAAGTTTCAAGAATAACAGGTTTTATGTTAGCATGTATTTTTTTGAAGGATAGGAAGTCTGAAACTCAAATTCCTGTCATTATTTAGTGACTTCATGCCTCAGTAATTTGTCAGAAATCCATAAGGTTTATGCAGAACAGGCCAAAAATATGAGGCAAAAATATGGACATTCTGTGAAATTCTAGACAAGTGAGAGGTATGCATAAATCTATGCAATGGCTGCACCATGTGACCGACAAAATGATGAACGAAACAACATAAATCAGGAAATCATCAATGAGTGCAATTAAATGCTAACTAGCACAGCTGAATGTAGAAAAATATTTCTGAAACAGTACAGCTATGATATATTGTGGCAACGGTGGGCAAAAATGTCCTTGTGAGTACAGGTGCTGCTTAGTAATTTATGAAGTAATAACTTGGAGAAATTCTACATTCAGTAGGATGACCTCAAGCTGCTGGATAAAGGCCGTCTTAATAAATTAAGCAATACTTACTATGTCAACCACACACTAAATGGAATGTATTGCACACCCAACCTTATTATCATCAAGGTTATGTAGCATTCCATATTTACATATCCTAGATACAGGGGCATTCTGGCAGGATGGCAAAAGGCACTGAAATTGAATTGTTCACCATACCACACTATTAGGAGTCATAACAAATGATAATCTTAACTTTGACCTCAACATTCAAAGCAATATCAAGAAAACCCACCAAAAACTAGGCATGCTATACAGAAACAAACATTTTCTGAGCATACTCACAAAAGTTACTCACCCAAAACCTACCTTCTGCCCTCCCTACTCTATGAAGCACTAATTCTAAATAATTTACAATCCTCCATAAAAAAACAAAAAAAAAAAACTGAAAGCTGCTACAACAAAACTGCCAGGTTTGCTACTAATTCATCCTCCTTTACCCATCACTGTGAAGCTCTGCATACCCTTAGCAGACTTGAACTCCCCCTCCAACTCTCTTACATTCATCTTATAACAATACATAAAATTATACACAAACTATTAGCCTGCCCAGTTCTTACCCCTTTAAGCAACATGTTTCCATAAAACAGCTCTCAGATCAGTAGACAAACAACTTTTACCACAAATAAACTAAATAAATCCTCCAGACAAAGCCTATACTCATACTCAGTAGAAAAAAAAAAAAAAAACGGAACTCCTTAGCTCTAACCACCAGAAATATTTCTAACCTACCCACCTTTAAATGCTCCCTAAAAGAATACTTTACAAAATTACGGATCTGCTCCTGTATCGATCCTGGCTGAAGTTATTCATTATACTATACTCACCCCCTTCAACCAAAGTCGCACCTCACAGCCCTCTCCAACCACCTACTGCACTCCCTTCTTTTGTTTTTTCCACTACCTTACCGTGTCCACATCACCACTGCAGACCTTTCATTTACCTCTTTCTCTTCTACTCACATAGGCTACCTGAAGGCATTCTATCCTGCACTCTTCTTAAAGTCTCATTTTCCATACTTACTTCTTTCTCTAATCTAATATAAACACCATCTCTCATACTAAGACATCACTCAATTTCCCCTCACTGGCTCTAACCATATAATCTCTAATATGTCTTTTAAACATCTTATTAAAATTGTTTCAGATCTCATTTATCGCATACTAATCTATGTAACAACTAGTATGACTATTCAGTTTTTCCTCACATATTTTCTCCAGCTCATGTTATTGTTTTTCTTTGAATTCCACCAAGAAACGTGTTCTATGTTTTTCTCATTGCAACATTTTCCCACTTCTGTGATTTATAGTGTGCCATGATAATTTGTGATTTAAAATATCTATAATTAATTTTTGAAAGATTGTAATTATGGAGATTTTCTCCCTGGCCTCTGCTGAAAATGGGCAAGTTCTGTCCCAGGAGGACTTTTCCAGTAAACAAACATCAAATAAATAAATTATGTATCTATATTTGTAGCTATATCTATATCTATATCTATTTATATCTAGACAACGTAACCGAGTACTGAAGGCATGTTGTTTTCCAGGCTTAATGGTAGAATAGACCTTCTTTAAGTAAGAACAAATCAACAAACTGGAACACTAGTTGTATGGTAACGACTGCTCTTGATATTGGAATACAAGTTATTAAAATGGGATACTGTCAAAACCTCTTATGTTAGATTCCTGTCGAGGATCACTTTACATTTGTATTAAAAATAAGAAAAAATTATTCAAGCTGGAATTGCTTCTTTAAAACAAGCGATGAGTGCTTTCACTATTGTCAGAGTGTCATCAGATCTAAATTGTACATAGCAGTAACAAGTAATATATTCTTTTCTATTTCCTCGATAAATAGCCATGTAAGTTACAATGAAGTCTTTATTCTAGGAGCAGTTAAACAGATCACATTCAATGGAACAGTGGCACATTCACAGTTTGTATCTTTATCGTGATTAATACTGTTAACTCCTCATCTATGCAAGTACAAAGTCACTGTATGTCTGGCTGTTGATCTGTTTTTTTGTTTTTTGTTTTTTTTTTATACAAAGCAGGGCTGACCTATGGTTTCTGTAGCAGCATGGCCCTCTTTACATCCCTATTCTTTTTCACCTGGATGAACCTCACTGTGCTTGGGTTGTCAGCTGCACCATACTGGCAAATGGGTGCCATAGGGGAAGGAAGAGTTCAGAGTTGCCACTGCTGCTCACACAAGTTGGCTTTGTGTAATAAGGGCTAGTATTCTCAATGCCTGCTCACTCCGCATCTAGGGGTGGCAAGTAGAATGAGCCCATGTGAACAATGGCCCCCACGTCTGTGAGCAAAGTTCTTATAGACTTGCCTTGAAATGCTGCTGTTGTAGAGCTTGCTGTGTCCACAGCAAAATCCACTGATGGGGGCAAACGCTACATACACATGCATCCCCATCTCTCCTTCTAAATAGAGGTGACCCCACTGAAGGGGACAAACTCTACATACACATGCATCCCCATCTCTCCTTCTAAATAGAGGTGACCCCACTGAAGGGGACAAACTCTACATACACATGCATCCCCATCTCTCCTGCTAATTAGATGTGACCCCACTGATGGGGACAAACTCTACATACACATGCACCCCCATCTCTCCTTTTAATTAGATATGACCCCACTGATGGGGACAAACACAACATACACATGCATCTCCAACTCTCCTTATAATTAGATGTGACCCCACTGATGGGAACAATAACTACATGGACATGCACCCCCATCTCTCCTTTTAATTAGATGTGACCCCACTGATGGGGACAAACAAAACATACACATGCACCCCATCTCTTCTTCTAATTAGAGGTGAACCGACTGATGGGGACAACCTCTACATACACATGCACCCCATCTCACCTTCTAATTAGATGTGAACCCACTGATGGGGACAACCTCTACATACACATGCTCCCCCCATCTCTCCTAATTAGATGTGACCCCACTGATGGGGACAATGGCTACATGCACATGCATCCCCATCTCTCCTTCTAATTAGAGGTAACCCCACTGATGGGGACACACTCTACATACGCATGCACCCCCATCTCACCTTCTAATTTAAAGGTGAACCCACTGATGGGGACAAACTCTACATACACATGCATCCCCATCTCTCTTAATTTGATGTGAATCCACTGATGGGGACAAACTCTAAATGCACCCCCATCTCTCGTAATTAGATGTGACACCACTGATGGGGACAAATGCTACATACATATGCATCCCCATCTCTCCTAATTAGAGGTGACCCCACTGATGGGGACAAACTCTACATACACATGCATCCCCATCTCTCCTAATTAGAGGTGACCCCACTGATGGGGACAAACTCTACATACACATGCATCCCCATCTCTCCTAATTAGAGGTGAACCCACTGATGGGGACAAACTCTACATACACATGCATCCCCATCTCTCCTAATCAGAGGTGAACCCACTGATGGGGACAAACTCTACATGCACATGCATTCCCATCTCTCCTAATCAGAGGTGAACCCACTGATGGGGACAAACTCTACATACACATGCATGCATCCCCATCTCTCCTAATTAGAGGTGAACCCACTGATGGGGACAAACTCTACATGCACCCCCATCTCTCCTAATTAGATGCGACCCCACTGATGGAGACAAACGCTACATACACATACATCCCCATCTCTCCTAATCAGAGGTGACCCCACTGATGGGGACAAACTCTACATGCACATGCATCCCCATCTCTCCTAATCAGTGGTGACCCCACTGATGGGGACAAACTCTACATATACACGGATTCCCCATCTCTCCTAATCAGAGGTGACCCCACTGATGGGGACACACTCTACATACACACGGATCCCCATCTCTCGTTCTAATTACAGATGAGAAGATTGACCCTCATCATTCTTTTCTTCTGCCAGTTCCAGCAGATGCTGGAGCTGTTAATTAAACTTGTGTTGTCTAGGCTGTATTTGGAGCTTTATCCCTCTGCACCAAGAAAGCTCACTGTAGCAGCCTATATGTGACATACTAGGTATAACACAGTCATTTTTAAAAAGGATTGTAAATGCAGTCCTCACTTTCTCACCTGCATGCTGCCTCTTGTAACAAAATATATCACATATACCTGTACCTCCTAGAAATGGCAATCTCCCATGAAAGCATTCCACAGGGGAACAGATCTTTCAGTGCTGCTGAGTGTAATAGACTGCATCCTTATATTTATATACAGCTTACCAGATAGAGAGCGCACAGAATATATTGAATAGGACAGGGATGTACTCCATAAAGCTCCAGATAGGTAGAATTTAGGTGGCTTTATCACAATATCTATTACCTTCTGTTGAAAGTGTCCATGATAACCATGTCCGGGAGATAAGCGATCTTTCTACAGCAGTCTGGCAGGGCGATATACCACAGGGACAGCTTGCTTTGAAGTGTGCGTGTCACACAGGATACTAATAATTTAGACTAAATGATATTGTATAGATGGGAGTCATAAGGAATTGCATTGACTAAACAGTGCTTTCTCTATTTCATGGGCATTCATTTACTTACTGTAACCCTGGATGATGACTCCTATCCAAAGATCCCCATAATTTACTGAGAATAAATACAACCAGGCTCATAGCCAAATATATCAAGAGCTTAGCATTGTTTGATACCCCTTGGAAATGGTTCAGATACTTGGATGCCACAGTGAGGTGAGAGTGTGACCCAGCTCTCATCAGAGAAAGTAGAAGCGAAGTTCCTGGTCTGTGCAGCATAACATGAGGGTGTAATTTTGGAAGCCGGGCAGAATAATAGTACATGGCATAAGTGGATGCTAACCATGGCACACAACAGCATGATGAAGATGGGGATGTAAATAAAGCACCACAACGCATATTTATTTCACATTTGACACAACATACCTATGATGTGGTATTTCACTAGAACCTGGAGGGCTTGTATTCAGCAGAGTATGTGATGAATGTGAATGCATGTGCCATAGTAAAGTTCCTGTCGTGTACACAGGAGTAGAAGAGTAGTGTGCAGCAAGTAAAATAATTACAGACATGTTCCACTGACAAGATAAAGGTGTAGCACAGTATAACCTCATAGTTCATGATATTTATACTGTATATATCTGCCATATCGGGACATGTTTAACATGTATCATTAGGAGATGACGTTGTCTATCCTCCATGATATCTGTATTCCATACGGCCGCACTA
>NC_056728.1:108501128-108511128 GCF_019279795.1 Protopterus annectens | reverse complement strand
CCACCAACACAAAATCCACCCACTTACCTAATCCACACTCTAACCTTAACACACAAACACTCACAGACAAACTTCCATCTGTAATGCCGATGCTTTTGCTATATCCAAAAATTTGGGCTTTAACAACCAAAACCCACACATATGTTTACCTTAACAGCCTGCATCACACTTCCTTCATTCGATAACAGGCATATCTGTCCACTTCTGTGAGCATATTTGCCATTTGACCATCTATGCATTTCATAAATTAAATATAACCCTAAATATTTATAACTACAACTATATATGTATATGTTTGTATAAGTATATATTGACCAGCACTATAGAGATCTATTGCACCATTATCACAATTGGAGTGACTACACATATAGTCACACACCTAAACAAATGAAACACTATTTATTTTAATGGCATTTTCTTCCTTGTCTTGCAATCCAGACAAAACCACATGCTGTTGCATTTTATAACCCAATTACTTACCAACAAAATTACTTATGCGATTGGGACCCATAATAATGAACAAACAAAAACAGAACACATCCAGCATTGTGCATGCCTAAACTAAGAGCATGTCTGTGGGGGTCAATCCACCTCCACCCCACCCTCCCAATGTGAGCTCTTCATCCCACAACCTACACATACACACAACTCCATGACTCCACAGCAACAACAACTGCAGTGCAATATAGTACAAATTGCACTATACTTGACCACAATGCACTGGACCATATAAGCAGTCAACCATTAGCAACTGAAACTGCACTCAGTTGTCATGCTGACTAAACACTGAGTAGTTCTATATATGTGTGTATATATATATATATATATATATATATATATATATATATATATATGTGTGTGTGTGTGTGTGTGTGTGTGTGTGTGTGTGTGTGGTTCTAGGTTCATAGGTTCATAGGAGGTTGCTAAGCTAGTGGCCCTAGAGCCCTTAAAAGCTTAGCCATGTTAATCCCAAGTTGTCTAAATTATCCTTGGTTAGATGGACATAATTTGCAGAGCAAGACTATGATAAATATCCACTATCTTTGTCCATGAAGGACAGGGGTGCTACCCCTGGGGTGAATTTGTATTCTCCCATCAGTTTGTCCAGGTTGCTCTTGAATAGGGCCAGTGAGGAGCTCTGCTTCATGTGAATTGGAAGTTTATTCCAGAGTAGCGACAATCTCTGGGAGATAGGTCTGTCTCTCCACCATATTCTCTTAATGTCACAGGCTAGGTTAAGATCCCTAAAGTGAATGACTCATGCCATTTGACTTGCAGTTGTGCAGCAATGTCACAGCCATCTGGAATGTTATAAATAATTATATTTCATTTGTGAATATTAATATGATTTATATAGAAATGTAACAAAAGGAGACACTGCCAGCCCAGCTACCTGGAATTTTGTAAATAGTTATATGTAATTTGTGAATACCATCATGATGCACTTGGTTGTGTTGCCACTATATTGGAGCTGTATGCTATGTGTGTATTGGGATGCTGGTACAATATTGTGTGTAAAGTACTAAGTTTAAGAATGTGCCCACAGTGTGCCCTGCTGGAAGAAATCAGAAATGTATATAAACTATTGAGCTTGTGTAAATGTATGTGTTTTAACAGTGGGAACTAGAGCACGGAGGGTTAACTTGCAAAACTTCAAGAAAATAGTTGAAATTAAATTGTTTTATTATTGTGCTATAAACGTTAGTTTCAAGGCAGCAAGGAGACAGGATGTCTAGAACTAGGATGCCTTCTGCATTGTTTTGAAAGTGTTTTATTGTTTTATGACTTCCAGGATCTGCAAACATCTGAAGGCTATGTATTTTTCACAGGGAGATGCTAAATGTTGGTAGTTTCTGACAATGGAGGGCTAGCTTGGGAACTAAAGTCAGGTGACACAAAGTGATGTAATCCAAGCTAACCCAGCTGTAATATTTGATATTAATTTAAGAACTCTATGAAAGAGAGAGAGAGAGAGAGAGAGAGGGCATTTTTTATTTTGTCTTTGACCTGGAAAAATCCACTCACCATTTCTGACTGCTTGTTCTGTAAGTACGTTTTTAGGGCATAGTAACTCTTTTAGATTCAGACAGGAATATAGTAAAGTATAGCTTAGATGTTTTCTTTCTTTATTTGGGACTGTCCTACAATGTTGTTTTAAATATTTCCTGTGATTTTGAACTATGATGTAACTGATTACTTACTGAGTATTGTCTTGTTCTTTTATTATTTATTATTAAATATATTTAACCCTTGCAGTTGTGGCTGGTATGTTGAGACATATTTAATCTCTTAGACTACTTGCATATCTATTTGGCAACACTGTAGGCCACTCCTAATAGCCTTGCTCTTGGTCAAACTACCATTTAGATTAATAGTAACATTACACAGCAAGATTTGAGACCCTTTGCTAAGGGCCTTAAAGTAGCTGATAAAGAGCTGGCTGGTGGCAGTGAAAACTACCTTACTGTCTGGGCAGAAGGGGACATAGCTAGTAAACCTGTGCCAGCCTTTCACAGGTGTGTGTGTGTGTGTGTGTGTGTGTGTGTGTGTGTGTGTGTGTGTGTGTGTGTGTGTGTGTGTACAAATCCAATCTCAAAGACTGTGTGTGTCAGTTACTTGGGCAGGGACACGAAGCACTGGTTGGACAGAAAGGGTGCTGAAGGTCTTAACTTGGCCACTCAAGTGAGATCTCAACTCTATAGGTCTGTTAGTGGAGAGTCATATTTGGGATCTGGAGAAAGAGGGAGAAACCAGCCCCAGACTGACTGTGATCTCTGTGTGCTCTTAAGTGAAATTGCATTTTACTGTGTGTGTACTTGTCATCCTCAGTGTGTATGCTTCCAACTGTTGCCAGTGGTAAGGATTAAGGCTCCTTAATTACTGGGCCAGTGTTGGTGCATCACAAGCATATCTATCAGGGCAGGGTCAGAGACAGCCCTGTAGGTCAGGAACAAGTCACCTTTCAGCAGCCTATATGATAAAGAATACAATGAGAAGGCTTTCAGTCTATCCATGTAAGCCATGGTTTGGAGGCCCTGTATTTTCTTGGTGAGAAACCTCTGTGGTCTCTCCAGCTGCTGCAGGTGTCTGGTGAGGTACATGCAGAAGGGAGCATTGTACTCTATTAATGGTCTGATGAGGGTCGAGTACACTGGAGTTATAACATTCTTAGACCTGGATGTGAAGCCCTTACTTGGTGGTCAGAGTTCAGACTGTTACCTAACTATGTTCCCAGATCTCACACCAGTGGGTTTGAATGTAGGGGTTGCTGTCAATATTGTAATTAGCTGAGAATTCAGCTTTGCCAAAGGTGACAATAATGCACTTTTTTGTGTTTAGTTTTAGACAGTGGCTTTGGCACCAGTCATTTGTCTGTGTTAGCTCCTCCTGTAATATATTAACGTCATTGTGAGACTCAATGATTGCACCCAATATGCAATCATCAGTGAACTTGATAAGCCAAAGGCTGTCTACTTTAGCTTGGACTTCCAAGAAATAGATTCCAAACAGTAAAGGGCACAGCACAGATCCCTGTGATTCACCACTGGTAACAGGTCTGCTGGTAGAGGTAGAGTCACCAACTTTGACATTATGTGTTCTGTCGATGAGCAAACTGGCTACCTATCTATTGATGTAAGGGTTAACTGCCAGCTGGGAGAGTTTTTCAATGATACCTGAGTGGGGGCTTGTGTCTAAACCTTGGCTAGGTCACGATAGGCAGTATGCACTGTCTTATCTTCATCCAGGGCTTTGGTGACTTTCTCAAGAAGTCTACTAGGTTTAATAAGCACAATCTACACTTAATAAAGCCAAAATGGGTTGGGTCTAGAGTTTGAAGGTCACCTGTGTCTTTGTTGCTAAGGTCCGTGATGATTCTTTCCATGCCCTTGCAGATGAGGCTAGTTAGACTTATGGGACAATAGTTACCAGGGTCGGTTAATGGCCCCATTTTGTGCAAGGGGATTACTGTTGCTGTTCTCCAGTTTGGAGATACTAGACAGAGGACAGGTCTCAGGTATGCTTTGGGGTATGGCTGGTGGGGACAGAGGAGTGAAGCTTGCACCAAATCTGTTAGCTAGCAGGTTGACAATTTCCTCTGATATAGTATGAGTGGTACCATCGACTACCAGTTTGGCACATAGCTCGACATTCCCTTTTAGATTTCAGACATAGCTAAAGAATTATCCTTAAGTATGGATGCTATTTTAGCTTTGTAATTAGCTTTAGATGATTTAACAAGATTTCTGATTTGCTTGTTCAAGCTGTGGGGGGAATTCTTCCTCTGCTGAGTCAGTTCCCTCTTGTTCTTAGACGTCATTTTCTTCCTTTTGTTATATAACCTGTTTATACTTCAGGTCCACCATTTTTAAGGATGACCTGGTTTTAATCCGGTCAGGTAGAGCTGAGTCTATGCAACTGTCTTAAGAGTTTATACAGTACATTTGTGTACACCTCTGCATATAAGTCATTTTTGTCTGTGTTTGTGGGGGATGTAAAACTTCTTATACTATTGCTGTAGTTTGCTTTGGAAAAAACATTTTTTTAGTTTTTTTTTTTTTTTGTCCTGTGGGGGTGACAGGTTCAATAGTTACTTTGAACGAGACTAATTCATGGTCCAACCTTACCAGGGAGGCATCACACAGGGGGGAGTGCAGTGACCCTCCCCATGTTGGTAAGTACTATGTCTAGGGCATTTGAACCCCTTGTGGGGGTGCAGGCTCTCTGTTCCAGAGGATTTGTATTGATAAAGTCCAGATACATCTGGGCAAGCATGTCTGTACTCATGTGTGTCACACAGTCAATGGAAGGATTGTTGAAATCTCCCATGACTAAGATGTTGGGCTGTATGGCAATTGACTTCAGTAAGCTCAGGTAGGCGGTGTGCTTTTCTTGGTTCATGGTGGGAGATCTATAGCTAGCAATGATGTGATAGGGTATTTTGCCTATAGTTAATTGGACATGGAGTAGTTTGAGAAAGTCATATTGTTTAACAGTCTTGCGGTATACTTGGCTTTAATGAAGATGTATACACTTCCATCTTTGGTTCTTTCATGCTCATTTTGAGGTCTGAATGTGTGGAAGGCATTGTAGCCTTGCATGGCTGTAATGCTCTTAGCGGCCTTGAACCATGTTTCAGTGACAGCACAGTCATCACCATCTTCCAAGGTGAGAAGTGCTTCCAGGAGTACAGTTTCATGTTTAGACTCCTATCATTAAGCAGCAGAACCTTGAGTTTGTCTCAAGTAGATTTTGTTACATCAAAAATGTTGTTGTTTTAATATTGGTTAAAAATGGCACTATAGAGGAGGCAAGTGCCTTTGCCAGTATCCAAAACCCTAGTCGAGGCAGGTGTAGACCATCTCTGGCAAAGTAGTGTGGCCTGTTGACCATGTGTTCCCAGGCTGACAGATACTGAATCCCCCTAGACTGACACCACAAACTAAGCCAGTTGTTTAAGTTGATCATTTTTTGTTTATTGTGGCATCATCCTGGGTGAAGGCAGAATGCTGCTTAGGGATAGGGTCTTACCTGCCTGGGACACATAATCTGAGAGTTCAGTCATGTCTATCTTCATATAGTCCAGAGAGGTATGTCTCAAGTTATTCACCCCAACATGAACTATGACAGACTCATGACAGTACTTGTGGTTGAGTGCCTTGAGTGCATGTGTGATTTGACAGCACCTGACAGGCAGCTGACGGTGACCTTCTTCTTGTCCATCCTGGTGAGGGGGACATCTGTGTCTCACTGTGGAGTCACCTATGACCAAGATATTAGGTTATGAGGTGTTTTGCTTTAGGGGCTTATTTGCTGAGATATTGGTGTATGTGTTAATATGTGTAGTGGTTTCTATTTGCATAGCAGTGAGTGCAAATGGTTTATGTTTGGGAGGTCTCTCATCTTTTGGTAGGCTTCTAGTGAGTATCTCTGTGTATGTGTGTTTACTAGTCATAACCTGATTTTGTGTGAGAAGTGAAGTGTGTATGCTGACAACCTATTTGATGTTGAGTTTGTTGTTATTTGAGATAATCAATTCCAAATTCATAGTGTGATTGCATCTCTCACATAGGGTATTTATTTTAAGAGTAAGTGGTTGTCAGTATATATGAGGCAATTACTACATTGCCTCAGGATGCCCATGTCAATCAGGCTGGCTGCTGAAATGGTGGGAAACTGCCTGTCCATTATAGCAGGTTTTTAACATATGTTCTATTGTGTAAAGGTGTGAAGTAGTTTGACCAGTTTTTGTGCTAGGACTAATAAATGTGCTTGTTCTATTGAAGTCTATGGATGATAGGTGTGGCAACACTGCTCAGTGTGACCATAGTGCAGTAGGGAAGCTTGGGAAGGTTCCACTGACAGATGTCTAGGGAAACATTGAGTTTCAAGGCATTTGGATCCATACAGGGCACAGCTAACCCCTGTTGTAGGCTGTGCTGCAATGTGCAAACACAAGGCTTAAATACAGTTGAAAATAAAACACTTTTAATCTAATCTACCAAAAAGAAAGCACACAATAAACCTTCTTCCAGCAAGCCTCAGCTCAGACAAGGCTGGATCCACATTCTTCTGCCAAAAGGGTGCAGGGAAGCCCTTCTTAATGTAAGATGGCTGGTTTATTGTCAAGTGTATCAACAACAGACTAGATTCAGCAGATCAGAATCTAGTCTGTGCTATCTAGGTATCAGAACAGTGCAAATCAAGTCCGGAGAATGAAGCAGTCGCAAACAGTAAAACAGTAAAAAAACAGAATTGATGCAGCAGTTCAATAAAATACAGTTTGAAAAGTGCAGAAGAATCACAAAATATATTTATTTTCTTGTTTTTTTTTTTTTTTTTTTTTTTTTTTTGCCTTGGATGCCTTGGGTTAAAGCAGATACACTCTAGACCTCTGGCAAGTAATGCCAAACATAGAGCAGCTTTGGTTAATTGAGTACAAACCCGCCCAAACATGAGGATTAAGTACAGGTGAAATTAAACACTTTTAAGCTAATTTACCAGTAGGATAACACACAATGAACCTTCCTTCAGCAAGCCCCAGCTCAGGCAAGGGTGGATCCACATTCTTCTTCCACAAGAGTGTAGGAGGGCCCTTCTTAACATGAGATGTCTGGTTTAGTGCTCATGTGTGTCAATAACAGGCTAGATTTAGCAGGTCTTAATCTAGTCTGTGCTATCTATGTATCAGAACAGTACAAATCAAGTGCAGAGAAGTGCAAAAAAATACTTACAGCCCTTTTGTGTTTTTCCCAGCTCAGATATACCAGATAAACCCTTACTGGCACCAGATGAAAAATCCCAGTCCTCCTAATGCAAAAGCACAGTAAAAGGAGTGTCCAGAGTGAAATGCTACCACAAACAAACTTAAAGATATATATATATATATATGTATATATGTGTGTGTGTGTGTGTGTGTGTGTGTGTGTGTGTATATATATATATATATATATATATATATATATATATCTATATATATATTATATATTATATATATATATATATGTATATATATATATATATATAGATAGATAGATAGCAGTGCAGAACAGATTAGCCAAGAACGACTCAAATGTATAGAATTTATAGGGTTCCTATTAGAACCACGAATGCCTGAAATTTCAAATGGCATATGGTCGACACCATATGATCGAAATTTCAAGTGTTCAAAGGTTAAACGTAATGGCGCCGTTCGGTGCAGAATGGGAGAATTTCCCTTTTCTGCACTGAAGTGTGATCTCGGAGTTGGTATATTTAAGTAGGGGGGTGTGGGGGGGTGCAGCCCGCACGTGGGTGGTGCAGGGGTGCTTGCCCCCCTGCCTGTACCATTAAGGTAAGTTTTATTTTGTTTGTTTTATTATATATTTGAACTTTTAAACTTCGATCATATGTTTCCGAACATATGGGATTCAAAGTTTAGAAAGTTCGGATATATAATATAGACCCGAATTTATAAAGGTACTAAAAAACAAGATATACTGATTAATTATATACTGTATGATAGAACATTCGTAATGGTGAACTCAAAACACAGTCAAAAAATGTTCGAGCATAAAGAATATCAAATGCAAGAAATCTCAAACTAAAAAATATTGAGAAAGGAAAACTATTTCCTCTCCCGATATCAAACACAGAAATCCCTGATAATACTAGCCTCAAATTTGTCTGAATAGTGGCAGTGTTATGGGAAGGTTTTCATTCTGGTAGGTGTAGGGTTAGGGTTGGCTGAAGGGGCAGCGTTAGGGTTATGGTTATCTACCCTGCCCTCCTTAGTAATAGGTATTAAACCTAACCATCATGCTGCCCCTCCCCCCATCTTAAACCTACATTTCCTTATTTAACATTGTTTACCAGGAAAGTCCAACTGGGCCAGAGCCCATTTTCATTGGAGGCCAGGGGAGAAATACTCCATATCTTACTGTAATAAAAAAAAAAACTTCCAATAACACTGCTACTATACAAGACATATTTGCACACACAAACACACATTAAGAACACTACATCCACCCCCTTACCTTACTCTGATGCTAACCCTAAAGTATTTGCAAACATACAACACTTAAGTTGGTCAAATTATGTTACAGTTGAACTTTTACGGATCAACTTTCGTATAATTCAGGATTTTTTTCCCTTTGTCTGGAGTTAGTTATTTAAGTTCCAGAGGTGTGAGGGCCGTTCCAGAGGTGTGGGGGCTGGGCCCCTATGTCAGGAGTTGTGAAGACCCCATTGTGAAAGCAAATTATTTAATGCTCGTTTATGATACTAAATGTAATGTTTTTGTTCACACTTGTGATCAGTTTATTTAGATGATTTTGATTTGTGATAATGGTTATCCTTTAAGAAATGTTTTCATGTTTTTCATCAGTCAGTCTCATTGATGATAATTCATTATATAATCACATGTGTGTGTGTGTGTGTGTGTGTGTGTGTGTGTGTGTGTGTGTGTGTGTGTGTGTGTGTGTGTGTGTATTGACCCCCCCCCCAAACACACACATACACACTTTATATAGGGTCTATATTACAACATCAAAAGCTCAGGTTAGCGAACACCTCTCCGATGACCAGTAAACAGCGAATTGTCATTTCTGTGAATGGCCACTACAGGGAATTTTTTCCTAGTGGAAAAAACTGCTTGGCCAAGCAGAAATGACACAGCATTACAAACCTAACAAAGTGAGGGCTTTGCCCACCACACCTCCCAATGTGGGTGCTTCACCCCCCCAACTAAATATACCAACTCCAAGATTGCACTACAGTGGGGGAAAGGGCAAATCCACATGATATCCAAACAATATTTTTCCCCTAGGAAAAAAAATTGCTGTAGTGGCCATTCGTAGAATTGACATTTTGCTGTTTATTGCTTAGCAAACAGGTGCTCTCTGACCTGAGCTTTCAATATCGTAATATAGACCCTTTATATATTTATCTCTCTTTCTATATTTCTATATATATATCTATATCTATATATAGATATATATATATATATATATATATATATATATATATATATATATATATATATATATATATATATATATATATATATATATATATATATATATATATATATTTACATATACATATATATATGTATATATATTTACATATATATATATAGAGAGAGAGAGAGATACATACATACATACATACATATATATATATATATAAATGTATATAAAGACACACACACATTTACAAATGCATATTTATATGCAAACTCTACAACTGAGAAATTAACAGCAACAGGCAGTTATGACTTGCTTTACTTGTATTAATGCTCATTCAATTTATAAAAGATCTTATGACAAAAAGAAGCACTCTTGCAAATAACTAGTTTTGTATATATTGTAGCCAACTGTCAGCAAACAATCTCCAGGTTGCAGCACCAGTGATGGTGAGACAATACAAATAACAGACCATAATCTAGATGTTGTGGACATGGATGTTGACTGACTGAGAGTGCCCTTGTTACATAATACAAAATTAGAAAATAAATAGCTTG
>NC_056728.1:108331128-108496128 GCF_019279795.1 Protopterus annectens | reverse complement strand
TAAAAAATAAATGAATTCATGATACCTGAAAACAGTGTAACAAATACCAATGTAGGTGGAATTAAAGTTTGGCCGCTCTTGCCCTTAATACTCGGATGATGGAAATATTTTCATTCAGGACGGGAGGGTTTGAAGAGGTAAGTTTGAGCTGCCATAACAGCTCTTTGTATTCAAGCCTGATCCCCCATGATCCCCCTCTCCTGTACATAAAAACTGTTTCCAGAACACAAAAAGAAAATGATTTAAAATGCGTGTATTGGATATTTGGTTTTCATTTTGGTGCCTTATGTCATAATTATGTCCATAAATTCTTTTACATAAGCATCTTTCTGTTTTTCCTACATAGTATACTGAACAAGTTAAGCAAACAGCCATATAAACTACCCTTTTGCTGCAATAGTTGCCTGATTTGGGTTTAATAATTAGCTCATTATTTTGACCTATATTTTGCCACTGCCAATTAAAATGTGTTTGCATTGTTTAAAAAAAGAAGGTAAAGTTCCTGAGTTTTCATCTCAAAGTTATTTACTTCCTTTATCACAGGTTTCTAAAACATTCTTGATATTTCTAGATGTTTCGTAGACAAAGTGTGGTATCTCACCTACAACCTTGACTATTACATCACTAGCATATCGCTCAACCTCTTACCTCAAGAAATCTAGACAAAGCCTAAAATAATGGGGGTAAAGTGGCCCCAAAAATAAGGACAGATATTAAATATTGCTCTTATAAACTTATAAAGCTGCTAGAATACCAGGATTCATGTTACCATGCATTTTCTGAAGGGCATGGAGTCTGAAATGTGAATGCCATTATTTAGTGATTTTAATCCTCAATGATTTGCCAGAAAACAACAAATGTTATGAGGAACGGGTCAACATATGTGGGAAAAATCTGGACATTCTGCGAACATCTAGACAATTGAGAGGTATGACCATTAACTTTAAATATTGCCCAATTCCTTTTTATTATATATTTAATACAATCACTACCAGTGTATATTCGATCACCAAGGCAGTATCAAATGAACTCTAAGTCTTTTCCCTGACATTTTATCTACTTGAAAATGGGCTCTATTGAGAACTATTCTAATCAGTGGTCTAAAACAAACATGTCTTATTTGGTGTATTTCCTTGTAAATACCATTAATTACATTTTTTGGGTAACCTATCAATAAACATTCTAGTCAGTGCATCATATTCATCCCCAAATACTTTGCAGTCAGAGAACATTCTAGTGAGCCACATAAATTACTCCTTAACTAACACTTTCTAAAGTTTGAAGGGGTGGAAACTGTAAAAATAATTAACTGTTACTGAAAGTTGGTTTTCTAAAGATGTTTGATGAAAAACATGCTTGAGTTTTTATTATTTCAGAATCTAAAAAATTCTGTTTTTTTAAACTATAACAATGATTGCATTTCAAAAAAGTGGCAGTCTTGTTGAGATTATCTGTGACTCTTTCTATTTCCTCCCATTGTTCAGTCCACAAGATTAATATGTTGTCTAGGTACCTGAAGTACAAAGACCAATAAATGGATAATTCAGATTGTGGAGCAAATTTCCTTTCACAAGTATACATAACCAAGTTTGCAAAAATGGGGACACATAGAAGCTCCATACCAAGCTAAACTGGGAACAATGGAAGAAAAAGTCAGATGAAGACCCAGTAATATGAGCTTGATTGATGCCAAATCTCTAAGAATATAATGCACAAGTTACCATTCTGGAATAAAACCCATATTGTTACCCCCTGTAGGAATTATCAACACATGACAAAAACTTACTTCCTGTAAGTTTTAAATAATACAGGCAATAAATGCCCCCAACCTAAAACAGCAAATCCTTCCCAAAATTCTTCATGGTTGAGTTGAGTCATTATCCACTTTGTATGCATTCCGACTCTCTGTGTAGCTTGCACAACAAATGACTGCCCAACATTACGTAGCTTGCATAACAAATGATTGCCCAACATGATAATTCATAGTTTTTGAAATAGAAAATTCAGAATGACAAAAATCACCTAAGCAAATATGTAACATATGTAATTCAAATAGGCATTAGAGGACCATCTACCCATTCTTTTTAACACTTTGACAGACTGGCCATGGGAAATCAGCTCCTAGTCCTAAAAGAATGTGATGAGTAACCAACTGGTCAGTTGGTGAGGATCTAGTAGGTGGTTTCTGCTGTTTAAGACCACTACCCATGGAGCTGTCACTGTTCAGTTTAAAGGGGAAGGATATAATTTGAAGAAAAGATTACCAAGCTATGGTACAAAGCATAATACCAGCAGCTTCATACAAAAGATCTTGCTGGTCAACTCCCCTCTGGTCTGCCTTAGACCTGTAAATCCAAATTAATATTGCTCTGTGTGTAAAAGCTACATCCTATTATTTGAGTGACCTGAGCAACTCACTAATTCTAAAAGCACCTGAATATATACAGGTAAACAAAGTGGACCTAGCAACATAATTGTTGTTAGATCTGGGAATACCATGTAACCCAAAAGGAAATGATGTTAATAGGGTATGGCCTAAGGGATGCCTGCTGTCGGTGTGAAGCCCTCTTAATCTATCCCAGTGTTTAACAGTCCTTTCCAATATTCAATAATTTGTAATGTCTGTAGTAACTTAATGCAGCTAAGCTGCCATGAACAGCAGAAGGGGTTGGAGCCAAAGAACTAAGAATAAGCTAATCAGCAGGGTAAGTTGAAATTGGAAAGTCGTGCATACCTTTTACAGTTTATTGTTGAAGTACATGATGTGCTTGAAGACAGAACTGTAAGCATTCACTGTGCTATAGGTCTAGCAGTTCCAAAATTGGGAGTTAGCCGCTCTTCTCAAATTAGGTAGAGTTCATCAGGTATAGGAATAACTACCCTGGCTGTATTGCGAGACATTTGCTTTATTTTAATTTTATTATATTACATTTGTTTTATTTTATTTTTTATTATGCTAACTGTAGAACATCTTTCTAATACTATTTTTGACTTCTTTTGAGTTTACAACTATAATTAAGTCCAACCAGATCTGAATGTGAAGATATTAATGGAAATTTCGGATTCATGTTGATCACTTGACAACTCTTTCATCCAGTGCCAATTGAACAAAAAAATTGTCAAAACTTTTGATGAACCTCAAGGGTATGTTTTTTTTTGCAGGGGGCTAGTGCCCCTCCATCCTCATACCCCCAAACATAGAAGTTCATACAACAGTGCAGAAAAAAGAAAACACTGTCATTGAAAGTTGTTTTATCCAAATTACTCTGATTGATTGGCAGTTGAGAAAATCATTGATCAATTGATATCTTCCCAAAATTCTGCCATCACCAACTGAGGTGGTAAAATTCACATGACCCCTTTTAGGAGACAGTATATGTTCTCTACTACTGCATAAAGCTTGAGAAAGACCAAACCAAAATACTGTCTGCATAAAATAGTGCATAGAAATTAGATGAGCTTCTTTTCTAAATAAACCACAACATTAAAAAATGACTTCTTTTAACTAAGCATTACTTGGAAAAGTAGGAAGATGCCAAAGTGTATACATACTACTGGTTAATAATACCACAGAAATATCTCTATTTTATTTTTTAAGAATGGAATTGGAAGATGCCACCAGTTATGAACTTTTATGAAAAGCTTATCTGATATATTCTTAGTTTTCATGTCTATTTTTAGGACACTTGTTTACAACATTAAATGATCCTTTTATAATTCAATGTAGGCAAGCTTCCCCTCCTTTTGCAAAAGTTTAACTTTACTTATTTTATTTATTTATTTATTATTTTATTTTGCATTTGTTTACTGGGAAAGTCTGACTTTATAGATTGTCCATTTTCAATGGAAGCCCGGGAACAAAAGCTCCAGTATAACTACAAATAATATAAGACATCAATATACATAACAGTGTTCTGGAAAAGAGCTCAACTTAAGACAATACAAGACCATACAGTGCAACACCATTAGGACATGATGAAAGACAGTAAGAAGTCATAGATATACAGTACACATTGTAGACTGAGAGCACAGTTTAATACAATGAAAAATAATTGTCCTATCATATAACTTCTTAACTTAGTACAATATAAAAGAGATTGCCATATGTATGCAACAGGAATGCCATTTCATGTAAGGAAAGCAGAGAAGAGTGGTGTGCTTAAACCCATTGTTAACACAAGTACAGTGGAAAACAATTAGGTAAGAAGACTAGACTAGGCTAGTCTAGACTTCTAAATGAAAAACGTTGAAAAGCAGTTGCAGAAACAAGGCGACTCACAAGAAGAGAGAAATATTGTGTTAGTTTGCTTAGCCTGAGTCAGAGCATGTACATATCTATGAATTCTGTAAGTGAATAGTGATATAATAGGTCTTGTAAGGCTGGTGTTTTTTTCAGGGTGGAAAAGTATCTGATGGGTCATTGTAAGTTGGTTAAGGATGAGCAGATTGGGTAGCTCTAGCCAGGATAGCTGTTTAAGGGGCCTGGCAGTGACATGACCGATAAGCTGAATCTGCTGTGAGATTTGCCATTTTCTTATAGCAGGTGTTTAGCTTAGTTAAGTCTGATTTGTTAAGGTTAGTGAATATGGGGGATGCATATGGAAGAGTGAAAACTAGGTGGGTTCTTGCAATCATGGTCTTGGTACTATTGGTAAGGGATTTTTTACACCTGTATAGGGTTCCCAGTTTTTATGAACTTTTTTATTGATTGGGCAATGTGTAAGTTGAACTTCATATTTTGATCTATAATAACACTTAGAAGTTTGGTTTGGGTGACTAGTGTAATGCGGGTATTGTTATTTGAAGTGATTATGAATGGGGGTGTGGGATCAATGGCTTTTGTGGGATGAAATTGTATCAACTTAGTTTTATTAGGGTTAGGTGTGAGCTGTGCATTGGATAACCAGGATTCTAGTCCAGTAAAGGATTCCTGTGTAATTGTTTGAAAGTGCTGTAGTGTTGGGGCCAAACAGATTGGGGTGAATCATCTGCTTATTGAACTAAGGTCACATGGAGGGTGGCAGAATGAAGGTTACTGGTAAACATGGTAAAAAGGCCAGACCTGGTATAGACTCTTGTGGAACACCTAAAGTAACTGACAGAAGGAGAGACAGGTTATTTTGCCATTTTACTGCCTGACTGCATGACCTGACATATAGTCCTGAAACCATGCAATAGTGGAGTAGTTTAGATTAAATTCAGAAAGTGCAGTTAAGAGTTTATTATGCGAAACAGTATCAAATGCCTTAGAGAGACCCAGAAAGATAGTAAAACAAGGTTACAATCATTATGATGCTGATTAATGGTATTAGTAAATGGGATAAGGGCTGTGTAAGTGTTAAAACCATGCTGAGTTTTTGCCAGAAGATTATCTGTGAGACAGTGTGGAATTTGTGAATGTATGCATTTTTCAAGGATTTTTGATAAAGGTGATAAAATGGCAATAGGTCAGTAGTTTGATAGTTCTATAGAATTCCTTCTCTTATGTAGTGGAATTATATCAGATATTTTCCAGAGGACTGAAACATGAGTTCAGAAATGGACTTATTGATTAGCATAAAAGACTGGTATGAAATGGCTTTGGTTGCTATTTTGAGAAATTTGGCAGGTAGTTTATATGCTGCAAGGGTTGTGAGTTTGAGTTTATTTAGGTATTTTTCTTTAGGTTTTGTTGGGCCTGTTTGTAGAGAAAAGTATTTGATATTCTGTGCTGATGATGAGAGGTTGGAAGGAGGGGGGGCAGTTGTTTGTGAGGGCTAGAATAGATTCAGTAAAGTATTTGTTAAACTGAATAGCGATGTTGTCACTAGAGTTATTAGTGGACGGGGTGGGTATGCCACTTTTACCTGGTTGTAGAATTTTATTAATGGCAGACTAGAACTTTTGTGGGTTATTTCTGTGCTTTGACTGAAAATTAATATAGTGCTTTTTGTCAAGTCTGATTTGCTTTTTGGTTTTATTTCTTAGTTCAAGGCATTTTTGTTGATTTGCTGCCATTTTGTTGTGAAGCCATATTTCCCAGGCTTTATGTCTTTCATTTAGAAGTGATTTTGTCTCTTTGGTGAGCCAAGGGATATAGTTGGACGTTATTCTAATAGTTGTAGTGGGGACTGATTTATTTATTATACTTAGGAAGGTAGTGTTGAAGTGTTCTACAGCATTATCTAGGGGGAGGAATTAAGTGGTTTCCAATCACAAAGTTGGCTATAAGGTCCTGAGAGTTGAATTTTTCTGGGTAGTGTATTTGTTGGAAAGAGATGACTTTTTTTGGATTTATTTAGTGTCGGAGAATTAAAGTGGTGAGGATCCAGTCAAAGATGGACTCCTTTTTTGATTCTTTATCTATTCTAGTTGTAGTTTGAATTATTTGAGTGAAACCATGGAGGTTGATTTCTTTAGCAGGGTGTGATGAGTTATAGGAGGACCAATTGATATTAGAGTCTCCCAATACGATAGTCTCCTGGGGAGGGTGTTTTCTGTCCAATGTAGGATAGATTCCAGTGTATTAATATTATTGCGAGGGGGATGTAGGCTCAGATGACACTTAGGTTCTTGTTTGAGTTGATTTTTAGCAGGGTGAATGGGATCTCTGCATTGCTGAAAGCAGGAGGGATTGGTCAATAATTTCAAGAGTGAGGCTATTTTTGAATACTAAAGCAATACGTCCACCTCTTTTAGTTTTTCTGTCTTGTGTATTTTGCACCGGGGGGGGGGTATTTCATTGCTATTGATTCCTTTTTTTAAGCCAGGTCTCAGTGATTAGAATTACATCTGGAGAGTAAAGTGAAACGGTTGTATGCAATTCTTGTATTTTTTTGAGAATGCTTCTTAGTTTTATGTTAAGTATTAGTAAGGAGGATCCTTTCTGGAGAGGTTTATTGGATTCTGCTGATGGATGGTGGGAATGTTTAAATTGTATTTAGGGCTAGAATTAGGATGAATGTCACCAGTAAGAATTAAGTTGGGATGCTATGTGAAGGATGGTTTTTAAGTACTTGGATATAAATTTGTCATATTTTATGAATATATGTGAATGGGATTGCTAAGGTAATACTATAAATGGGGCAAGATCTGTATGTGAACAGTTGTATATACCTGGGGATATTGTCACTATGAATGGTTTGGATTGTGATTGGTACGGGAATGGGGGTTTTGGGAATTCATATGGTAGTTAAGCTCGTAATGATAGGAGGTTAGTTGTGTTAAGTTAATTAAAGTTAGGGAAATAGTGCAGTGAAAGAGTAATATAGTGTTCTATCTGTGTTATGGATGAGAAGTATGAAAGCTGGTGTGAATAGTATAAGGGGGTGTTGTGGACAGGTTATGACAGTCTAAAGGAAAGAGGGAGGTTGTAAGTAGGTTGATTTAAATGGAGAATTATGACTGTAATATTATTTAGAGTTGTTAAGTAATAGTATAGAAAATGTAAACCTATGTGGGTGGGGTCGTTATACATGGGAGAGGTATGGGGAGCTACTTGAGTATTGATTGGCTAGTTTAGATTAGGAGTTTGGTTTATGGAATACAAATTTATGGGTAGTGGGGTTGGCGGGAAATGGGGGTAGGTTAGGATAAGGGAGCAGAGTGAGCCCAAGCGCAGTGAGGACAAATGGAGAGGGATACCCCTGGCTGTAGTGTGAGAAATGCTTTTGAAAAAGAAACAATCAGAGTTCCTCACTAGGTGAATGATATCTTACGGCATTCAAAAACTACAATTCTGCAAGCAAAAATTACCAAGGTCAAGAATGCCCAAAAAGGAGTCTTAAAAGCTTGCTTTTTTTTTTTTTTTTGGTAGGGACTTTTAACTGTGTACATATGAACCAAGACAATTGAAATTACCTCTTGGATGTAGCCCCTTTGTTATAAATTTCAAACACCATTTCTCTGTATTCTATAATTTATTTCCAGTATTTTATACCATTTTAAACTATGTCTTTGCACTAGTTACTACTGTGGATAGGGGGCTGAACTCTTCGAACATGGTTTGCAGTGATCAGCCCTTGTAGTATGCACAGTTACAGAGATCTAAAACCACACCTGCAATAGCATAGGTGCAGCTTAACTCATTTAAGCACCTACATTGTTTAAATAGCAATTTTCATGTGATTTTTCTGTTCTTGGTCTCCTTTTGAATGAATGAAACTTTGTAGGGAGGTAATAATGTCAGCACTCTCAGGGGGAGGGGACGTGCAGATCAAGATCCACTACAGTCTAAACAGAAAGAAAGTAAAGCATAAGAACTTGTTTGAAATATACCACTATAACTGCTAAAATTAATTAATCAGTACAGAGGGTCCTGGCAGAACCCTGTAACTGTACTGCAAAGTAAACAGACACTTAAAACTATGGTCTCAGTAGTCTAGAGCAGTTCTGTAAACTCTATATGCTACTTGGGAACGAAGACATACAACATCAGGCTTTTGCCAGTTAATACAAATAAACTAGAACTAAGATTATAATATCTTTCTAGGAAATGCAAAACTGTAGCAACTGTTATAAAGTGACCATGAGATATTAGCATCAACTAAACTTCCTTATCTAAGGGCAATTTACAGTAAAAAAAAAAAATGATCTCTCAATCTTTTGGGGTGCATTTCCTGAAGCAAATATTTAAAATGTAAATAAGAACAACAAATGCTGGCTAAAATGAAACTTGCTAGATGTAACAATCTGCTTAAATACATTAATTCAGAATTAAAAGGATTGCAAAATAATGAAATTCTGAAGTAAATATTACAAACAGTATTCAGCACGTAATCCAAGTAAATTCAGACAGCTTCCATAATCTATTATGACTTACTTCTACTGGGACATACTCAAGGGAGCCAAACATCTGCAAAGATAATCAAAAATGGCACCCAAGATTTTTAAAAGTTATATTACTCTATTCCCGGTCACAGGAGGTGGAGGCTAGGGAAGAATGGACCAATGCTAGCAAAACTAAAACCCCCTGGCTGTAGAGTGAGAAATGTTTTTGAAAAAGAAACAATCAGAGTTTTTCACTAGGTGAACGATACCTTACAGTATTCAAAAACGATAATTCTCCAAGTGAAAATTACCAAGGACTAGTGTGCCCAAAAAGAAAACTTAAAAGCATGGCTGTTTGGTAGGTACTTTTAACCATGCACATATGAACCAAGACAATTGAAATTATCTCCTGGATGTAACCCCTTTGTTATAAATTTCAAACACCATTTCTTTGTATTCTATAATAAAAGCGTCATTTCAATCTTACTTAGTTTTCACCTGAGCCCCAACACATGGGCAATTTTATGTAAATGTTTTCTGTGACTGGTAGGGATTCTGTCGGATTTAAGGAAGTTACTGGTTAGTGCTATTTCTTTCAGTGCAGTCCTTATATTTTTCAATATTTGATACTTTTGGAGCTCCAAACCCTCTTTTCATTGTTTCTGTTATTAACAAAAAAAATAAGGGGGGGGGCAGCATTCCTGCCTAGTAACTATTGTTATACCACAAAGTGGATGATGTGTGTGTGTGTGTATATATATATATATATATATATATATATATCTATGTGTGTGTGTGTGTATGTGTGTGTGTGTGTGTGTATGTGGTTATATTTCTCTTACAAAGCTGAGGGGTAACTCAAATCAGTATTTGATTTTCAAGATAAAATGGCATTTCTGAAATTTATTGTGAAGCTGGTTTGTCTACTCACTCATCTAATCTAGTCTAATATAATCTAATCTGGGAATAATTTAGTAGGTGACATACATAATTAGTGGTTGATCTGCCCGTCAGAGATCCTGCTTGTTCATTATGAACGAATTGTTTTTTGAAAAAAAAAAACGTTTGATGGCATTTTTACATATAATTCAATACCTGTCATAATCAGAGAAAAGATCTATGATTATCTAGGGTGACAGTGCTTTTACAAGGTTTGGTAGTATAGTAACTGTGGAACACTGGGGAGAGGTTAATTTGCCTGAGCTAAATAATTCCTGAAAGAGATTCCTCATACATGGGATAAGGAATTAATTTAAGTTAACATATAAATCCAGAAGTTTAGTGCAGAGGAACATGGCTATACACTGCTACCAAATGGGATACCTACAGACAGATGAGGTGGGTGTATATTGGAAGCTCGAAAGCTGAGAACCTCGAATGCCACAACCTCAAACTCGGAAGTTCGAAGACTGAAAATACAGAAGCTGTGGAACATCGAATTCTTTCCCAGGGAAAGAATTTGGTGGGTCATTTCCGCGGCTTTGTTATTTCCTCCACTGTGATGCAATCTCGGAGTTGGTATATTTAAGTAGGTGGGGAGTGAGGGGCACAGCCTCCCACATTGGGGAGTGTGGGGGGCAAAGTCCCCCACATTAGAAATAGTTTGTAGTGTTCATGTGTTGCGGGATTTGTACTGGAACAGCTATTTTTTTCCCTGGGAAAAAAAATCGCTGTTCTCAGTCTTCGGAGTATTAGGAGTTCAGAGTTATGAGTTAGATGTTTTCACATTCAGAGTTTTTACACTTCGATTATGTGATATAGACCCAATGAGGTTACTTCCATCAGGTGGCTTTTGTTCAGTTTTACTATATTACAGTTTTTTTATTGCACTGCAGTTCTTTTTTCCACTTTTCCTTACTGTAGTCTGACTCTGCTTTTTTTTCTTTCACGGTTTTATGTTTTTTCATGTTATTAACTGAAAATCATTGAAGCCTGACTCATTGTAGAATGGAAGTATCCAAATGGGACAGTAAATGGGTTGCAGATGCACAAGGGACTAATGGACTTATTTGACAATACTGGGTTGGAACGTATGAGAATCATCACTCGTAAGAATGACCGTAAGTTGACCAACCTTCAAAAAGACATTTTGGAATTGCATGAAAATATTACTAGTGATTTGTTATTTGAACCGAGGTATTTATTGACTTGGACAAATATGTCACTGACAATATTAGTAGGAAAGTTAATAAACTGGATAGAGATGCCAAATAATATGCGGAGCACAGGGCATATCCTACCCCCCCCCCCGACAAGATACTGATTCTCGAGTACAAACTGAGGCCATGCAACACACTCATCATGATGGTAGGGAGAACGCATGTCTTAATGAATCAGCAGGTAGGAATCATCATGATGGTAGGGTGAACACATGTCTTAATGAATCAGAAGGCAGGAATCATCATGATGGTAGAGAGAACACATGTCTTAATGAATCAAGGTAGGAATCATCATGATGGTAGGGAGAACGCATGTCTTAATGAATCAGAAGGCAGGAATCATCATGATGGTAGGGAGAATGCATGTCTTAATGAATCAAGGTAGGAATCATCATGATGGTAGGGAGAACGCATGTCTTAATGAATCAGAAGGCAGGAATCATCATGATGGTAGGGAGAATGCATGTCTTAATGAATCAAGGTAGGAATCATCATGATGGTAGGGAGAACACATGTCTTAATGAATCAGAAAGTAGGAATGCTGGCAATGGTGAAGATTTTTTAGTGAATTCACCCCAAGTACATCGATCAGAGTGACTGAGGTACAGAGGCCAGCAGTTTTGGGACAGGGCAAAACAATTGGTCGGTGCAAGGACCGAGATAGAGGGGGAGAGGGAGGGGGAGATGGAACTGAGGCTTGAAAGTAATCAAGCAATTGTTCTGGACATTTCAGCACTGATAATGACTCCACTCAAGAATGTACCAATGTTTTTATGGACATGACAAGTGATGAAATGTATGTAGATTCTAATGTGGTAGACAAACATGTTTCCACTGTCGGTGTATCAACATACCAGAGTTTTACATTGTATAACCTGAGTGATCTTGAAACTAGTGAAATACATTTAAGAGTGCTGTGTAAGGGTCTCAGTTATGTACTGAGCTTTAAAACTGATATAAAAAGAATGATACTTAACTTGAAATTGTACCCCAGATAGTTGAATTTGAGATTGTACTTTGATAAAAGAGGTACACCACACGCAAGGGACCAACCATGTCTAAAGAGAAAAAGCACATTCATTCCCCCTAGTAATTCAGTGGTGGTTGCATTTGAAAGGTTATGTGAGGGGGAGATAAGGAGGATCTGTAATGCCAGAAATGTGACACAAAATAAATTGACAACAGAAGAGAGAAAATGTTTGAGTGATATAGTGCAAAATAAGCACTACAGGGTCATGAAGCCAGACAAGGGAGGGGGTCTGGTTATAATGAGTCAGTTAATTCATAGCTGGCCTTAGGCATTGGCCAACTAGGCGGCTGCCTAGGGCGCCACTCTAGCAGGGGCACTTGTCCAGTATTTATTTGTTGTAGGTAGACTAGGATGGGGGCACCAAGTAGTTTGGTGGGGGGTGCCATGGAGCCCTTTTGCCTAGGCACCAGTTGATCTAAGGCCGCTCCTGAGTTAATTTACACTATTAAGATGTCTGACATTCTGAATGACAGTACTATATATGAAAGGGTATCCTGAAATGAAATCTACAGGGCTTATGCAAAGGTTGACCTTTTTTAAATGATTCCTTTTTTTCAAAGAATTATTAGTAAGGCGGAATTGGACTATTTACAAGTAGAGGCACCTATAATTCCAGCCATGTTCGGGATACCCAAGATTCACAAAAAACA
The DNA here is from genome assembly GCF_019279795.1 of Protopterus annectens. Classification (NCBI taxonomy): domain Eukaryota; kingdom Metazoa; phylum Chordata; order Ceratodontiformes; family Protopteridae; genus Protopterus; species Protopterus annectens. Next base: position 108,483,541 of record NC_056728.1, on the reverse strand, counting down.
GAATGACCCCCCCCCCCTTTAGACCCGTAGTCTCAGCTAGGAAATCAAAAATCAAAAACAGAACCTTTGGCTGCATACATAGATTTTTGGTCCAAACAGATAGGGCAGGAACAGAAACAGATTTTGAGAGATTCGTGGCACTGGTTGGAGGTAATGAGGGAAATCAATACACGTGATGACTACATTTTTTGGCAGTGGATGTAGTAAATTTATTGGGTGTCATCCCTCATTATGAAGATTTGGAACACTATAGACAGATGTTAACCCAATCCAGAAAATATGAACCTACTAAGGTGAATTTTTTGGTTGAAGTAATAGAGGTGGTATTAACCAGCAATTTTGTATTCTTTGAGGGAGAGTTCTTCCCTCAAAAGACAGGCGTTGCCATGGGTGCCAAGTGTGTACCAGTTTTTGCAAACTTGGTGAAGGCAGACTGGGAGGCACAGCATGTACTGGATTCCACATACAAGGACAACATTAAGTTTTATTTATGCTTTCTGGATGATATCCTAATATTGTGGAAAGGGTCTGTAGATAAAGCATTACAGTTTGTGGATTATCTAAATAGTACAGTGAGGTACCTTAAATTTACATCCAGAACAAGTGAAATTGAAATAGATGTTCTGGATATTTTGATCAGGAAAGAACTGTTAGGTGGTAAAATTACATCTATCATCTTTAGAAAGGAAACATATTCGAATTCCTATTGAGGTTTGACAGTTGCCATCCTATTCAGCATAACAAAAGTGTCACGAAAGGCAGATGGTGAGATTAAGTAAGCTCATCAGTGAAGATGGAAATTTTGTAGAGGAAATGATATATTAATAGACATTTTAATGGATAGAGGTTATCCTTTGGAAGTTTTGGTAAAAATAAAAAGGGAAGTGACAAGGAAGAGAAATGAAAGATTCAAACCTATACTGAGAATGCAAGGTAGCTGGAATGACACTAGTTTTAATGTGGCATCACACTCGGGACAGGATGTCATGGTTGTAAAATAAAGTGACAGTTCTCAGATGATAATTTCGTGATTGAATAGATTTTGGGAAGCAACAGTTGATACTCAGCTTAAATTGAAGCTGGGTAGTAGACGCATAACTACCTTTGGTAGAGGTAGAAACTTGAAGGAAATTTTTGAATCAAGTGGCAAGGAGAGGTCCACTGCTTTTAGATCACTAATAAGTAAGTGTGGTTTCTGCAGATTTTGAAAGTACATTAATGACGGACCATACATTTCTATCCCTGGCTTTTATAGGAATTTGGAATGCCCTGACAAATGCAACTGTGACACAAAATGTGTGGTATATGTTGCATCTTACACAGCATGTCTGGCGTTTTACGTCGGCAAAACTGTTAGAAAATTAAAAGAAAGGATCTCAGAACATATCCGGGACATTAGGAACAAAAAGTTTGTCAGTTCCTTTTATGTGCACAGTACACATGCAGGAATTTTAAAAAGTCCCTGGTTTTCATTATAGACAAAGTGAAGGTTGATGGGGGGGGGGGGGCCCTAAGCTAGAAATAGAGATCAGAAAGGCTGAATGGCAAATAAGATTAAATGCCCACAAAAGCCCAGAGATCAATCACTATGTATCAATTAAGCCCATTCTAAAGAGAAGGGCGGCAGTGATATATCCAACAAGTATGCCACCTAGTGATACAAATTGGATGTTACAAGTTTTAAAGATGTTCATTCTGAATGGAATGCATGTATATCTATCTATATATATATATATATATATATATATATATATATATATATATATATATATATATATATTACTAGTGTTTTTATTACACTATGATAAAAGAGAATTGTGCAGAGTCTGTAATGTTTTTTTATTTTTCATTAGTTATCAGTTGGATAGTAAATTTTATGTATATACTACAGTTAGTTTAGATTTTTAAGAATGCATGTTTTTAGGGAGTGTTTTCTCAGGATATGATGTTATGCTGCATGAGAAATAAAAGATGAATGTTTGTTTAACACATTGACTCTGAAGAAGCCCTATAAGGGGTGAAAGCGCTTAGTTCACGTGTTTTTTATCTACTTTTATTTGTTTTTATTGTGAAGAAAGTGGTATCAATGCTTCATAGCTGAGCAGGAATTTGTTTTTCTTCATTTTGCATCATTGCAGAATGAGTCAAAAAACATGGAAAACTCTCTTTATCTTGTTTTACTCCAAGGACAGATTGTTTGTGGGAGATGACTAGCAGATTCGTTTTCATCACACACAAATATAGTCCTTAATCCAATTCAGCCATGAACCGATTTTCAGTAACCTCTACACTGCTGCAAAAAATGCTACCCTAGTTCAATATGCTGATGAGTCAACCCCTATCCACTCTCACAAATCTCTCCCTGAACTCCAAGACTTACACGACAATCCTTATTGATTAAAACATGGCTAAATAATTTTCAATTACAACTAAGCCCTATTCACAGTTCACTGTTATCTCAGCCAAACAACCCCATGATGAAACAAGTAACCCCCTTAGTTTGTGACAACCTCTACCACAAGACCAGTCACCAGCAGAGTACCTCATGGCTCCATGCTGAGCCTGCTTCGCTTTGTCATTTACTTCTTGGACGTCAAGGCTAACATTAAAGGCCTCTGGTTCACCAGGTTCACTGATGACTGTAAATTAGGAGCTATTACAGATTCCTCCTTACATATTGCAAGTGGGTTTATCACAGACAAGTGAGTGGTGCCAAGGCCATAGCCTAAAACTCATTGCCAAGAAAATGTATTATAATGCCCTTTGGGAAACTGTCAAACCAAGTTAATTACTCCATCGATAAAATGCCCTTAAAAGTCAACCTAGTAGTAAAGGACCTGGGAACATATGTAGACAGAAATCTGGCCTTTGACCAACATGTAGCTAAGACAATAAAAAAGGTTATGGCATTCAGGTCAAAGGAAGTTATAGTACCACTTCACTTGGCCCTTATCAGACCTATCATCGAATACAATCTCTTTGACACGTATGTAATCAGACACCTGCAACATTTGGAATGTCCACAAATGTTTCTCACCAGGAAAATTCAGAGCATGAATACCCTGTCCTACACTGATTGCCTAAAGGCTCTGTCTCTGTATTCATTCTCCTACAGGCTGTTGAAAGTATATCATTTATTGGATTACAGGGCTTCCTCAGACCTAGTCCTGATGGATCTATTGTACATACACAAAACAAACAGCACCAGAAAATCTTGGTACAGGGAACTGAACTTTGCTTGTGACATAAACAGAATGTGCTAGGGAGACAGATATGTGTCCCAAAGGATCCCCACACTGTGGAATGGGCTCTCCATTCATGTAAAATTGAGTTCATCCTTGACCCTATTCAAACAAAACTTTGAAAATTGGATAGGAAATTATAATTTTACCCCTGGTCTGGCCCCCCTGGCCCTTATGGACAGAAGCCATCAATAAGAAATGTATTATCCTAAGTAACACACCCTCCCTAAAAATCCATAGCTACCTTCCTACAAACATGCTCACTCCATATGGTACTTCATACCAAAATGGTTTGGGGTGTGTGGCTAGGCTTGTAAGGGCCCTAGTTGTCATTAGCCTAGTAACAACCTAGGAACCTATGAAATTACTGGGGTAATTTATTTATTTATTGTATTTTATTTATTTTAAATGTGTTAACCGGGTTAGACTGGCTGAGCGTTTGGCTCATTTTCAGCAGAGACCTGGGGAGTAATCATAGATAACCAGTTGAAATTTGACCACCATGTATCACGCATGGTTAAAAAACACATCAAAAACTAGGTACATTATAAGATTAGTAAAGTAGAAGAAGATGAAGTTATGGAATACCTGTGAAGTGTAGGCTTTGTTATAGAAAGTCTAACACAGATCATGTCACAACATGATGGAACAATGAGTCCCCAAATTAAGGAGAAACAGGTGGAATGGGAAGCATCTGATCTCTTGCTACATGAAGATACTCTAGAGCCTTCAGAAGGAAACCAGTACTAAAGTTCAGTTGGAGTTGCACAGCAAGGGAAGGAACAGGAAATAGTGGCAACCATGATGCAGTCAATGTTGTGGAGTGATGGGCCAATGTATTCCCATATGAAAGACCAATGGATGATGCAGGATGCAGCTGAACAGAATATGTCACATGAAGATATTCTGGAAATTTTTGTAGAATGTCCACAGGGAACAGAGAATAAAGAATGTGCCCTCAGTTTGGAAGATGTTGCTTGATTTAATAGAGATGGATAGACAAGATCGATGAAAGAAATAGATTACAAAAGGTAAATAAGATCCAAAATGTTAGATATCTGATAAAACAGATGAATACAGTAATCAAGACTATTATTAACAGAAATTCATGTGAAATAACAGAAGTAAATAGTAGATATTACTGTGCAGATAATTTAATAACAGATAAAGTCTTACCATAAAAATGCAGAGCAGTAAGGGAAAGGAAGGGAAGAAATCAAATGCTATCGTGGAAGCATCCAACAGAGAAAACTATAAAGCAATTAAGGCAAGAAGTGTCACTGTTAGAAAAGTGTGGAAGAGGGAACAGAACAACAAAAATACTTAGAAAGACAGAAAGAAAAACGAAACATGCATTATTACAACTGACAAGGCTCTAGCTTACAGTATCGCAAATAACAAAAATATCAGCACAGGCAGAAAAATGTAAAAGTTATGCACATTAGTATAAAAGAAAATTACAAAATAAGTAATTTATTGATGACAGAAAAAAGTTTCATAGACAAAGCAAAAGAAATAAAAACACAACCAAAAAGAAGAAGAAGAAAAAATAGACACATTTCTGAAGACCCTGTGGAACATAACAAAGCTACTGAATGGACAGAAGAAGTAAAAGACACAATAAGAACTTCAAATGTACAAGACATGAAATGGGATGAAGTAAAAGCCAGAAAAATTGAACAAAAGCTCCTAAATGGAAAACCCTAGGCCCAGATGCAGTACCTAACTTCTGGCTAAAGTATTAACATCTTTACATGAAGATTTAACCCTGAATAAGAAGTATTTATATGCTCATCCCGAATGGACACCAACCTGGTTAACAACAGGAAAAACAATACTCCTCCTTAAGAGTGAACTTGCAAGCTATCCTAAAGACTATAGACCAATGACTTGCCTTCTGATGATGGATAAACTATATACTAGAACTGATGCCAACAGAGTTTATAGTCATTTAGAAGAAAATTCAGTGATGGCAATAGAATAAATGGGTTACAAAGAAAATCATATGGAATAAAGGATAATTTGTTGTTAAATAAAGTAATAATGAAGAATTATAAAAATGGGAAGAATCTAAGTATGACATGGATAGATGACAGAAATGCATTTGACAGCATCCTGAATTCGTAGTTAATGAGTGCTTACAGATGTATAAGATAGGGGTCTATATCACTACATCAAAACCATCACTTCAATGAACAGCATTTCATGGGAAATGCTGTTCATTGACTTCCCCTCATATGGTAGGCTGCGCCTCCACACCCCCGCTAATTATAGGTACCAACTCTGAGATCTCACTACTGGGGAAAGGGCAAATTTCCCAATCCTCACTGTACTATGATCTCAGTATGAACAGCATATTCGATATAAGTGCACTGAAAATGCTGTTTGCTGAACTGATTTTTTAATGAACTGATAGGGACCCATAAGATATATCCTACATAGATCAATTACATTATAGTGGCAAACTACATTGAAGCTAAGCCATGATAAAGGACAAATTAGGGGGAATTTTCAGGGTGACTCTCTGTCACTGCTGCTCTTTTATCTTCCCCTTAACCATTACGCTGTCTACTTAACAGATTAGGTCATGGTTACAGTTTGGCTCCCAGAAAACAACAAAGTATAAAGACTTTTCATCTTCTTTTTGTGATTGATTTAAAACTGTATAGTTCATCAAATGAGGAGCTGAAAGCACAACAGCAAGTGGTTAAAACTTTCTCAATGATATAAGAATGTCATTTGGTCTTGATAAATGTGTAAAAGCCAACATTTAAAGCAAGAGTGATACAGCACCAAGAAAATAGTCTGGGACAAAAATGTGACATAAAGGAAATTGGGCAGGAGGGAGTGTATATTTAGGAATTGATTAAGGATCAACAATAAAAGATTTACAAATACAAATAAAACTTGCTATGGAACATTAGACTAAAATTAGAAGTTATGTACTCACCATAACGTTCCATCTGAGTAGGTGTATTCATTTGTCTGCAACCTGTGGGTTATGGATCCGATATCGGATCCGAACCGGCATGGTTTTCCAGCTATGGATCCAAGCTCTCAGCTCCTCCCCTCACCCATAATGCCCTGCTCTACCCTCATGACCTCAGATCGAGTTTGCCAAAGCAACAACACCCTGAAAAGGGTAACATAGAATATGCAGGAAACTGAAAGGCCAGGGGGATAGGAGGGCGGGATGGTTGCAGACAAATGAATACACCTACTCAGATGGAACGTTATGGTGAGTACATAACTTCTAAATCTGAAGTAGGATATTCATTTGTCTGCAACCTGTGGGACAGAGTCCCCAGCTACCTGAATCTTGGGCGGCCATCATGGAAGGATATTCCGGAGCACCGCAGAGCCAAAGGATGCTCTACCCCTAGATGCAAGATCCAACTTATAGTGGGAAATAAAAGTATGAGATGAAGCCCACGTGGCTGCTGCACAAATATCATCTAGAGGAATCCTAGCCTTGAAGGCTGCCGAGGTAGATACTGACCGGGTTGAATGGGCATGAACACCCTCCGGTGCGGGCCTTCCTGAAGCTTGATAAGCCAATAAGATGCACTGTGAAATCCAGCGGGAGAGAGAAACTTTAGAAATTGGCTTGCCCAAATTGAATTTTGCAAAGGAAATAAACAACTGGTCGGACTGCCTATGACCAGCCGTCCTGTTCAGATAAAATCTAAGTTGCCTGTGAACATCTAATGAATGGAGCTTATATTCACCTTTGTTTTCATATTTAGGGAAGAAAACAGGGAGGTTAATGGACTGATTGATGTTTGCTTCAGAAGCGACTTTAGGAAGAAAGGACGGGTTGGTCCTGAGGTAGACACGGTCCGGATGAAATACCAAGTAAGGAGGTTTAGCTGATAATGCTTGAAGCTCAGAAACTCTCTTGGCCGATATAATGGCTACCAAAAAGGCTGTCTTGTAGGACAAGAATTTGAGATCCACCGTAGCCGCTGGCTCGAAGGCGGTCAAGGCCTGTAGAACCAGAGAGAGGTCCCAAGGAGGAACCGCTTGTTTTATAGGGGCCTGAGAAGAAAAGTACCTTTAAGAAAAATTTTACACAATTTGGCTGACATAAGAGGATTAGAGTCATGGCCAATGTGATAATGAGAAATTGCCGCCAGTTGTACTTTGACTGTGGAACTGCTGGCACCATCGTTAAAGAGAGTGGTTAGAAAGTCAAGCACTAATGGAAGAGGAACCGTGAAGGGATTCAGGCCTTGCCGCTCCGCCCACAAAGAAAAACGTTTCCACTTGCTGCGGTAAACCTTTCTAGTGGATGGTTTATGAGCTGCCACCAAAATTGCCTTAACAGGTGACGAAATACCGGGAGTCCTGATCAAGAGTGGAACTGGAGCAGCCAAGCGGTCAGCTTCAGGTTGTCCAGATTCGGAGGAGGAATGCAGGATGGATGGGATATCAGATCCGGGATGGGATCTAGAATCCAAGGAGGATTCACCGAGTGAGACCTTAGGAAGGGGAACCAGATCTGTCGAGGCCAAAATGGAGCAATGAGAATCATTCTGCAACCCACCCGAGAGGCTTTCTGAAGAACTTGGAGCATCAGAGGCAAGGGTGGATAAGCATACAGAAGACCGGGTGGCCAAGCATGCACCAGAGCGTCTCTTGGGGAACCTCCGGGAGGAGGTATCAGAGCGAAAAAACTGTTGCACTTGGTGTTTGAGGGAGAGGCAAAAAGATCGCATGAAGGGGTTCCCCACCATGCGAATATGCGTTCCGCTACTCGACAATTGAGAGACCACTCGTAAGGGGTCAGAATGGTGCGACTGAGCTTGTCCGCTAGGATGTTGGACCGACCCGGAATGTGCGTTGCTATTAGAAAGCGGTTGGTGGAGATTGCCCATTCCCAAACTCTCATGGCTTCTCGACAAAGAGGGTAAGACCTTGTTCCCCCTTGCTTGTTGATGTACCAGACCACAGACATGTTGTCCGATTGAATCGCAATTGTTCCCAAGGGAAGAAAGTCCTGAAGTGCTAGCAACGCTAAGAGCACTGCTCTCATCTCTAGAACATTGATATGCAGTAAGGTCTCTGAATCGTCCCACGTGCCTTGGACGGTCCGGCCCACAAAGTGCCCCCCCCACCCGAGGCGGGAGGCGTCCGTGGTCACCGTGGCGAGAGGGGGAGAAGCACAAAATGGGCGGCCCCTGTGGAGATCCGGGGAGTGAAGCCACCACAAGAGGGACCGCTTGCAAGCCTTGCTGATCGCAATGGGATGATGCATGGGGAGAGCAAGGTATGACCACTGTACTAAGAGCGTCCACTGTAGAATGCGCATATTGAGCCTGGCAAGAGGAAGAAGTGCTATAGCAGATGCCATGGACCCTAGAGCCCTCAGGACCAACTCCGCCGGAACAGAACTTGAGTGGAGAATGGCCCGCACCTGGAGCTGCAGATTTTGAACTCTGTCCGCAGTGAGGAAGGCTCGTAAACTCCTTGTGTCTAGCCTGGCCCCTATAAAATCTAAGAGCTGTGTGGGCGCCAGGTTGGATTTCTTTGTATTTATTGTGATGCCCAGAAAAGGAGCAAGATGGAGAAAGGAGTCTCGCGCCAATAAAAGTAGATGCCTTGTTGGGGCGGTAAGAAGCCAGTCGTCCAGGTAGGGAAACACCTGCACCCCCTGAAGCCTCAGGTGGGCCGCTACCACTGCTAATACTTTGGTGAACACCCTGGGGGCTGTGGTGAGACCAAAGGGAAGGACCCGGAACTGGTAGTGACTGGCTCCCAGCCGAAGCGGAGGAACCTCCTGGAGCGCCTGTCCATCAGGATGTGGTAGTACGCGTCCTTGAGGTCTATCGAGCACATCCAGTGATTTTCTCCCAGAAGGGGGAGAATAGATTGTAGAGTGACCATTCGGAATTTTTCTTTGGGGACTGCCAGATTCAAGAGAGAGAGGTCTAGGATTGGTCTTAGTTCCCCCGTCTTCTTTGGCACTAAAAAGAACCTGGAGTAGAACCCTGATCCGATCTGGTCTGGGGGGACGGGCTGGATGGCTCTTTTCTTTAGCAGATGGCCAATTTCTGCCAAAGCGGCCTCCCGTTGACCGGGTGGGACATCTGGGAGGGACTTCAACTTAGGAAGGCGAAGGAAAGGGATGCGATATCCTCTGGATATGATTTGGAGAACCCAGCGGTCTGATGTTATGGACTCCCATGCCGCTAGGTGCCCGAACGTCCCCGACTGCCTCCAGAGTGGCGCAGTCGGGCAACCCCTCAGGGTTGCTGCGCGGGCCGTTCAGAGAAAGGTTCCCTGGACCCGAAGTTTCTGGGAGCCCCTCTGCCTCTAGGGCGGTGTCCTCCCTGTCCTCCTCTGCCACGGAAGGACTGGTTGTCCGGAGCAGGCTGGGACTGCTGCGACTTCCGGAACCACATCTTCTTCTGACCCTTTTGGTTCCTAGAGTAGGGCCTCTGGGGTGCAGAGAAGCGGATTCCGACGGCAGACAGCGTCTTTCCGTCCTTCTCGCTCTGGGTCAACGTCTCGAACGGTTTTGCCAAAAAGAGCAGAACCAAAGGGGGCGTTCGCAAATGACGCTTTGAAGGGCTCAGAAAAATCGCAGTGACGGAGCCAGGCCTGACGTCTAGTGACTAGGCCTGTCCCCGCAGCTCTAGCGGCGCCTTCCGTAGCGTGGGAGAGTAGCCGCATAGAGGTATTAGTAACTGACCTAAGAGTGGCCATACGGGTGGAGTGCAGAACCCTGTCCTCCTCCGAAATGGACTCTGGGGGAGATGCAGCATATTCTTTAATGAGATCTCGCTGCATCCTAATGACATGTGCCAAGTAGTTCAGCGCCCTTACCGAGAAGGTTGCTGAACTAAACATCCGCTTCCCCAAGCGGTCCATCATCCGAGACTCCTTGCTCGGGGGATGGACTGAGGGACTCTCCTGAGCCAGTTCCCTCTTGGTGGCCGCCGGCGTCAACATGGCATCTACCGGAGGCCCCTTACTCCAATGGGCACGGTCGGACGGTGGGCTAAGGATCCTATCGGGCCTCTTAGGAATTGGCTCCACGGTGTCCGGTTCCTTCCACGCCCTGGTGGTAATGAGGTCCACCAGGGGGTCGGCAGGAGGGGACACCCAAGAGGTAGACGGGCCCGCTTCAAATGCCTCCAAGAACACGGACTCGTCCGAGGAAGACTTGGGGGCAGACCACCCCCCCCTTATACGGAGCATTTCCATGATGTCTCCAAATGAGACATCCTCGGGGGGTGACCGTGGGGGAGCCTTCCCTTTCCTCCAAGTCCATGTCTTCTGTGAGAGACTCAGGGGAGTCAATGTGCCTCCTTTTGCACGTATGCTTGCGAGGGACATCCTCTGGGGGGCTGTCAGAGGAGTCCTCGCAAGCAGCAACTTGTTCCATCGGAGCAACTTGGGGCACAGAAGCGGGCTGTCCCAGGGGCCGGATGGTGGAAGCCTGGCCCAGTGCAGAGGGAGCGCGGGACGGAGCCGGAACAAGTGCCGGGGGTCCGGAGACCCTCAACAGGGCCCTCTCCACTACATCAAACGCCGAAGGGGAGCCGACCTCGACCAAAGGATCCGACAATCGGCTCCCCCTCGGATCCGAAGAGTGGATCGGAGCCGGCGCCGAAGCGCCCGGATCCGAAGGGACAGTGCGCTCCGACACAGACGGCGCCGAAGGAGCACTGATCCCCCCGGATCCGAGGCTCGGATCCAGGCTCCGAGAGGTCGGATCCGATGCACTCGAGGGCAGGGTCGGATCCGAAGTACCAAGTACTATCGGCGCCGACCCACCCCCGCTCCGAAGCTGCTCGGCTCCAGCTGCTCCGAACCCGGATAGCGGGTCGGAGAAGGAGCAATAGGTTTGAAAAAGGGTGTTGAGCTCCCCCCCAGAGGGGGGGGAGGCAAGAGCACTCCCATCTGCATCTGGGCCTGGATGAATCTTCTCATCATCCGGTCCAGATCAGCATCCGAAAGGCTATATGTAGATCTCGACGAGGCTACCGAGGTAGGCCTGGAGTGCCTCCTCGATAGCCTCGACGGAGATCGGGTCTCCTCCTCCTCAGGACCCGGTGAAAAGCACACTGGGGACCGGAGCCGAGAAGGAGGAGACCGAGCCGACAACGGAGCCGGGGGAGAAGCCCGCTTGGCTGGCGGGGCCGAAACAGAGGTCTCGGCCCGCCGCTTGTGGTGCTTCTCCCTCCGGTCCTTTTTCCTAGCATCCCTCTCCTCCCCAGAAATGGGAGGTTGAGTCCCAGGAGGAGGAGGGGGTGCCACGGAGGGAAGAACCGAAACCACGGTTACTCCCGAAGGAGCGGAGGTCGGAGCCGAGTCCGGCGGTAAAAGGCCCGCCAAGACAAGCTTGGACCTCCGCTCCTTCAGTGCCCTGGGGTTGAACCCTGCACAAATGGAGCATCCAGATGTGAGGTGTTCAACCCCCAGGCACCTAACACACCGAGTGTGGCCATCAGCCGGGGAAAGCTTATGGCCACACTCGAGACATTTAGAAAATATAGATTTGGGCTGTTCAGCCATCCCAATCTATAAAAAGCTACTAACTAAAGTAACTAAAACAAAATACACACACAGGCCCAACACACACACACTACGCCAACAGCGAGGAGGGAAAAAAAATACTTAAATTAACTCTAAAGTAAAATATCAAAGAGGAATACCTAAACTTTCACACAAAATGAATAAAAAACTTCAAAACTCTGTATTAACAGTTAGAAAAACTAGCACTTAGCTGAGAGCTATAGAAACCAATCCAGTCACCATGCGCGGCAAACGAGATCTGAGGTCATGAGGGTAGAGCAGGGCATTATGGGTGAGGGGAGGAGCTGAGAGCTTGGATCCATAGCTGGAAAACCATGCCGGTTCGGATCCGATATCGGATCCATAACCCACAGGTTGCAGACAAATGAATATCCTACTTCAGATTTAATACTAAATACATTCCTGACATCTTGGAACAAAGTTCAAGCTATAAAACAATTTGCTCTTCTTGTTCTAACTTTCAGTTTTGATATGACTGATTGGCTTCAAAAGGTATTGCATTAACTAGACAGGCAAACAAGAAAAATGTTTCACACTCATGAAATGATATATAAAAATCAGTGAATACCAAGATTACATATTTCTCATTTTGAAGGAGGTATGAACCTCCTTGAAATTGATTACGTGTATAGACCTGCAATTATAGGAGTGCATACATACCTGCTGACCAAACATACTGAAAGTTTTAAAACAGGAAGAGAACAAGTCTAAGATGACTTTCCTGCTTAGTTCAGCAGAGGTATACTGGTATCAAACTGATAAGGAAATCAAATCAGAAGTAGAAAAATATTAGGTAGCAACTGAATGTACTAAAAACAGAGAAAGACTATAAAGAGAAAGATAAGGTGAGAAGGAAAGAAATGTAGAGAAGGCATACGTATAGTTGGAAATTCAGACAACTCCTGGAGTAACCTCATGTCAATCAGGATCTGATGCAGGAATAGTTAAGAGGAGATTAAGAGGAGGTGAATTTAAACCAAAAGATGAAAGGTTAATACTGGCAGCCCTGGACAGTGAACTACATACACATTGGTTTACAAAGTCCATTGAACAGGTGGAAGAAGCAGGCAAATGCAGGGTCTGTAAAATAGAAGTGTAAGCATTCATGCATCTTGTTGCTAGGCGTGATACAATAATGTAGTAAGACTGTTGCATTGGAGATTGTGCAAAAGTAGTTGAGAAACACTGGAAATATGAGCCACAAAGTATTATAGGGAATGATGAAAGTTATATCATATGAGATCACCCATTACCAACAGTTCAAAAAACAGATGCAACAAAATAAGATATAGTCAAAAAGGAAAAGAAGACAAAAGTAGCGTTAATCATTGAAATTGCTAAATCCGGTGATTACAGTGCCTTTCACAGAGAAACAAAGTTATAAAATACCATGACTTTCAGGAAGAAATGAGGGCAACAATGAAGAAGGATACCCAGATGATTCCAATAGCAGTAGGAGCAAAGGGTCTTATAAAATAGAGTCTGCAGTCATATTTAGATATGCTACCGATACACATGAATTACAGGAGGAGTCAGTTCTGAGCACATTGCGGCTGCTGTGAAGAGCACTTTTGGCTAACATCAAAGACTGAAACAATACTGATGTCATGAGCTTTAATCATACTTTCAATTAGGAATGGGATCCATTCTCGTCATAGTACTATAAACCCAAAAGACATTGAAAAACCTTATTTTTCAGCATTAGGAAGAGGCACAGTTATGAATAGAAATAGTAAAAATAGTCATGTTAGGTATGTTACAGCTTATAGTTGTAGGTTTAATAGCATTAGAAATATCATTACAAAGAACTGGAATATATTAAAAACTATTGGGATAAGTAAGCTAGTGGGCGATAGACCCAGTTTTTCATATAAGAAATGCTCTAATTTAAAACAATGTCTCTGTTATAAAGACATATCTTATAGCAGACAACAAAAAATAAGTATAATAAATAAGAGAGAGACCCATCCTTGCTATAATTGTATGTGTTGTGATGACATAGATAAGAATAAAATATATGTACATCAAATAACCAAGAGGGAATTTACGTTTAATGTCTTTGCAACATATAATGCAGTTAATACAGTATATATGGTTTCATGTACAAAATGCTTTTGCTGTAGCAGGCAACTGAGTAAATGTCAGGAAAATGCTACTAGGATAGCTGAACTTTATTTGGGGTTAATCAGAGTCTCTTTAATTGATGGCAGGTGTGCACGCAAGAAGAATGAAAGATGTAATTAAATCAAAAGGTGCTTCAACAAAGCATTAGTTTAAGGGTGTGCACACTTATGGAACTAGCTTATTGTATGTTTTTTATTTTTTATATTTTCCCCTAACACATTTGTTTATTTTTCAATTGAATTGACAGGTTATAGATCACATTAAAGGTGGGAAAACTTTTTATATGATTTATTGTGGTCTCATTTTTTATATCACAAAAAAACTGGCATTTTAACAGGGGTGTGTACACTTTTTATATTCACTGTATATAAACATTAGAAAATATTAGAAGACATTAATCTTTTTGCACAATCTACCATCTCCATCATCCAGTATGCCTTCAATCACCAATTTTAGTTGCTTAATAACTATTACAGCAGCACAACTTTTGAATCTGATTGTGCAGGTAGTTATCACTCAGCCTGCCTGCCTGCCTACCTGCAGTGTGAACAAAACCCTAACTTTCCCTGTCAGCATGGCTCTTAATGCAGAGGGATAATAATCTGGGTCACCTTTGGTGAGTGGAGCTTGATTAGTGGCCAAAGCAGGGATGGGTTAGGAAAAGGGCATGAACTGCTTGCGTCATGTGGAAGAGGTGTGGAGAGTTGAGACCACTTGAAATCAAACAGAGGTGATGCGATTTTCATAGGTTAATGGAAAGTTATCAGGCATGTTATATAGAAGATTGTTGAGGAGACAAGCCCAATTTCTCAAATGCCCTGCAGCTTTGTCTGAATAAGTGATTTGCTCACATTCACAAAGAATGCAAATGGTGGCTGGGGAATCAAACCCTAGACTACAAGGAGCAGCTTATAAACATCTCATAGTCTTTATCCTCTGCACTATCTGACTAGCAGAGAACATGGAAACCAGCAGTTATGCTTCAGGGGGTCTGTATTTATTGGAGGGATTGCCCTTTGTGTGAGTAGTGCTTTGTCAAGTCCATGTGGGGTGACGAGGTTGTATAACAGAAAATCTTGAACTACCCTGATGACTGTCTAAATTATGACCCATCCCAGACAACCTCAATCCTGATGATGGGGAACAAACAGACCACAAAAAAAAAAACTTTCCAATATTTTGGCTGGTTTAGATTAGGTGTTTGGCTTATGGTATGCAAATTTATGGTTAGTGGGGTTGTTTGGGAAAATGGGGTAGGTTGGGGTAAGGAAGCAGGGTGAGCCTGAGCGCAGCGAGGGCAAATGGAGCAGGATATCCCTGGCTGTAGTGTGAGAAATGGTTTTGAAAAAGAAACAATCAAAGTTCTTCACTAAGTGAATGATGCCTTACATCATTCAAAAACTACAATTCTGCAAACAAAAATTACCAAGGAGTAGAGTACCCAAAAAGAAATCTTAAAAGCTTAATTGTTTGGTAGGTACTTTTAACTGTGTACATATGAACCGAGACAGTTGAAATTACCTCTTGGATGGTACCCTTTTGTTATAAATTTCAAACACCATTTCTCTGTATTCTGTAATTTATTCCCAGTGTTTTTTTTACCATTTTGAACTATGTCTTTGCACTAGTTACTACTGTGGAAAGGGGGCTGAACTCTTAGAACATTTGTAAATATAGACCTTTCGCTTCCTGGAGAACACTGTTATGTATGGTGGGGTTTGTAACCCTTCTGCATTCCAAGATCTTAAAATAGGTTAATGGTTTTGTATTCTAAGCACGTGTTTATTCTAGAATAGCAAGATCGAATGCGTGAAGATGAGGAATGTTTTACTAAGTCAGAATTCACTGTGCCTTTGAATATTCCCTTTTCTCTGAGGAAGTACAAAAGTAGTAGACGGTATGGGTACAGCCTCCAACACTGGAGGTGCATGGGGCTTAAGCTCTTAAAAAAAACAACTTTAAAAGAGAAAAAGAAAACAGTGATTATCAACTTTGGCTGGTCATGCTGTAGTTCCTCAGTTGTTTGACATAATTCTTGGCTTTTAATTACTCAGCATTATGAGTCTCTGAATTACAGTGGGAACCCCTAAAATATACTCATAACATTTCTGAATATTTACATTTAATAAAACAAATGCAAAAACGTATCTACAACATATGTAGAAATGTTATACTGAATTCACAGGCAACTTGCTCCAGTCTGAGAAATGGAACAAAACAGGAGTAAGAAAATTCCCCACTGAGACTTCTGTCCTTCCACCCAGCTGTTTGGCACATCTGGAGAAGAGCCTCTCAAAGGGAGTTTGATTCATCTAGTACTTAATGTCAGGAGGTAAGAGTTACATTTTATTAAAAACCGAAAACATGCCATTAATAGAAAAACACAGTAGCTCAAGAGAGATTGTGTTCAAAAAACTGTAAAATATTAACATATGCATAGCAGGAAAGTCTATAACCTTAATATTAAAAATCAGATTTATTAAAGGAAGTACTTTTGCCATGCGCAAATAAAATGTTAGCAAAGGCAGAATTTTATAAAGTCCTTAAAGTTGTCTTATCCCAAAAACACGTTCAGGTAATATTTATTAATTTTATTCCAGATTAAGTAGAACTAGCATCTACAGCAATGCTATATTCCAGTTAAATTAACTTCCACTCTGAGGAGTAACAAGAATAGGAGGAATCGTATAAAGTTCAAGGCTACTCAGTCTTGTGATCATTATACGTTGCATGTTCCCACCTTACACAGTATGTCCCATTTCAAGGAGGGCTAGACCAGTCAAGCTTTGGGTAAATTTATGAATACCCGTCCAGTTATCCCAGTCCCATTTGAAGGAAGGTAGTACATCACACTGCTTTGTCTATGGGTGGGGGAGTCTACTACACAATTGATGGAGACCCTGAGTAATGATTCTGTCTCTCTCCATCTTGTTTTATTTATCAGATGAAGTACCTTTAGATCCCTTGTTTTGGTATTTATGGGACTGTTTGGCTTGTAAAGAAACAAGAAATTCTGGACTAATGGGTCTCTGATTACTTGGAAAGCATGGTCTCCTCTGAGAAGTCTATAAGACACTAAAAAGAGAGATGGTGATTCAAGTCTTTTCTGGTAGCTTTAGGGATTTTAGACCTGTGATCTTCTTTGTTAGGAACGTCTTAGGTCTTTCCATCTGTTTGATACGTCTGGAACGGAACATCCATAAGGAGGATTTGTATTCTATAATTGATCTGATCATTGCTGAATACAAGGAGACAGTAACATATTTAGTTCTAGAATGATACCTTCACAATCACTGCTACATGGTGATCAAAGGAGAGGGAATTATCATCCCAAGTTCTCAGGTTTCTAACTACATTTTCATTTTGAAAGTGGGATATTGTTAATGCTAAATGTTAGGGGGAATGGATTGTCAGCTAAATGTGACAGCTTTTTTAGTATTTAATTTAAGCCCATGTTCAACATACCAGGCATTTATAAATGCCTAGAGGCCTACTATATCAGATGGAGATTAGACAATGATTTTCAGTTTACAGTCATCCCCAAACTTGGTTAGCCATAGGTATTTGTTTTCAGTCTGTAGGTCAGAGAAGTAAATATCAAACAGAAGCAGTCACAGCACTGAGGTTTGCAGGACATCACTAGCCATCTTCATTTTCCCCACTATTGCCCCTGCCACTCATACTATATGGGTTTTGTATTTTAACCAGTTTGCTATCTGTCTTAGCACACAGGGGTCTACTTGTAATGCATTTAGTTTATCAAATAGGATAGCACAGGAAATGGTATCAAATGGCTTTGTCAAATCAAGGTAGGCAATGTGTACAGTGTGACCACTACTGTAAACAGCATGCTGTTTTTAAGGCGTTTGCCAGGTTCATTAGACAGGCCTTTTACAACTTCAGATTGCTGCTGTTCTAGCCTGATGAGTTTTTTAATGTCTATGTTTACCAAGTCTATTATAATGTGTTCCAAGGCCTTATAAATGAGCCTCATCAGGCTGATGGACCATGAGTTTCTGGAATCAGTAGATGGGACACCTTTATAGGGTGGCATTACCAGTAACCAGGTTCAAGTTTAATAGCTTTTATAAAGAGTCTACCAAGAGATACTTAGTACTGTTTAACAAACAGCCTGGTATGTTATCTGATCCCATCTCATGATTGAAATTTGCACTAAATTTATTTGCTATTACATTGGCAATTTCTACATGGTCTGAATAGGTTTTGTCATTTATTATGAGTTCTGTGCATTGTTTAGTGTTGTTTCTTAGTTTTCTAACATAACTAAAAAAGGATGTGTTATTGCCCTTGGTTTCAGATGCCACCCTGAGTTCATGGACTGCCTTTGTAAATCTATAGTCTTTTTTAAATTCCTAGTAAAATCACTAATATTTTTTAGACTTGGGGGTCATTACATTCATTGTATAATTAGTTGTTTCCTTTTACTGTAGATTTTATTTATGTCAGTGGACCACCAGGGTGGTTTGCTTTTAAATTTTCCATTGCATGTGGATCCTGAAGGGATTACCAATTCCACACATTTATTTATGTGGGTATAAACCTCCTTAACAAATGTATGTGATGAAATATATGTGGTGATATTGCTATAAGTTAATTTGAGACTTCATCATAGAATTTGAGGAGGCTTGTGTTCCTGAAGTATTTACATTTTGATATATTGGTTTCAGGGGGTTAGATAGTTTGAAGGAAAAGGTCACTAGCTTATGTCTGAATTAACATAAGATTGAGTTACTAGTGGAACTGTGCATGATGACACCATGTTGTAATTACCAGGTCAAGAATGTTTGCCCTTTAGCTGGCTTAGTAAAAATCTGGTCCACTGAGTTTCAATTTTTAGAGCTAAAAACTTCTGTACATATCCTACTTTGGAGGTGTGGATACTCCAGTCAATGAATGAGTAGTTAGTCACCCTGAATGATGGAGTTCTTATTCATGGGGAGTTCATCCATGACATTTAGGGACCTGACATGAAGTTCTGATTTTGTTTAGTGTGATCTGGAGTTCAATGATTTCAATTTGTGGGTCTCTGAAAATTCATCTAGAGGTGATACAGCCTATGACAAATATTTACACATCGGTACAGCCTGAAGGCATGGTAAGCACTAAACCCAGGTATGGAGTTTGTACTTTCTGACATTCAAAACAGGTTCAGTGATTATACATATATGGCTGTTTTCCAAATGCAGGAGCACCGCAAGGTTGGGAAACTTGCTTTTCTGGCATTGAGTACAGCCATATTAATTTGATCTTGTTTTGATTGTAATACATTTGCTAGACTGGAATGTTCATTGACTGACATTTATCTAAAAAAGGTACTATGGAGATAACAAGGGCTTTTACTAGTATGTAAAGGCCTTTGAATGAGAAGTGCGGATCATCCCTGCCAAAGCAAGTAGGATTGTCAAGTATTTCATTCCATGATGGCAGATACCTGCTCCTCCTAGAATGATATCAATTATTTAGTCAATTGTCAAAGCCAATCATGTTTTCTTTGTACCAAGGCATTATTTATGGAGAGGGTTGGGTGCTGCTCAATATCAGGGTCTTGCCTGCATTTGTGACATGCAAAGAGAGCTCAGACAGGTCTCTCTGTATCGCCCGCAGGGTTTTTTGTCCAAAGTTATTCACTCTCACATGCACAGCGACTCATGTTCTAATTATATTTGTCTGGTGCAAGTGTCCTAAGGGCCCTTGAGACATCTGAGTTCCTGGCACCTGAAGGACAACTCACTATCACTCATTGTCCAGCATAATTAGTGTGGAATTTGTGTGCTTCACCAAACACTAAATATTTCTGTTTGTGAAGTGGGCTAGTGTACTGGAAGTGAGACCCTTTGTCTCATGATGACTCTCTGTTACACATAAGATATTATGTGACACAATGTTTGAGTTTGATTTTTGCCAGGACTTAATCCTTATGATTTTAGGAGGCTGTGGTAATCACTTCTTTATAGTATTAGCATATGATATTATATTGTACCAGTGTTGGGTATTGTTACTTTCCAAATCTTCTTTAACACCAAAAATGCTTAAGTTTCCATGTTTGAATTGGTTTTAAAGGTCATTTATCTTTGCCTGTGATTATTTAATCATTTTGTCTCATTTAGTTGAGTTAAATTTATTTCCCCAAGTTCTGAATGTTACCTGAGGTTTTAATGGAAACAAGTCTCGTCTTTCAAACTTTTGATTTCTGTAGTATACTTTCTATAAATATGGTGCATTACAGTGACCAAATTGTCCCTCATTTATGTTGGAATTCTTTTTATATTATCCAGCTTG
This sequence comes from Protopterus annectens, assembly GCF_019279795.1. Lineage (NCBI taxonomy): Eukaryota > Metazoa > Chordata > Ceratodontiformes > Protopteridae > Protopterus > Protopterus annectens. The sequence continues at coordinate 108,463,331 of NC_056728.1, read as the reverse complement.
TTTCTATGTCATTCAAAATGGTCTCAGGTGATGACTAGAAAATATTGTCACTGAATACATTACTAAATCAGCCACTTTCAGGACAAAAGCAGTAATGATGTTCATCTCTGTGGCAGAGAGGGATAAAGCTCTGACTGTAACCCAATTAGTATCTCTAGTCCTGGAACATTTGGGCTGGAGCTTGTGTGTGTGTGTGTGTGTGTGTGTGTGTGTGTGTGTGTGTGTGTGTGTGTGTGTGTGTGTGTATGTGTGTGTAAAGGATGTGGCTTATAGCTGGAGTGTACTTCTGGGGAGGGATTTGGTTGCTACCCAGCTATGCCATACCACTGTAGGGATAGTAGGCAGACTCCATTCTCATCAGCTAGGCCACAGATGTGGGATTGATGTAGGCATAGCTGCCTGAAACAGGTTTGCTAGTGCTTGTGGGATGCAAGTGGGAGCATGCATGGTCTCGCTTGGGGAGTGTTGGCAGGCCCGGCAGTGATGCAGATGCCTACATCACCACCATAAAATCAGATTTAAAGTGAAAAATCCCTGCATGGCTCCCTCACTGATGCTTGTGATGTGGTTCAATCTTGAGAATGAATGAGCATTGAACTCTCATCCTAGTAGGGAACAAATGCGGTGACTGCTTGATGATGTGCAGGTGTAGGAACAGAAAGAAATTATGCAGAAAAGTTGGAAAATAATAAACTACATTTTTAACACTGCAGTTTTCTGTGGAGGAATACTTTGCTTCAAGTGCCTCACAAATTTAATACACATATAAATAATCAGAAAACTGATATGGAGCTCATATTCCACTGATTTCTTGTCTTTTAAACAGAATTAGAGAATGAGCAAAGTTTACATCAGCAACATGATTGGAGAACGAACATTCTCCAGCAGGGTATTAATGTACAAGTAATGCCCACTGAAAATGAGTCCGCTGCTTCACAGCAGCATATCAAGCTGCTTTGGAGCTCGGGCAGAAAAAATGTAATGGCCACCATTATTTTAAGCTTGCTAAGCAGAACATCTGCTGTTTAGCGAGTGTAAAATGTAAAAAAAAAAAAAGAAAAAGAAAATTAAAACAAAAGTGTGTGTGTTTATGTCTGTGTAAGTGTATGTGTGCATGTGAGTGAAAGAGAGATTGACTGACATGTTATTTTATACTCGCTAAGCAGTGCTTTTGCTGTTTGACTAGTGTAAAAAATAAATAAACAGAAAAAAAGTGCATGTGTATGTGTGTTTACCTTTCTGTCTGCATGAGGGAGTGAATGACTTCATGAAAGCAGAAGAGATTGTGTGTGTATATGTACTTGTGTGAAAGCAGAAGACACTGAGGATGTGTGTATGAGAGAGAGAAGGAGAGTGAGCAGTGAGATCAGTCGAGCCATTGTTTTACACTCCCTAAGCAGCACTTTTCCTGTTTAGTGAGTGTAAAGTAAAAAATAAAACAAACTTAAAATAACAAAGTGTGTGCGTGTGTGTGTGTGGGAGGGGAGTGAATGAGAGTGTATGCGTGTGTAAAATCAGAAGAGACTGCGTGTGTGAGAGAGACAGAGTGAAGAGTGAGAGCGATTCCTGGCAGCAGCAGCAGCATACATCTCAACCTCTTAGAGCAAGAAATCTGGAGAAACCATGGAGGTAGCTAGTACCTCAGACTTCCAGGCAAAGAAACACTTGCATTATTGTTTGCAGAAGTACTGTCAGAGGCAAGTTGGGGAGCCTGTGGCTTAGCAGAGAGGAGTGCCTCAATCACGCTTTCTGCACCCACATTATTCACCTTCTGAAGTAGATAATAAGATTATTGTAGCTCATCAACAACTTTGCAAAGGAGGAAAAGAGAGCTTTGCTGCTGTTTTAGGTTGTTAAAAAAAGACAAATACTGTGGGACTAACATGGACTGGATGTAAAATGACTGCTTTTTTACTTAAGGGTGAATAGAAAATAAAATACATAGATATTTATATTTTTCTGCAGCTGAGAAAAAGAAATTCCAGGGTTTACACTTAACTCTGTATTTTACAGCTCTTCCCTAACAAAAAAAAAAAATGAAACAGGCAAATATGTATTAAGCCACCCACCTTAACAGGTAGCATTTGCCAAGTGTTCAGGGACTCTGCATAGAAAGAAAAGACAAAGTCACTGCATTGCAACAGGCGAAGAAGTGAACAAATCAAATAAATGGTCTTTGGAATGATTTCCTACTATTGTTCCATACTTTACAAGAACAAAATGAAAGTCTGAAACTCAAATCTATGTCATCATTTAGAAATATTAATCTCTAATAAATGGCAACAAACCCAATATTTTAGGAGAAGGGAACCAACAAAAAAAAAAGTAAATACCTGGACATATTTTTAAAGTATTATATGTAAAATACTTCCTCCAACACGATTAACATATACTACAGCAAGTTTTAAACATTAGGTGGAGGAACTATTTTACATCAAAAATATACAAAAAATAATAAAGCACTTAAAAGATAAATAAGTAAATAAAACGCAAGAATTTTACAGAGAGCTCATTCGCTAAGCACAATAATGCCCTCCATGGTGTGTGTTAATGTGTAATTATTGCCCTTCCAGAGATGTAAAGGCCCTCTGCTTGCAGCACAGGGCCTCTTAACATGCCTGGGTGGGCATCAGTTACAAATTAACACACACCCTGTCAAGGATTATTGCTTGCTTAGACTCTTAAATTTGCATATTTTATAAATTATTCTGTTATGCAGCAACAGTTGTACAACAATGCATCTATATTTCTGCTCTGCTAGCTTTGCTCCTTGTTGTCATAAATGTACTTGACAGAGCTGCAGCAAAGGAATGAGTGCTCTTGGCAGTACAAACTCCAGCCGGACACCATCCATGAGCAGTTTGTCAGCTTCCCTGAATGATAGCTTGCAAACTCAAGAAACAATTTGACAGTTTATAAGCTGTGATAGCGTTTATATCACGTCATCAAAAGCCAAAAACACCGAACACCATTTAATCGAACCTAAATAATCTAAATCACACAATATCGAACATTCAGAACAGCGAATTTTTTCCCTGGGAAAAATTTGCTATTCCGAAACACATTCACACAACACAGGCACACCAAAAAAACAGCAATCCACACACTTACACTTAAAATCATACATATAACCCTACACTAAACTATACAAACACTACCATCTATCCACTTACCTTAACCCAACACTAACCTTAAGGTCCGTCACTATCGCACACTCACCTTACCCACACCCTAACCCTAACTCGCTTAACCCGACCCTAACCCTAAACTCTGTCATTATCGCACACTCACCTCACCAGTGCCCTAACCCTAACTCACGTAACCTGCGCCCTAAACCTAACATCCACACAATCACACACTTACCTGAACCCCCGTAACTTTCCACCATAGTGCTAAATATAGCAAAGCCACAGAAACGGACAACCAAATTCTTTCACTAGGAAAGAATTCAATGTTTTGCAGCTTTGCTATTTTTAGCGTTCGCTGCATAGGGTTCAACATTGTGGCATTTGATGTTATCAGCTTTCGATAACGTGATATGAACCCGTGATAGCATGTAAAATGTCTGTGTGTCCTATTTTTAAATGTAAGTAAATTAATTATTTTATAGTTAGCTAATCATTTATTGATTACAATTAATTTTAATTATAATGAATTTGCTGCAGTAATTAGAAGGGCGACTGTAAACATTTCAGGGCAAATCACTCATCCTTGATTCAATTAAACTGCACTCCATCTTGATGGTGTTTACAAATTTGCATCTGATTTTTTTAAGCCTTTTAAAAATCTTAGTCTTTGTAACATGCGTATCCAGGCACATTTTGCTAGGGGGAGGGGCAGATCTAAGTGTTAATAAATAAGTTTTGTGTGCCTTTAAAATGATATCCAGACATGTTCGTATCAAAACTTACTAACCTTTTTTCTATATGCGTATCTTCGATTTAATTGTTTTTCTCTTCGCTGAAGGCTTTAGCTAAAGTGACAGAGCCATGTTTATTTGTTCTCAATCATGCATTAAAGATGTATTTAGTATATATAACTTGGAACTGGCTAGGAGAATATTTGAGCTACTGAATGTGGTACAAAATAATAAAATCAACACACAGATGTATGCTTAAGATCTGTTTGTCTCTGTGACATAAATTATGCCTGATCAAAGTACTGAATTATTTAACATGTAATGTAAAGCAACATTCAATAACAATCTGCTAGAAGAGAATATAGGCAACAACATTAAATTGCATATAACTACCTGAATATTGCCAGAGTACCAGCCCTAAAGAAGAATACTGCTCCACATCAGGAGCATTTCAAAGAATGAATTGGCAACATTAGAACAGGCATATGTAATGAAATAAGTCACTGGCCAGCACATCATGTATCATCAATTATTACTCCACCTAAACCCAAAATCTCAGAGGAGAGCAGAATCTGTGTCAGAATGAGAACAGCAAACACACCCATTACAAAGACACTAACAAACGCAGTCCTGAAGGAAACATACCCATTTCAAAGAATCTAATAATTACATTAGATGGCACAGTTATTGAAATGAATCATGCAAAGGTTTTCAGCAAGTTAGAGTTTAGGTCATGTTACCCTCCATTCAATCTCCATACAAACAGTATGATTATTACAATAATTTATCATGCATCTGCGCCTGATCTGGAAGTAATGACTAATGTTCAGAGTAAATTCTGTAAATAAAAATTTCCATTACACACAAGTGTATATAATGTATAAAAAATGTAAGGAAGTTCAGTGATGATATCAAAATTGGAAAACACAGAAATTTCTTAAAAGAAATCTAACGTAAGTAGTTCACAGAGTGAAAGATGATTGCTTATCTCTGAACCGAGACTATGAATCTGGCAAATATAAGAATTCTAGATGTATGTCTATTTTCTCAGAAAAACGCATCTCACTATACCCAAAGAATGTTACAAAAATGAAGAATGTTCCATCACCTAAAGATCCAGCAGCCAACAAAAGTCTTTTTTTTACTTAAGACTAATTATAGCGCTCAAATAATTAAAGATTTTTCTACACATCACAAAGTTCACTTAGAAACCTTACAAGGAAAGACATCTTAGGTGGTTTAATTGAGGATGTTGACTAATCATAATAAAATCTGAAACTCTGTTAAGTTTCTCGTTATGTCGTATATTGATCTAGCCCAATAAATCATCTTGCTGTGGATCTAAGGCCAGCAGGATTAGGGAGCACTCTAATTCAGAAATTGAAAGAATACTTTAAACCCAAAGTGGCATATATTACTCCCAAGTAGAAAATAAACAGAAACTATAGCATGTAGTTGTGAGCACCTTTGTTAAATCTTTAAGGACAAACTGTTTTCAGCCAAGCTTCAGTTTGCTCACCTAGACTATTTCACACTGCTGTTTGACAGACCATATAATAAATAATGTTTATGTAGCATTTAGTCAATCCACACTACCACATTGTCTGACTGTCTAAGGAAAATCATGACAATATGACACTTCCATGGAATGGACTACCAGAATGTGCGGTAGAGAGGGGATCCATAGAACCATTCAAGAGGGTCTGAGACTGGTGGAAAAAAAGGCTTAATCTTGTCACAGTCTAATACCTCAAATCTAACAATACCTGTAAACACTTTATCAGGTCAGCCAGTCATGATTTCTTGCCATGACGTCTACTAGGCCATCAGCTGTTTACCTTCGAACAGGAACCATATCCCTGCAGGCACCAACAACTGCTTGAACACCACTCTCAGCAAAATTCCTTTCCTCCTTTCTATTTTGGTCACATCAAAACAACCAAAAGGACTTTGTGGAAAGAAAATAGCAAAACTATTTATTATTTCTAATTTCAGGATCATCTCAATTCTACTATCCTTGAAAAACTAATTATATACAACTCTAAAACTATATCCAACAATATAATCTCCAGTTCCACAACAGCCATAGGTTCTGAACCAGAAGTACCACAACTGTCACCTTGTCCGTATCACTAATATGGATTGACTAAATGAATTGGGACTGTCTTCATTGGTCTCATCTGGTCTTTTAACCTAGTCATCCACAGTCTGCATTGCAGTTCCCTTCTTTCAATAGGTTCTGCAGCATGTCTACAGGGAAGTTAAATGCTTTCTTTCAACATGCACTACAAAGTAAAAGTTGTTTCCTTCCTCTCTGAATCCACCCTCTTTTTAGATAAAGGTACCACGAGGATCTGTTCTCTTCTTACATTCACTCTTCATATTAATAAATAAGCTACCCTTCATACTTGGCCACATTCCAGTAATGTTATGCACGTGTGTGAGTGTATATATCTATATCTATCTACCTATCTATCTATCTATCTATCTATATATATATATATGTATATTATATATATGTATATTGCATATTACATATTTTACATATATCTATATCTATCTATCTATATATATATATATATATATATATATATATATATATATATATATATATATCTATATATATATGTATGGGAGATACTCTTTTCTATTACCATAAACACATATCTGCTTCTTCATTGTTACTAATCTGTTACATAGCAGAGGACCCTCAATAAGGGTAATTATGCTTTCAGACCCTAGCAGAGCTTGAACCTCCTTTCCTTCTAAAAATAGCATTCTTCAAAAGCTTGGCTGTAAAGCAATGACATAGTGCTGACTCAATTATCCTAGTTGTAGTTTTATCAAACTCTAAAGGATCAACTTCATTTAAAGTATGTGTTTTAGCTTTCATACGTCTCTATTTACATTCTCCTCAATGTTAGTAGTGCAGAGTATGGCAATGTGACCTCTTCCTGTTTTGAGAGAAATTAATGTTGTTGTTGTTGTTGTTGTTGTGTCTTTCGGCTTTTCCCGGTTAGGGGTCGCCACAGCGGAACTCCAGTCTGCTAATGATTGGCAGTAGATTTTTATGTGCTGAGTTGCTGGCCCTGGTGCACAACCTTCAATGAAGGTACGCCCATTCACGCATGTCTCCACACAGAAGACGCTCTAGCTGAGAATCGAACAGGACAATGTCTTACTGTGAGGCAACAATGCTACCGCAGCACCACCACCGCAGTTTTGAGAGAAATTAATACATTACTTAATATTTTTTGTTTCACAAAATATGGCACATTTGCAACTTTGGTTCATAGAGTCATACATGATTATTTGGCTATTGGCCCAACGGCCATTTCAAGCATGGCCAAACTTATATGAAATTTACCAAAATATTGGTGATGCATCTATACCCTAAGAAAGTTTACAGTTATGACTTAGGCTTGTGAACATCAAGCATTCACAGGATGCCCCTATCTATTAGGTACAAAAGTGACAGACCATGGATAAATTTGTGATTTCCCATCCAATGGTCCAAGTTACATTTGAACATGGTAAGGAAGCCTGTTACAGACAGGAGTAATCATTGAGATACATGCCTGTCCCTCTAACATGTCCTGTTTATATCACAGATGAGGTTTAGGCTCTTAGAAAGTACAGTTGCATAAGTTCTACTTACCTGTAATAGTAGATGTTATGTAGAACATACTACCTTATTGGCATTTGGATAGTAATACCCTTTTACCCTCTTTCTGGCATTCTCTCAAAGTTTCAGGCTCCTCCCCCTACCTATCTTTGACTTTGAAGTACCAAAGCAGGACAATCCTTCACAGCTGCAGACAATAGCCCTCCATTTTTTCCTACAGCCCAAAAGGAAGAGCAATTGGAAAAACATAAGATTTGCAAACATCTAATGTTCCAAGCCAAATCCAACCCATACAAATACACACATACACACGCACACACACACACACACACACACACACACACACACACACACACACACACACACACACACACACACACACACACAGCCCAAAAGATGCTAAATAAAAAAAATAAAAAAACAGCAGCAACAACCAACCATAAATGATGTACATACAATTAAAGGGGGATAGAGTGAGGGTACTGCAATTAAGGCAGTGTGTTACACAAACATCTTCTGTTGCAGGCAAATGAAACTTACACAAATATACTATGTTCAATAAACACAGTGCCTTACTGGCTTATGGGTAGATTCCCAAAGCTTATCCAACCCAGGAGGAGGAAGGATAAGGATCCAGAAACCTCTGGAGAATGGTCCTTGTGAAGTCTTCTCTGGATTTAGAAAAGGCATCGAGTTTGTAGTGCTTCATACAAGTATGGACAGAGGACCAAGTTACTGCCTCTGCATCCTGAGTCCACCCTTTTCCAAAATGCTAGTGAAGAGGAAAAGGCTCTAATGGAATGTGCCTTTACCTTTCCTGATTTTGCCTCACTATAGTGGGAGTAATAAAAAAAATATCACAGGACAATATAAGACAGATATATATCAACCTGCAATGGTCAGCTTAGAGCTGGGTTGGCCTCTTCAGTGCCCCACAGAAGGAAGTAAAAATCATTTTGGCCTTCCTAAAGGATTTTGTCGTGTCAAGGTAGGATGTGAGATATCAAAGCACATCCAAGGTACAAAGTATCATCACTATTTAATTCTAGGGGTCTAACAGAACCCAGGGAGAAAAATGTAATGGTTGAAAGTCAATTTTTAAACCACTTACAGCATTAGAGAAGGATTATTGTGCATTAAAAACCCTATACCTGGGGAAATCAGGAAAGGTTGTGCCACCATGAGAGAAATAGCTCAGAAACTAGCCTTGCAGGTGTCAGAGCAATAAGCAAAATAGCTTTACATGTGATAAGGTCATTTTTCCCACAAAGGAGAATTTTGTTTGTGAGGGGTTATGCAATAATGCCTTCATAAATTGTTTTTCCAAAAGGAAGGAGGAATCATAGGCGCATATACAGAGATGTCCACTAAATGTGCCTTAAAAATGCACAAACTAGGCCATAGTGAAGAAGTGCATACTAAAATGTCAAGACCAGAGTGAAATTAACCACAATGGACCCCTTGTTTCCATTTAGGCACCACCTAGGAAACCTCAGCTATTATCAAAACATAAGATTTTCTAGTAGCAGGATTTCTGGCCTTCTTTAACACCTGCTGCACATCCTCAAAAAGCAAAGGCAGGTGCTTAAATACAGCCAAGATTGAATAATCTAGCCTATCAACTGAAGTTTCTCCAAATCAGGGTGCACCAGTCACCACTGCACCTGTGCAAGCATATCCAGAATATGAGGAAATTTGTGGTAATTGCCCTTAGCCAATACCATTAAAAGGGAGAACCAGAATTGCCTAGGCCAAAAGGGAGTTGCCAAAATGAGCTCTGGCATATTTTGAGACAAATGAAAAAACAAAGTGTTTGACAGAGACTTTTTGCTCAGCACATAATGAAGCAGGAACTCCTCAACACAAATTTACAGATGCAACATTGATAGAAAAAACTTTAAACACTACCATGCTGGACTGAGCCAGCTTGCTTCCCTAAGCTACTAGGCAATCGTCTAGTCTATCTAAAGAAGTGGATTTTAAGAAAACAAAGTCTTTTTAGTAGAAGAGGCCACTGAAAATGCAAAAGCAGAGTCTCAGACAATAGGGCTTAGAGGTCAAGCATGGTCAAACATACCCCAAATGTTTATTTTTTCCATTTTTATGTAACACTTTACTAGGCAGAGCCTACAAAATGAATGACAAGCTTCCTTAACAAAGCTCCTCCACTGCTACAATCAGTAGAGGAAAGGTCTTCGCAGCTGGTTTCAAGAGATCAAAATCCTTACTCAATTTGTGAGCAGTCAGACTCTGACACCAGATCCCCAACCATAACTTGGTATGTACCCTATAAACAGCTGTTCAAACAATGGAAAAAGCAGACACAGAATTTTGCTCAAAAACAAGGTAAGTTTAAAATCTCCCTTAACCTTTTTTTTGTACCCAATGCAGGTGGGAGAATCCCCAGAGGGAGACATATCAATACAGAGAACAGAATATGTGCCCATGAGTTCCCCTGCACCTAAAAAGTTTGGTTCTTCCATACCTTAAGCAGGCAATTGTACAGCCCCGGAGGATGTGACTGACCCTCGTATCATGGACAGATGTGGTACCATACCCCACAATGTAAAAGAAGACAAGTCAGTCCAATAGCTTGCCCAATGCTAAGCCTATTCAGATTCTCAGATTCTCAAGCCATAAGCTGAGGCATGTTTCTTATTTATTAGGATGAGTTTTAGGTGCATAAGGGATAGCTGGTGGGGAGAGGGGCACACTATTCTAGCTAGAACAATACCAAATACTGGCTGCAAGGTAGCTCATTATCCAAATGTACAAGACCCATTATTCTCCCTTAAAATAGGAAACTGAAGTTGTTTTACAGGGATACATTTCTGATTACTGCACTAAGTAAAATGATAACAATTTCAGTAATCCAACACCAAGCATAAATACATGTTACAAAGGACCCCAAACTAAAGAAATAAAGGGGCAAACAGCCCAAAATAATACAAGCAGTATAAAATAGTTTTAGACAAGGATTTAAGAATAAACCTAACAAAAACTCTTGTCAGTAATACTCCATAAACAAAATGGTGCCAGGACATGTCCCAAAGGACTTCAAATTTAAGAAATAAAGGCTAGAATTACCCCAAAAATAGAGACATCATTAAATAGTGTTAGACAAGGAATTAAGTGATAACTTAAACATTCCTGTGAGAAATGCTTCAGAAACAGGATCGTGATTTAAGCTAATGTTTAAAATGTTAGATTGCACCATTTATTTATAAACATGAAGACATGAATAAAAAATGCGAAAATAGTAAGTTTTCTTGACAAAAGATTCAAAACAATGCTTTAAATCATGATTATGGCAGCAGGAGTCAATAACAGAACTTCACTGAAATGTTCCCAGTATGAAAAGTCTCTCAGGTATTTCCCAAACACCACAAATCACTTCAAAAAAGTTATAAACCTTTGAAAAACTGGTATTCAGCTAAACATACACAGTATAATTGTGTACTGTGAATAGAAAATGAAGTACAGTAAACCTGAACTTTTTTTTTTTAAGAAACCCACAGAAGCAAACTATACAATACAACTTCTGATAGAAAAGACAGAGGGACAAATAGAATAAATCAAAGGGTTTCTTTATATGAGCTCAGGAGATCACAGTTGCCAGAGGAAGAGAGTTTTCTCAGACATTCTTCCCTTCCAGTGGCACAAGGAAAAACTGAGGGCTGTTGTCTGCGGCTGTGAAGGATATGAGTAGCTGATTAGTTTTTCACAGCTACAGACAAGGGGGGGAGGAGCCTCAAGCTTTGGGTGACTCCCAAAGGGAGGATAATAGGGCACTACTTCCCACATGCCAGTTAGGCAGTGTGTTTGTTGAACAACAAGTACTTCTGATGCCATTTGTTTTGTTTCTGTGCAATAAATTCATCGGTGTGAGATCACAGGATAACTTGTAGGTCAGGCATAGGCCTCTATGCAACGGTCTGTAGTTGACCTGAGTACAGGGACAGTACTATGAAATGGCCTCCCTGTCCTTTTTTTTTTTTTTTTTTGGGAGACACCTCTGCAGCCTCTCAAACTGTTGCAATTTTCTAACCTTCTTATTATACCATGACCCCCCCAAAACGTGCACGCTGATTGGCCAGCGTGCACATTGTAAATTGAGTTATACTAATGGAAAAAGGTCCGGTCGCCCGGACTTTTTTCCATTAGTATAACTCTACTTTTAAAACACTGTCTTGCTATGTTAAATGGGTTTAACATAGCGAGACAGCTTTAAAATAAGCAACGGAGATCTCCGTTGCTTATTTTAAAGCTGTCTCGCTATGCTAAACCCATTTAACATAGCAAGACAGGTTTTAAAAAAAAAGCAACAGAGAAAGCAAGATCTCCGTTGCTTTTTTTACTGTTTCACTATGTTAAATGGGTTTAACATAGCGAGACAGTTTTAAAATAAGCAATGGACATCTCCGTTGCTTATTTTAAAACTGTCTCGCTATGTTAAACCCATTTAACATAGCAAAAACAGTAAAAAAAAAAGCAACGGAGATCTTGCTTTCTCCGTTGCTTTTGCCCACAGCTCTGAGTACATCAGAACTGCCGCGGATGCCAGACATCTGCAGAAGGGCAGTAAACAGGCATTATACTATGCCATTATTTAAGAAAAGTAATAGTTTCTTTTCTTAAATAATGTCATGGTATAATAGCAATAACCCACTTCTGGGTGTGGGTAATGCTGCATTTACCCACGGTTGGCTTTGTTTGGTCCTCGGGCGCCTCGGGACCAAACCACGCCAACCGTGGGTAAATCCAGCATTACCCACACCCAGGCGTGGGTTATTGCTATAATATCCACCTCTTCCTCACCATCCAGTCTGTTTAGGAAACTTGTCAGTTTAGCCATAACTTGTTTAATTTCTGATAACATAAACTTTAGTAGTTCTGATAATATGATAATATACAATGGAACCTCCTAGTGCCCCATAAACCAAGATATTGGAACTCTACCCAGCTTTGTCTTCAGTGTTTACTCTTAGAATTCTGATGACTTGTCTTCAACTCTGGGCACCAAAGTACTCATTTCAGTTTGCTAATTCTCTCTTTAAATAACTTACCTAGACCAAACAAACTACTGTTTAAATGAATCTTTCAATTGATTCTGCAAAAAATATAGTCTGTAATAAATACACTTTTAAAGAATCTATATTGGGGGAAACTAGAGAAGACACTTTTGTTCAGAAGTACTGCAAGATCTCTGAAATAAAGGTTATGTTTTGACTGTTTGGGCCATGACCCAATAATAATGTTAAAAATGAAATACAAAGCAAATTGCAAAACAGACACTTTAAGCACAATGCATACATTTTTCATAACCTAGTATATCTGAATGTATAGAGTTTCAGTTATTCTAAACATTTTAAAGTTCGTTTTTCACGCCTAGCTCTTCTAAGAAAAATACAGCATGCTGTTCAAGTATGATTTTTGTCTGCACTGCCTGCTTATAGTAATAGAGTTTCCATGTAAGCTGGGTGAATAAGTTAAGATGTTTTGACGAATTCTGTAAGTCCTGGTGCAGAGTGATATGATATCTGACAGCTGCAGAAGTGTTTCTTGTTATGAGAGTCTGTTGTCAAATGTGGATATTGGAGGGTGGTCCATATTATAGACTATGACTGAGTAAAGCAGTAAACAAGTTTTACTACCTTTTGAAAGTCATTAGATTAGGATGGGCAATAAATAAGAGATGGTAGAGGTTCCAGAACTTGTAGCTGGTGATGTAGACAACCCTAAACAGGAAGTGACATGATGATAGTCCCAGTGCAGGCTGGGATACTATTAATGACCTCAATGTTCCAGTATGATGTCTTACTAATAATACATCAGCCATAATTGGGGGAACAATAAAGTGCTTAATGCAGCTATAAACAAACTTTGCCTAAAATTTATAGGTAGGATTTTTTTCTGTTTTGAAGGGTTTCACAATGGTGTCACATCAGAAGCAAGGGATTGCTTGATTACATGTGTAATCTATAAAAAAATCAGCTATCCTGTTTTTTCATGCTGCAAGTATTATTTTCAACCATTCTAACATAAAAGAATTAATTCTGCTTTATGACAGCACAGGTGCTATTATGTGTAATTTATTGTCACTCCTTAAGCTAAAGACAACTATATTTTTAAATTAGTCTGTGATCTAATTTGTTCTACATAACAATATATCATGTCAAATATTTTTAAACACCTTTATTAAATTTGTTTAAGATATAGGCACACAAACATAAAGAGAGAAGAAAACAGACCATATTTTAATGTTTTCCATTTCAATACATTATACATTACATAAATACATTATGCATTACATATATGCTTGGTTTATAACAACCGTCATTTTTGTCCAGCATTACATAAATTGCTCAGTTCCTGCCTTCCCTTAAACCTCATTCCTTGTCCTAAACATTATTCTGCATGTATCCTTCCTACAATTTCCATTTATTTCTATGCAATTTGCTCGTTTCCTTGTCTAAAGTTCCCACTTCCATTTTTTTATCTCTTTTAGAATATTCAGTGCTTCAAATACAGTTGATTTAGATTTTGATTTCCATTTTTTATATATTTTTTTGAAGCCAATAGAAGTAAACGCATTAGGGCCTTAGTATGTCTAAACAATATAGATTCTGTACCTCAACTCAAAAAGAATCATTTCCTTAGTTACAGATATTTGCTCTCCCAGTATTTCTGAAAAGTACTCCGTAGGGAATTTTACATTACACTCCCTAAAAATCATGCTCCTGGTTATCTCTTTCATCCTCAATCATACCTCCAACGTTTATTATTTACCAGGGAAAAATTCTTTGAAGTGTACTTAGTATGTTTATACATAGTGGTCTGTACCGCTCACTGTTAACCACATATGAGGTTATAAAATGATGCAAGTATGCTCTATCTTACTGATCGTTTATTTATTTAACACTGTGAGTTAATGGGCTCTTAGAACCGTTTTAGCCACAACAAGGACTAAAGGCTTCCAGAATGAAATGTAGTAGTCCAAATATAGTAACACTTCAGTAATTAGTTCTAACAATGGGACAGTATTTCTCTTCTCATACAGTTTCACAACAGCACAAAATACACGTTTTGTTTTTAGCAATAATTAATCAATGCAGACTTATTTAATGTATCCCACATACCTCTGAACCTGCAGACATAATGCAACTAGCAAAAAATATGGGCAAGTAATGAACATAAAATCTGAATACTAACTAGCATGTACATCTTCTCGCTTCCAGTAGGGATATGGGATACTACTCAGAAACATGTTTAAAAACAGTGATAAAAATTATGGAAAATATAAGCACATTATGAAAGAGACAGTGTAAAATCTGTAGACCTTAATGAACTGTATTACAAAATTCTATCAATATCTTTTCTTTTTCCTTTTGAAAAAAGGAAACAAAAGATCATGCCCTTTCTCTTTAAATTATTGGTGCCACTATTATATTAGTCATGTATTCTGGTTTTCAGTGTACTAGATAGAGTCAAAATTCATATCAGATGATGGGGGATTCAGAAAATTGTGTGACGGATTAAATCAAGTCTGAAAATAGGGATATCATACACAGGTGTAAATCAGGCATAAAAACAGGTACAATCCTTCAAAACATGGATGGTTGAGAAGTCTGAAATATGCAATTGACAAAGAAAGCAAACTAAAGTAAGACTAGAATACAGAGTGTGCAGCGTTGCATACACTCCTGTTTGTTACTAATTAGAAGTAATACATGTCAAGCAGAGTGCCTCTTTGGCCCTCTTCAAAAGGAACCTTGATGATTGGATGGGAGAAAGGAAATTCATCCCGGGGATCACGTCAGTTGCCCTGCTAGTCAGTGGTCCAGGGAAGTAAATAGTGTGGGAAGAAATAGCCAGGGAATAGCTATGGCTTGGCTTGTATAGGCCCTAGGGCCAATATCCTAGTACCAACCTATGAACCTATGAACCTATGATCACATTGTGGCTACAGCATTGTTTCTGAAAGCACACAGATGGGCTCATACAAACCAGAAGAGGCAACCATCCTAAATATGAGAAATTGACAACTCAGTATCAAAAGAAGTGTAATAAAACTGCTTTTGATAATAGCAGATGACATGTAAATGTAGCAAGGAACACCAGGCCCATGCTTCTCTAAAGGTTAGAGTCTCTCTGCATCCTGACCCATCTGTTAGTTATTCATACTATCTGGTAAGTCATCACTTGTAGTCACAACCCTGGATGCAAGACCAAATGTAAGTGTGTTTATACAGAATGGGCATATGAAATTCCTCCTTCTAACCAAGTACCTGGTGTTGGACAATAAAACCATCAGTATTTACTAATCAACAATGAGGAACATCATAGCAGGGTAAGGATTTATGGAAGATTGTATGACAGTGATAATTAAGGTGTTTTTTTTCTTTTCTTCGCTACTGTGATCTTGGAGTATACAAAGATACGAGGATGTTAATAGTTTTATTTTATTTTGAATTTCTTAACAGGAGTAGAGCACATTTAGTATTGAAATAATTGTTCTATCCAGGACATACATCAAAATTAAAAAAAAAAAATAAAACTACCATGCAATCAGACACATTTTTTTGTTACGTCACTTCCTTTCTAGTCCATTTTAATACACATGTAATATTCAAATTGTTGTTCAATCCAGGAAATAAATCAGAGAATGAAAGCATTAAGAGTTTATTTGATTTTGGTTCTTTTCCCTTTAGATCAAGAAGTTGTCCTATTTTTACTGTTTGAGCTGCTCTTCTTGTGCAGTATTTTTTTAAATATATACATGCATGAAAAAAACAGAATATATACATGCAGTATATATACATTTGTATATAAATAAATATACTTAGAATTTATTTCTTTAAAAGGATTTAGAAGGCAATGCAAAACACTCCATTTTATAGATTTTATAGAATTTCAGGGGCATAGCTTTCATTAGCTATTGATCGACAGAACTACAGCTGATGACATTTCCCTTGAATGGTTGACATAAAGTTTTATATATATATATATATATATATATATATATATATATATATATATATGGTTCTACCTCACTTCAACGACACGCCGGAACATCGACAGGGAAATCGCGAGCCCCAGAAGATCGACAGCGCAGAAGACCGACGCGACGGGACCTAGAAGATCGACAAGCAGAAGACCGACCCGATGGATGAAAGCACCGACGCCGAGGATGCCGAAATGGGAAAAGGCTGTGTAAGTATGCGGTAGTGACGGACGTTAGGGTGCGAGTAAGGTAAGTGGGGATAGGGGTGGGTTAAGTGAGTTAGGGTTAGGGAGCGGGTCAGGTAAGTGCGGTAGTGATTGTGTTTGGGTTAGGGGCGGGATAAGTGAGTTAGGGTTAGGGAGCGGGTCAGGTAAGTGTGCGGTAGTGACGGACCTTAGGGTTAGGGTTTGGGTCAGGGTTGTAGGTAGTTGTGTATGTATGGTTTAGTGTGGGTTTGTAGGGATTTTGGTGTGCTTGTGTTGTGTATGTGGTTTTTGGACGGGGAATGTGTTTTGGTTGTTGATTGTGGTGTGTGAAGTGTATGAGGTTTCGTGTTTGTGTACCGTCGGTTATTTCGTTGTTGGGCATGTGGGATTTCGTGTTTTTGTACTGTCGGTTATGTGGTGTCGGTGATTGCGTTGTCGGTGTTGTGGTGTTTCGTTTATGTGAGGTAGAACCATATATATATATATATAAACTGCATATATGATTCCTTATGGATTAGTAATGAAGATAACACAAGACATCTTCATGGAACCATGTTGCAATCTGTTAAGAAACTCCTGAAAGATTCTTTCCCTGTGCTTTGTGGCACAGCCTATTGTACAGGATAATCTATGAGTGATAGTTTGAAAAAATATAATCCATGAGTATATGCAGCTCTTGACTGTTATTATTTATGGGGGGATCTGTGGTGTTAGTAGAGTTAAATGTTTCACACTACTGGTAGACTGGGTAAGTTCTTTGGAACTGCTGGCTATTTAAAAATCTAAAATAAAAAGAAGAAAAAAGTATATGTCTAAGTAAGGCCAAATCCTCAGATCTTAAGAAGGAATCAACCAAACTAAGGAAATAAGATACTTATTTTTTACAGGCAGCTTTGCCATAGCTGAGTTAACAGAAATGTGAGCAATGTGGTTCAGTAATGAAAGTAATTACCCTTAGCAGGTATGGGTTTATAAGCTGTTTCTTGACAATATCTAATAAGCAGTGTAAGATGAGTGAAGCAGCAAAGGGTACCTTCAAATTTTTATAATCTCAAGTTCATTATTGTTACAGGAACAAAGAACAAGAAAGGCTAGGCAAAAATGCATAAACAGGTAACTAGATCATAACTTCTTTAAGTAAGTCTGGCAATTTAGTTTACAGGAATAAGTCTATGAGCTTATAGCTTCATCTTACCTTACTGAGTTTGATTGCATTTGCCTGCTTAGCAAATATAATCAAGCCCTTAACCAAATAGCACTTTTGGGCTGCCCCTGAAAAAAGGTACGGATGTCTAGTGAGTTTATCTAATAAACAAAACACTCATTATAAATAATTGATAGGTAAGGTGCCTAAATCACACATTACCAAATTTTGTACTAATTTTTGCAAGAAAAAATAGCTGGACTGACTTCTACAGTAAGAAACTTAAAAGAGAAAATAAAAACTATTAAACTACGATTTGGTAGAATGGGTGGCACAAAGGAAGAAAATGCATTGATATAAAAGAAATACTTTTTTCTACTTCTCACTTTGACAGTTATGCTCTGTTCTGTGCTACAGTATAGCTTTTTTAGAATGGTAAATTTCCAAAACTATTTAATTTGTACGCTGAGGGAGAATAGTCTGTTTAAAGAAAGACACTAAATGCCAGGCAACTGCCACAAACCTGCTTTATGAATCCTTACAAAGACAAAAAGTGCATGCACATGTGTGTCAAAAAAATCATAAGAATGAGTCCATACACTGCAACAACCTTGGAATAATATGAGCAGTACCTCTTTGTAACCTTCCTCCACCTCCACAGGGCATAGTAAATGTTACTGAAATTAAGAGTCAACTGGAGCAAAGCCAAACAATGCTCTCTTGACTGATTATTGTTGCATCAAGGTCATTTGTCACAGCTGTCTAGCACAACATTCCCATAACAGACCAGAATGAAGGCAATTTTAGACACAGTAGTCTTGGCCACAGCAGTAATAGAACAGGAGTTCTGCCTCATTTATACTAAATGGGCCATATGTAATTCTACAAAAAAGTAACACGTGCTTAAACAGCACCATGGGATCCCTGCAACTTGGCAATACTGAAATAGAAATGAAACTGATTGACTGAGTGATTGATCATTTATTACTTTTTTTAAAATCTGCATAGGCTGGCACCTCTTCAAAAGGCAAAAAAGGAACATTTTTTAGGAAAATCTGAGATGGTACCATTCAAAGAAAGTAAGCTACTTTTATTTTTTTACCGAACTAAGGTGTCACTATTCTAGCACTTTAGACTATTCTGTCATTCTGTATCATATTAAGGTGCATTATTTAGATATGATTTTTTTTAATGACACATATATGCATAGGCTTGAGAGAAGCTGTTGCTAGATAGCATTTTGTTAAGCTTATCACAGGAAACACACCTCCTCTCCTTCTCAAAAGATCTGGAACATACAGATCAGAAACTTCAGAGGCCTTTTAAGGGGAGGAAAGGCAGCCTACAGCAAGGGAGTAAACTCTGAAGACTGACAAGCAGACAGAAAGTAGAGAAAATGTAAAACAAGCAATTAATCATATGCAGAAAAGAAATAGTTATCTGACTCAAGTCCATTTAACTGGCCATTTGGAAAAGTTATGAAAAAGTTTTGCTCAGTAATTAAACTGAAAGATGGAAGATACATTAAAATAGACAGGCTGGTGTTTGCATTTTATTTTCTTTGTTATGTAGGGATGAAATGTACTACACACCACACTTCTAGAAAATAAGTTGCAATAAAAATGGCAAGCGTTCAAGAGACTGCAAATTAATTTTAATTACAGTATTCTGGTTTTAAAATGTTAAAATTGTTTACTTTCTGTAAAATTTATTGTAATTCAATATTACTGTTTAAAATTAGCATATTATAACAGTTTGCCTTGCATTCTGTACAATGTGTCAATATTGAGAACACTTTATGCACATTTACTAAAGTGAAATGTATTATACTCTTGTGGGATATTCACCCTCATTTTGCTTTTGTTTCCCATTTGCCTTTGATTGTGCACTTTCTGACAAAAAAAAAAAAAAACAGAACACGAATATCCTTTCCTTCCACTGCATCATAAAAGAGTGAATGTTTCTAGGAGCAATCTCGAGTCTGCAAAACATGCTTATGTGTTATAAAAAAGTGTCATTCTGCACTTTCACTTTTTTAAAGGAAAAATGGACCAGAAGCAACCCATCAGTTTCATTATCAACTCAAAATACAAGATATGGCAGCATTTTAAAATTAGGTTCACCGTTGAGGTAACCTCTCTTTATTTCATTCATTAAAAGTTTCCTTTTTTTTTTAAGAGTCGAACCAGAAGCACTGTCATGATAAGAATTTTAATCTTCTGCAATAAACTGCCAGAAAATTACCAGATATTTCTTATTGTACAATGACTGTCCATTAACATTCAAAACTGTGCATGCAAATTTGTCAGCCCAACCTGTGTGCCTGTTGTAAATCAATACCAATAGAGAAAAGTCAAGTCGTCCAGAATTTCTTCTGTTAATATATGCTACAACTTTCTAGTTTTCTTGATTGTTTTTGAGTGTAAAAAAATAATAATAAAGTTTGAAATCCAAACAATTCAGAGGTACGAGAGAGACAGGATGGAGAAAATGAAAAGAAAATCAAGTATGTTATGCAAAGCGAAATAAACACCCGATTTTCCTTTATTTTCTCTGTCCCATCTCTCTTGTACCTCTCCAGTGACCCAATTTCATAGTTTATAAAACAAAAAAAAATTAAAAAAAAAAAGACGCAACACAGATCTTTTCTCCATTGTTTCCGTTTCAAAGCACTGATGTACTATGTAAGGGAGCATTGGAATGTAAACCCCATACGCGTACGCAATACATCAAGAAAGCCCCAGGGTATACAAACAAAGTAGAAGAATGCCGCAGCACTGTTAAACAAGGACATTATTTAAGAAAAGTAAGGCATTTTTTTCTTAAATAATGTCATTGTATAATAGCAGTAACCCATGGCTGGGTGTAGGTAATGCTGATTTACCCATGGCTGGCTTTGTTTTGTCACTCGGGCTTCACACATAAAGCCTTGCAAAGATTAATGGTCTCTGTAACATATACATAAATTAGCATGCATGTGTAAAATGCACATCTGTATTAACATACCTGGTGAGAGACTGCCCTTCTGCATAGTTCTAGCTGCAGTCTCTGGTATCTGATATGTCTTTACTTAAGGTTATATTTTACATGTTTAAGACACAGCATACTAGCATGACTGCAAACCATACGAATATGTGAATTTCCTCAGTTTTAGAAAGTAATCTTAGACAGCAAACAGAAAAAAATAAAAAAATCTAAGTGGCTCACATAGACAAAGGAATCATATGTTTCCAAGTATGGAAACTGATAGTCTGAGTGTTGTTTAAAAAGGATGACAGATGCTTTAAGAAATAGGTACAGCTAAAACAGTCTAATAAGACTATTTGGGGCATTTATTTCATTTACTTTTGTTAACCAGGGTAGTGCACTGATCTCCATGGACCTTTTTCAGTTTCAGCCTGGGAGTGCTGTCTGCTTAAATGACTTGTTCAGAGTGACACTTTAGGAAAATGGAAACTGAGAAATCAAACCCAGAACCAATAGAAACAGCTTATTAACAGCTGCTTAATCCTCTATGCCAACTCTCAGACAGTAAATTGAATTTATTGAACATACAAGAGAAAACAACTGCTTAGAGGAGAGTGTCATTGTGTTCAAATGGTATATTGGGATTACTCTGTTTAATATGATTGAACAGACATGTATGCATATGTACATATCACTAGAGAGGCAACCAAAGCACCTGGCAGTAGTGTATGCAGACATTTATGAACACCTCTCTCAACAAAACAAAAAAGGCTTAACAAATAGATTATGGAAGAATTTTATTGGTAAGCTTCCAGCCACACACAAATTCTTCAGACCAGAAAATTAAATTCAGAGTTGCTCCTTTACATAAATAAATTAAACCCTGAAAAGATTGTTGAAAATGTTCAGTATTCAGTTAAAATAAGCACAAGTTAAGTTTCAATCATAAAAAAATTCAATTATTCCTCTTAATTTTGGCTCTAAAGGAAAAGTTCATTTTGCCTGGGTGGATGTACACATTCAACCTACCTTGCCATACACTTACTTTCGGAAGAAGTATATTGTCATATTAGCCACTGGGTACACTTGGTAATACAACTTCCAAAACTAAAGAATAAAAGGACGGCAATCAATATTAACAGGATGTTATTTTCAGAAAACTGGTAACCTGAGAATTTTTAAAATCTGAGACATGATCTTTAATTGTATTGCCCAAAGGCTTGCAGGGATTGTATCATCAACATTGAACAGTTCAAAATAGCAGATAAAAAGAGTGATCTTCTCAGAGTAAATATAAAAAGATCAGGAAAAAATATTTTTGTAGCTCCTGCTAATTATAGATACCAACTCCAACATCGCACATTGATGGGGAAAGGGCAAAATCCCAGACTCTGCTGTACGATAATCATGCACACAAGGCAGAAGGCATTTACTTTTATAGATTATAACCCTTTCAACATGTATAATGCCTTCAGCACAACAGTTTGCTTATTTGTGCAGAATAAAGTGTTGTTTGGTAACAGGGCATATAAAGAAGAGTGTTTATGTGCTGTGACAACGAGCAAGCATTACATTCACATGTACGTACTTGAAATGGTAATATTCATTAATCTACAGCCTAACACAACAGTTGTTTTCGGCTTTTCCCGGTTAGAGGTCACCACACGGAACTCCTCAACAGTATGATGTGCAATTACTGAAATTATAAAATAAGCACCTTTTCAGTGAAAAACAAATTATGTGAGTTGCACATGTGATTGATTTAAACAAATGTTGAGAAACTGCTTTTGTGTAATGACAGGACATTAATTGAATGCATCAAAACAAAATATTAATTTGTCCTTTTCCAGAATAAGAGTTTGTGTCTGAAAAGAAACATGTACAACATCTCAGCAAGTTTGTTTTAAAGCATGCATTAAAAAGTGGTAAAGGCATGTAGATATTTCAGAAATTATTTTATTAAATCATTTGGTAATCATAAAGTGCTGATATGAGTAATACCACTGCTAGGTTTGATTTCTGTAACACCACAATGACTTCATCAGTATATATTCTAATGTAAGTGCTAATATGAATGTTTCCTCTACTAGATGTTTTCTCTTATATAGTGCTATGAGAAAAACATTTAGGAATAAATATTACTATTTCAGTGTATTGCATGCTATAGTTCTATGAACCTGTTCCAAAAAGTCTCATTTTCTGCTACTGTTTACTATGTTTTTATTGAATATACAATAAGTTTGCTTGTTAATACCTACTCACTGCTGTTTATATGTACTAAGTGTAGCCTAATATTCACTGTTTTCACTTATTATAACTTACCGCTGTATATGTGTAACAATCTGGAGCTTTTCTCCCCAGGCCTCTGCTGAAAATGGACCTGTGTCCAGTCAGACTTTCCCAGTTAACAAATGTAAAATAAATAAACTGAGGGCCTTTTAACATGTCACACTATGTCCTTGGTATTTGTTAAGCAGATAGAAGAGTTCAGTGCAAAATTAAACTTGAACATTCTGGAGATTATTATAAGTTGTATCTTGATGTTTTTTTCATTGTACATTCAAAGATCTCATGTGTGATCCTCAGAAATGGAAACTCAAGTGCAGTAAGATGAAAATATGTATAAATTCTGAAATTCCTGTATTTTACAGAATTACCAATTCTCTAAGGTCTAGTTTTCTTGAAATTGGTCTATCTATGAATCAAGAGTGGTGTAGGAGACTTGCTCCCCACAAAAACACTTTTAATATGTAACAGCAAGTTTCTCATACTGCTGTTACTTGAAGAAGATCACACTTACTGCTCTGGAGTTCCAGGAATCATTGCAACTGATTGAACGTCTTGCATTGAAGAGAAAAAAAATGGGCATTTCTTGACTGAAACACCAAACAGGTTGCCAGATGCACAACACTTCCTACCCCTCTTGCTGCAGGCATTCAGGTCCCATTTCTGTGCCCTGCCCTCAACCCTGCTTCAACATAATTTCTTCTTTTAAACTGTAGCAAAGTGTTAAATTGTTACTACAGTTTATACCCTACCTAATTGACTGTTACAGTACTCAGGTTATAGTTAAAACATTTTTTTTTCTTTTCAACTGTAGCAAGCAGTTTAGACCACACACGCAGTGCTACAGTGTTTAGGTTTAGCCACAAATGCAATAGTGGCTTTTAAAATCTGGTATTGTATTAAAGAAAGAGTGTGATTGGCTGATCGCACCCCCAACAATTTGAGGCTGGGGAAGTTGCCCCTCTCACCCTGCACTAGCTATGCTACTGCTATATTTCCCACAAAAAGAGGAGCAGCACTTGAATATGACTGGGTGTCACAGGAGGTATGAATGCCTCTGCTAGCACAAGGTCTGTTTAACATTTGTGCCAGTCTGTGCTACAGTTGCTTTTGTGCTTCTAGCATATGTGTATAATCTTTCTCCCATTATGTTACCATTTACAGGTCCATTTGTGGAAGATGATAAGATAAAATCACCTTGGGTTATGCACAATGCATAACTTCTGTGTCCTGTTCATCCTGTCCATCTGATCTGACTGATGGGTCAGAATAATCCACCACCATTCATTTCTATATGTGTCTATATGCAATTTGGTGTTACTGGTGTTGACGAGTCAGAATCCCCAATATTCATGGCAGAATAACCTTCAGGATTGTTGCTCCAACTGAAGCCCTAGACCAGAACAATATATAGAACTTATAGCATTTGGTACAGGTATACAATGTAGACCAAGCTGCTGCCAACAGTGGGAGGTTAGTATAATTGTTAAAGTCTTTACCTTACAGACAGAAGGTGCAGGGTTTGATTCTTACATGGGGTAATTGGTTATGCTTAAAATGGCCCACAATGGTAGTTAGCCTAGTATGAACCTGAACAGATTTCATCCACAGAGGAATTTCTGACTGTAGAAGTAGAGAGTGGTCTTGTAGAATGAGCTTTTGTTTGGCCTACAGTGTTTCACTTTATGAATAAAATGCAGTCAGATAATTATATAATAAAGGTTGACCATAGACTGTTTTGATAATGTTTGTTGGGAGTAAAAGAGATAAGCAAGATGAACAACTGCTTATCTTTTCTGAATGCTTTTGTTCTGTGAAGATTGAATCTCAGGTGTCTGTAAACATCCTGGGTATTAATAATATACTCTCTTATTAGAATGTTTTAGAGAGATGTGTAGGCTGGATCAAGCTATCCTCTTGGGGAGAAAAGCACTGTTAGATCAGGGAGAGAATCTGTCTGCATGAAAACTTAGGTATGCAGGACTGGAAGATAATGCTTGTAATTACAAAACCCTCCTAGAAGGAGCATCTTTCAAGACAGGGATATTACCTGTGCTGGTGATGCTGACTCAATGGGGCATTTTGTCAAGACTTTTGAGGCAAAGCTGAGATCCCAAGAAGAAGCTGGATCCTTTATAGGAGGGCATTGAAGAAAGTTTCCTTTCAGAAAGGCTTTACACAATTAAATGAAAGCTGATGTCCTGAGCTCTTAAAGTCAAGAGCAAAAAAGACTACCAGAAAGTGACTTTTTCATGTTGAGAAAGTAAACTGTGATCCCAATGGTTTCTACACCAACAAACTGGAAGAGTCAGATGATACTGGGAAAGCATTTTTTATCTCTGGGGGGGGGGGGGTCA
Organism: Protopterus annectens; assembly: GCF_019279795.1. Lineage (NCBI taxonomy): Eukaryota > Metazoa > Chordata > Ceratodontiformes > Protopteridae > Protopterus > Protopterus annectens. The sequence goes on along the minus strand of NC_056728.1, from coordinate 108,437,883 downwards.
TTGCCATGACTATGTAACTTTTTGGGTTCCAGTATTATATGTAGGACACTGGTGATATAGATTAGAATAAGAAAGTTTGTTGAAAAACCCAGTTTGTTCCTGGTACAATAGCCAGTGCTAGAGATACACTATTTTCTCTCTGCCAGCACTTTTGCAATGACTTTTACTTGGATAGCCACCCCCCCCCGCTAAGAACTTAAAAAAATAAAATAAAATAATGTAGAAACTCTTGATTGTGTCCCCTAACATTTAGTATCTGAGGCGGCTACCCCCCTTCACCCCACCCATGCTATGCTACTGTCGATGCAATTATAGAAATTTGATATAGAAGTCGATTGTACTTTTGTAGTGGAGTGATTGGAACTTTTATCAAACAACTCTAAAAGAAACTGCAGTATCTGAAGAATAGAGGCAGAGAAGGGAGCAATGCCTTGACTGGTTAACCACACAGAAAAGCATTCCCATTGGCTTTGTGCACTCTGTATGTGGATTCCTGCTAAGAAGCAAAAATGAAGCATTGAAAGGAAGCTATTATTACAGGTGAGGCTATCAATCTCAGCACCCAAAACACCAATAGTGCTGATGGAGATGGATTGAAGATCTGACTGCCTAGATTCTGCAGGTGGAAGGTTCACAGTACAGTTTGTTGTTTCCAGATGTCATCCAATAAACAATATGAACTGTTTTAGATGAAGACTTGATTTTTTGTAGTTTACAGAGATATCTAAGGATAGACAGAGCTGTAAACAGTAGTCTCTGTTTTCAATAGGAGATTCTCTGTTCATAGCATCAAGAAGCCAGTCATCTAAATATAGGAACACTGGCATTCCTCCTCATCTCTGGCGGGCTGCAACCACTGCTATGCACTTCATGAACACCTGGGGGCTGTGGTGAGACCAAAGGGTAGGGCTCTGAACTGATAATGACCATCTCCTAGCCAGATGCATAGAAATCTCCTGGAAGTTTTGGCTGTCTTTAAGTGAAGGAAGGCATCCTGGAGATCTATAGAGCATATCCAGTCATTTGCTTTCAGACAGGGAAAAATTCTTTGCACTGTGACTATTCCAAAGTGGGTGTTTTTGATATGGAGATTTAGGTCTTTGAGGTCTAGAATGGGACTGTGGCCCTTGTTCTTCATTGCTGCTAAAAGAATCTTAAATAGACTCATGGACCTCCATACTGGCACTTTTTTCCAAAATGAGAGATTATTATTTTTTTTGGCAACTTTTTTTTTGGTGGAATACTTCTCAACTGTCAAGATTTTTGCAGAATGTCCAGATTTTTGCTTGGTGTGTTGCTCACAATATTTCAATATTTCTGTTTTTTTTTCCCTGGCAAATCATTGAGGATTGAAGTCTCTAAATAATGACAAACCTTTGGATTTCAGACTTCATGCCATTCAGAAAATGTATGCTAATGCAAAATCTGCTATTCTATCAATTTTCTGGATTTGTAGGACCGCAACTTAAAATCTGTCACTATTTTGGGGGCTTTGTCCTCCCATTATGTTTGGCTTTGTCTCGGATTCTTGGATGGGGTGAAAAGTCTGGATGAGGCTGGGGTTGGGGGGTGGAAAATGGAAAAAGTGTATAATATAGCATATAGAATCTGGTGTGATGAACATTTACAAGTGGAAAGATAAATGCCCCCGATTGCTTTGGGGGGGGGGCAATCAGGCAAGCCTTCAAGAATGATGTACTATATGCCCCAAAAGGGCCCTTGGAATCTTTATTCCACAGACCATCTTGACCTTTGGGTCAGCATCCATTAAAGTGGCTGCCTCCGCCATGGCCACTCCTTAGGTGAAATCAAATTGCTGACACTGGGGTTTTCTGAACCATAAAGATTTGCAGCCCTACTGATTCCTGCTGTAAGATCTTTGAGGGGTTTCAAATGTGATGCCTATGGCAGACAGAGTCTTGTCTTCCTGCCTGCACCTGAACAATTTTCTTTTGTGGAAAGACCATATATTGAGGTACCATCAGAAGAGGCATTCATGAAGGACATCTTAAAGTTATCTGCGAAATTGCAAAGATGGAACCAGGCATGACATATCATCATAATCCCTGTGCCCACATGACAGGGTGTTCCATTGGTAGCATTATGTAAGAACCACAAAGAAAGGTTAGTGATGTTCAACATTGTCATGGCCTCTAACTGCTTTCTAGATTCTGGCAAGGGTAGCTTCATCAAAGACAAAGTGGAATTGATGAGGATTCTGTTTTTCAATGCTCAGACTTATGAGGTCTCAGGCAATATGCTCCATAGCTTTACATATGAGGCTAGTGAGCCTAATTGGTCTAGAGTTACTAAAGTCCATGGTTGGGCCACCCTTGTGTAACAGCATTAGAACATCTGTTTTCCAAGCTTTGGGGATGTAACCAATGGGGATTATTGGATTAAACTGGTTCATACAGGCCCAATTTATCACCATTAGTCAGGTAACCTGATATTATCACAGCCCATAAAAAGGTGCTCTTATCTTTTCAGAGGACTAACAGAATGTGTCCTATAATAACTGAAGCACATGGGTGGGATTGTGGAATCCGTGAATTGTTAAAAATGTCAGTGGAGTAAATTTTGCACAAAATTTGTCAGCTGGAATATTAGCTATTTCAATTGGGTCAGATTGGTCAGAACTGTTGTGGTCTAGCTCCATACATTGCTGGGTACTAGTTCTTAACTTCCTGACATTAGGAAAGATTTTAAGTTATTTTTTGTTTAAGTGTCTATTTTAAGTTCATACTCAGCTTTGAGTTGTGTAATAGTTTCCTTCAGCACTTTTCTGTTTTGACTGTGTGCTTTTAAAGTAGGTAGAATGAGACCTTTTATAAGCATTAAGCAATTTCTTTCTCATGTTATATAATTTAATTAATATGAGTATTTTACTAAAGAATTCTTTTTAATTTCAAATTATATTTGGTGTGTATATGGACTGCCTTTTCAATTCAATTATTTAAATGGGAGTAGAAGTCAGAGGCATTGACAGCCACTTTTGATATCATGCTTGGAACTTTGTACCAAATGTTATACTATAATCATTTTAACATGGAGGAGAATGTTCTGTAATCCTGCATTAATATGTCAGCATTAAAGCATATGACATCCTGTCCAAAACCCTGCTGCTGACCTTTTGTGCTATGACTCTCTTCCCAGACTATAAGGTGGATACTGCCACCAGAACACTCAAAAGCCAGCTACTCTAAGGATCTTACAAGAGTACCCAATTATACTGAGTGAAATTAATAGTAATACAAATTGTAATGTTGACCAAACAGCAAGGCTTCCAGGAGTGGCCACAGTGTCACCAAATAAAAATAAGTACCTCAAAGTTTAAAACATTCTCTAAAAGACCAGCCACAATGAAAAGTTTAAATATATTTAATAATAAATAATAGCAGAACATGAAAATACTAAATATCTATTTACAGTACGAGAGGAATTATTAAAAATAACACAGATGAATAGATGAATACAGATACAGAAAACAGTACTTAACTAATCTCACTGTATTTTCTGACTGATCTAAACAATTACTATTCCCTTGTTCCTTACTAAAGCAAGGCAAGCTGAGATGGGTTTGTGATCCTTCTATGTCAGGTTTCAAAAACAGAGTTCTCTGAGACTTCTGTCTCATCTAGTATTAAAACATTATTTCAGTGCTGGATTACAGAATGACATCACATACATCTGGTCATCTGACGTCTGGTTTCCATACTACCCCCCCCCCCTTACCAGAAACTGAACCAGAATCTCGCACATATGTGCTACTATACACACAGATGGAGCTTTGGTAAGGCATGTTATAGCATCTGGAAGTCATAAAACCATTTCAATACTTCCACCCTTCCAGGGTAGCAATTAGTGCACTGCTAAAGACAGTACAGCAGGATTCCTAGTCCTTGTTTTCACAGACATTTTGTCTCTGTCTGAATTAGAACTGTTAAGATACCATCTATATGGCCTAAAGTAGGTAGTTTAATTTCAGGATATTTTTCTAAAAGTTAGCTGAGCTTAACCTCATCTCTTCCAGTATCCTCTGTTACAATATAAACATTTACAATCAGTTACAATAGTACAGTCTGACATACATGTATATTTCTTTTCTGTCCAGCAGGACACACTGTTGGTACATTTTTAACACAAGCAGCTTTACAAATACATTTTCAACAGAAGCATCTGTACAAATAAGTTTGATATACAAATGGTGTATAATTCTTTACAAAACTGCAGCTAGCTATGCTGGCATATGTTACACATCCACTGCCCTACATTGTCATAGTAGTGTAGTGAGGTTTAAATTACATTCTTTTTCATTTAGTGCTCCACACTCAATCCATCCCCTTCCTAATCTTTATCTCCAGCCCATCTATACCCCCTAAACTGGTGCTACTAGACTCCATGCACCTACCCCCTCTGCACATCAATGTTACAATATTCCAATTATGGATAATAGTCCACTTCTACCCTGCCATTCATTAACTTTTTATCACTATGTCATCTCACCACTTACCACATCTAGTTATACTATAGTCCTCATAACAGTTATTCCCATATCCTGTTGTAGTACTCTGACTGGACTCTCCATATCATCTCCCCTAACTTCCTCCCACATACTTATATTCACTGATGCAAACCCCACTTTAAACTCCAAAACCCCTCTCTCGTTAAACTAGGTAACAAACTGAAACACTGATCTAAACAAACCTGCCCATTTGCTCGATTCACCAAACAACTAATTATTTTCAGTGACAGTTACACCACCCCAGGACCCACACCAAGTCACCCTCCCCCCAGTGAGTAACAGGAATCTCTCTAACACACCAATATCTACTGTTCTATTCCTACAACATAAAAACTGCTGAAGTATAGGCAACAAAATCTTCAGAATACATTCATGGATGAGCCTATACTCCTAAAACATCATAGTCTTAATAGAAACATGGCTGAAACCTGTCAGAAAAATGAGCAGTTACTTTCTCCAGGCTATCACCAGTCTAGAAAGACCACACACAAAAAAGCAATGCTACCTTACAATTTAAAAATTCCTTCTCTCTCCCTTTATCCAATTGGCCATAAATGCATTTGTATAAATGATTTATACATCCCCCCCCCAGGTAAAAGCACTCTTACTGTTAGAACAACTATTATCTTGGATGGCCACTGATATTAACTAAGCAATCATAGTCCTAGGAGACCTAGACACTGAAAAGCCATATATCTGCCATCATCGTCTACATTTTCACCCAACTAAACATCTCCCCCATCAGGTACAACAAATTCTCCATTCACTCATCCATCCTAGACTGGACCTTATCTACCAATCCAAGTAAACTAATGTCTACTGGTACACTTTCTAATTCCATAACTGAACACCTACCAGCTCAATTCACAAAGTCCCATCACAATAACACCGTTCAAATTTCAACAAAGACACTTTCCTTGACACTCAGAACCTCTGTAATTGGCATTCTCTAAAAACTTTATACCTGGATGATGCTAATTTAACACAGCATTTTGCAAAATTCTCCTTCTAGTAGCCCCAACAACATAGAAAATATTAAAATACAATCCTGCACCATGGCTAACTGAACCTACCAAAAATTTCTTGAGGCAAAGAGACAAAGTCTGCAAAAGTATTGCTACTAAACAAAACCCATCCAAATAGGCAGCATTTTAGAGAACATCAAAATCTAACAACAATATATGCTACAATTCTCTCCAAAATACCCATACAAAGAACCCAAAACATTTCTGATCAAACGTACATAAACTACTAAATCCAGACCATCCAGTCCAGCCTTCAACAGTACTACAAAGACTAGTGAACCAATTGCAAACCAGTTTAATAACCACTTAATTCAATCTGTTACCTCTGTTATCCACAACCATCAATTCTCTGCAACATTGTTTTGACATTGCTCTATTCTATACCACTTCCACCCACAATACTAACAGCAGACAACCTCCCAGATGAGTACCTCAGTATGGCTGCTGACGTCATAGTTTGCACCATCTCAGTCTTAATAAAAAGGTCCATCCAAAAAAATCATGTCCTCAGCATCTGTAATGCATTGGTAGTCATTCCAGTGCATAAGAGAAGAACTCCAACACATTCAAAATTATTAGCCAATAACAATGCTATCTTCCCAGTCAAAACATTTCAAAAATTGCATATAAACCCACTTCCTGCAACATCTGAGTAACAACAATCTCCTCTCCCTGTCACAGCAAATCTTCTGTCCCCACCACAGTACAACCACTGCAATACTAAGCTTCAGCGTCCTTGTCAACCAGCACAAGATCTCTGAATATCGAGTCTCTTCATTTCCTGTATCTATCAAGGGCGTTCAACTTCATTTGCCAACAGAGTCTTCTGCTCAGACTTTCCTTTCTCACCCTCAGTAATTCTAGCCTCACCTGATTCCACAGCTACCTCTCAAACATAGTTCAGGCAGTAATGTGACAGAAAGCACACTCCCCATATCTACCTAACTCAGTAAGTGCCCCACAGGGATCTTTTCAAGGACCCATGCTGGTCATAAATGACTTACACATAGCTGCTACAAATGCCACACTCATATAATATGAGACATCAATATGGTCATCTCTATGAGTAGAACCCTACCAGGACTCCAAGCCAAAACTCAAAATGCTCTTTTCTCTCAATACAGGCATGCTCTCTAGATGTTAACTGCTGCTAAATGTTGAAAAAAATATATTTTTTCTCCTAAAACCTTCACTAAAACAAAAACAGCACCCTAATTACCTCAGTTAACAACTCTGTAATTGACCTCGTCTCTAGCACAAAGCTTCTTGATGTCAACTTTCAGGAACATCTGAAGTGTGATAGATACATACCGCAAGCTATTTAAAAATCATCAAAACTGGTACTACTATACTGCTTCAAATATTTCTTAACCAACTATTAAAAAAGTAAAACAAAAATAGCATCTACATTTCTCCTACCCTCATTACTATATGCTGCCCCTAGTTTTCATTAATCTCCACTTCACCGTCATTCCTAAAATGCACCAATGCTATAATAAAATTGCATGATTAATGGCAAATCATACCTCAAAATCTCAACACTGCATAGCCCTTTCTACAATTTGAGAATATATGAAACTTATATACTGTTAATTTCTGATTTTTTTCTCTTGGGCCTCCGCTGAAAAGGTGTGCCCAGTCAGATTTTTCTGGTCAATAAAAGCAAATAAAAAATAATATATTTACTATTTTATCATGTTCTTAAATAAGTCTAATGACAACATACAAGCCCAGAAGTATGCTCTTCCCATTACAGATCTGGGGTTAATTCTTGATGCCTCGTCACCGCCTGGCTGGAGTTTGCATGTTTCCATGTGTCTGTGTAATTATATATATATTTCATTAACCATTGCACTTGTGGGCTTGGGATCCTGTGGCTTAAAATGGCCTAAGAAGGAAGAGTTCTCTTAGCTGATTAACATATACACCTAACTTAAAAGAATTAAAGCTAAAAATAGTGTTTAGAGTTCATGATGCTGCTTGACTTTGGGAAAACCTACAGCAAGCACACAGGATTAAGTTTATGAGCTGCTAGTGAGCTGTTTTCTGTGTGCCTTTGATACCCTCAGCCTTCATTTTCCATATGTGTAACTTCAGCAATTCACTTAACCAGACAGTGGCTTTGGGGAGTTGGAAAACTGAGCTAGGATTTGGTTCCCCCTTGCCCCCAGACCCCCTTACTTGAGGGCAAACCCTAACACAATCCCCTACCCCTGCACCTAACTCCAAACCTACACATTATGATAGTAAAATCCTTTTCTCTAACAGTATTATTACACAAGACAAAGGGGCACAGAAAGCACACACCAAACATGCACACCAGTAAATATATCCCCTTACCTAGCCCTTACTCTGACCCTAACCTGCAAATACATGCACATACAGACTAATAACTATAATGCATTATTGACACAACCACCACCTTTCTTACACACTCCAATCAACATACACTCTAAAAACTTTAAATCAACCATCTTAGATTCACACAAATAAGCATTCATACCTTTTTTACATCTACTCAAACTTTTCTAGGAAAAGTATTCTACTGTATTGATTACTACTATATATATATATATATATATATATATATATATATATATATATATATATATATATATTACACACACACACACACACACACACACACACACACACACACACACACACACACACACACACACAGGTTCTATGCTAAAGGTTGGATGTATGTTGACAGCTCTTTAGCTAACCATTTATGATCAACTAAGCAGCTGGTCAACAGGTACTGAGATCAAACAATTCCCGGGAATGGAGAATATGCCCCTACCCTGTGTTTTTGTGATCTCAAAGTTAATATATATAATTTGCAGGGGATGTGGGCATTAGTTTTTTAAAACTTAAATTCTGCATGTGCCTAGGCTGTTTCCCAGTACATACATAGCTGTGTGCTGATATGGCCATTTTAGACATTATTTTCTCTACATTTAGCATGTCTTTGATGTATGGATATATATATATATATGGATGTATATATTCTATTATATATACAGAGAGAGAAGAAGGGAGAAACAAATGCACAGATAGATATGTCACACAGAAATATATAAATAGAAATAACTAAGGAATAATATAGACAGAGATGCAGAGATATATATTTGGCTCAGTGAGTCAGAAATGGACTGGGAGTCGTGTTTAATGGCAGAAACGGTTTCAGGGTAGACAAGAACTATGCAAGTTCAGTGTTCCTAGTCTAAAATTCCTTTTGTCAAGGTACTGCAAACTCTGCATATGGTAATCCAATGCTTTTCTGGTACCAGACAAGTCAACTTTTGTTTGGACAAGCAGTTGTGAATACATCGTACAGCTGCAGTGGTACTACTCCTGTTACTTCAAATGTCTAGAATAAAGCCTGTATGTTTTTACTTTTACTTCTTTAAAACCCTGCTATCTCTTTTTGAAGTGGTGAGGGAAATCCAGCCACTCCTTCTGAATGGATTCTTCTGTGTCAGTTTTGACAGATTATCAAAAAACAAAATAATCTTGTCTGTCATAAATTCAAGCTAGAAATGTGGTTGCAGGGTTTCAGTGACTACAATTTGTTCTATACTGCTAAATATAGTAATAATGTGGTGTGTGGGGCGAATACATGCCCATAACACACACACACACACACACACACACACACACACACACACACACACACACACACACACACAAAAATATTCTTACCATTTTTGGTGCATCATTTGTATTGAAGGGTTTCAACATGTTTTAGCAATACTCAGCATTAATATATTGATACAGTTTTCATGTAAGCATAGAACTGTTTTTTTGTTTTTATTTTATTATTATTATTATAATGCTCTCAGTTCATTTTAATTCTGCCTTCTGTTTGGTTCTTTTGATTAATTGCTCTCTTACTGTTGTCTTACTTCTTTCTTTTTGAGCTCTCTTTGGCTGAAAGGAGGTTCTGAATTGCCTCCTCAGGTTTTTAATTTGTGAGTCATGTTTCCTGGATAACTCTTTCTTTTTTCTTTCTACAGGTTACTAGTGTTTCATTAAAACTTTTACAGACACACAAAGAATCTGCCTGTAGGTGGGGAATCTCTTTGTTCATGTAGTCTGCCTGTCAGACATGTATGCTTTTTGTATTTCATAGTTAGGATTCCTTTCTGACAGCCTTCTTAATGCTTTTCAGCAATAGCTTATTATATTCTGTGTGAAACTCAGCAGAAGTACTTCTGAAAGTCGCAGTCAAGTTAAGAATCCCCAAGTACTTGATGATTTATGCAATTTTAATACCATGGGAGAACAAGTATTTGCTTACTATTTATCATAGAATGTAATAGAACAGTACTGCTTTGTGTTTTATTTTGTTGGCATTAAAAGCAAAATACTCTATAACCTAACATTCCAAAATTACCTGCTGTATATTCCAGAACTGAGTGCAAAACTAGGGAATTTAACAGGTTAAAGTGCACATCAGTATTTTATCGGGTCTATGTTAGAACATCAAAGTTTTAAAACATTGAATGTTCTAATATTGACCCCAAAACAGCGAACGCTGAAAATAGTGAAGCTGCAGAACACCAATTTTTTTCCTCGGGAAAGAATTCAGTTGGCCATTTCTGTGGCTTCGTTATTTTCAGCACTGTGGTGGAAAGTTATGGGTCAGGTTCAGGTAAGTGTGCAATTGTGCGGACATTAGGGTTAGGGCATGGGTTAGGTGAGTTAGGATTAGGGCGCGGATGAGGTGAGTGTGTGATAGTGACAGACATTAGGGTTAGGGCAGGGTAGGTGAGTTAGGGTTAGGGCACGGGTCAGGTGAGTGTGCAATAATGACAGACCTTAGGGTTAGGGTTTTGGTTAAGGTAAGTGGATAGATAGTAGTGTATGTACAGTTTAGTGTAGGGTAGGATTTTAAGTGTATGTGTGTGGATTGCTTTTTTTTGGTGTGCGTGTGTTGTGTGTGTGTTTCTCGGAACAGCAAATTTTTTTCCCAGGAAAAAAATTTGCTTTTCCGGGTGTTTGAGATTTTAAGCTTTTGCTTAAAAGGGGTCAATGAATTAGAGTTTGTTTTTCTAAGCATTCACTAATTTAATATAGACCCATTTTATCAAATTAGATATCTTCTCATTTTATTGATTTAAATGGGCTGCATTTTTCTATTGTATTTATTAATATAAAATCACTTATGAGACAGGGAATGGCAGAAACCCTGCATTGGTGTCGGTGAGCCAGGAAAGAAAATGCTGGGTGTTCAATGACACATAAATGATCGGCATTTGTTAAATAGCAGGTAAGTTTGGTATAGAGAGGAGACACTGTTTCCATTTTCTGCCATGCCACAATAAAGGAAACTTGAATGGTATTAACTATTTCAGGATTTTATGTTTTAACAAAGGCTCGGGTAACTTAAAATTCTGACATAGTTTGGGCTGTCACTGAGTTATCAGTGCTGCTTCATATCAAGGCCTTAGTACATGCACTAAACATTCCCTAAAATACCATTTCAGTAAATAGTAATTTTATCCAGTGGTGACCATTATAGAACTGTTCATCGTACCTACGGGACACTATCACAGTGCCATATATGAATTTTATTACTTACAATAATGTTCGATTTTCATTATCCATATCCATACACTGCTAAATGGAAGAACTGGTTACCCTGAAAACTGGAAGCATCTCTAGAAGAGCTTGAGTTCCCCCTATAATTTCCATAATGCCCTGCTCTTCCTAATCTAAACTGAGTTTGTCATATTTAGCAATGGACTCCAAATGTGACATTTGAATGACTCTCAGAATTCACAGTGAGACAAGCATCTCTCTTAGCAAGGCCTTGGGAGAGGCCTTCTAGAACTGTCAGGAGAAAAACCTAAAGCTGACAATTTGAAAGGGAGACAAAAGGCAGGTTTGGAAAAATGCATAAACATGGATAATAGAAATCTGTTATGATAAGTACATATTTTTCATGTCTTACATTATCCAGTCTGTACACATCCAAACTGAAAGACAAAATCCCCCAGATAACATCTTGGGAGACATCATGACATAACACCACAGAAGACTCTGACCAGAAGACAACATCCAGCTTATAGTCTCTTACAAAACCATGCAGCAAAGCCTATGTTGCAGCAAGAGATATATCATCTACAGATGAATGCCTAAGAAGGCAGACAAGTGGCTATTGCTCTTGTATAGTAAGTTCTGGATTTGCATTGAAGGCTGTTATTAATGGATGTGTAACAAAAGGAAATAGGAGAAGGCTCCTAAATAATCTCCACGGTAGAGAATCCACGGCCTACATCTACACATAAAGTCTAGGAAATTAGAAATGATGAAGTCATTGTTTGTTAGTTATATTAGACCCAAACTTGAGTGTGGAATTACAATAGGGAAACCTTAAAAGAAAACAAGCATGAGTAAACTGGAATTGTACAGAGGAAATATACAAAGGACATCCATGGATGTGAAAATTTAATTTCTAATGAAAGACTAAAATATCTGAACTCTTGCAGTGTCTCATATAGATATTTAAGAGGAGACCTTGTTCGAGTATATAGGTATATACCTCTTGGAATGTTTGGGGTTATCAAAAAGTAACAAAGAATCATCAGAGACCTTATGCAGAAGATTCTAGAGGAATGAGAAGACTGCTAATTGGTTCTCTGAGAGAGCAGCTGATGCATGAAATAGACTATGACATTACATTAAATCTAGCACTAGTTTTGATATTTTAAGAACAGCCTGGGCACTTATCATGGGAACAACTGTTCTGGTATATTGGCAGGCTAGAAGGGAAATATTGCCCACTCCTGAAGTATTTGTATGTATGTACATATGTATGTATGTACATCAGCAAGAATAGAGAGGACAGAATGTCCTGAGGGAAGTGGAACAGTTTATAGGCTCAAATTTCTTTTTGAGTTGTCCCAAGGAAAAACTTTTTCTTTTTACCTTTTCTGGTGGAAGGCTTCTCAGATGTGGTGAAAATGTGGACCAGTCTAAAAGAGTACAGTGGGTTCTTGGCCATCAGTAGAACTTTAGAAACCATCCAATTAACTTGAGGGAACAGATGTGTGGATGAGGCTTGTCAGACCAGGGCATCAGAAGATTCACAAAAGGATGCAAAAGTAGGGGAAACCTTTTGATGTGGGGGTCACAGCGTGGAAGTCAATTGACAAAGAGGCCAAAAGATGAATATGAGAGTCTCCATAACTCTGCACATCTTGTCTTTCTAAAGAAACTTCATTATGGAAGGGGAGAGTGGAAAGGTGTAGAGAATCCACAACAGAGTATTCCAAGACGTCTGTTCCTGGGGGATAAGGAAAAAGAAGTTGCTGCATGTTATGCTGGACAGGGATAGAAAAAACACACAACAAGGCTTCACCCTGCAGTGGAGTAACATACATGCCACATAAGAGTTGAGGGACAGCTCATAATGCACAAGTATGCACCTGCTGAGCTTGCTGCCTACAAGGTAGTAAGCCTGACAGGGCATGTGCATTGAGATTATTAGACATTAAGTGAGAATTGCCCATTCCCAAACACTCATGGCCTCCCAAAAGAAGAGAATAAGATCTAGTCCCTTACTGTTTGCTGATATACCACACTACTTCCATATTGTATGTGTGTGTGGCTGTCAAACCCTGAAGAAGGTGGTCTTGAAATGCTTACATTGATTGGAGGATTGCCCTCATGTCCAGTACATTGGTACATTATTCAGCTTCCTGTTATCACCACACCCCTTGGAATGTCTGCCCTAGAGTGATGCTGTACCTCACCCTATGGACGATGACTCTGTGGTGATTGTTACTGAGGTAACAGGCAGAAGTTAAAGACAACCCTTAATCAAATGGGGGACATGAAGTCACCACTGTAGATGAACAAAGCTTACTCTTGACAGCCTGATTCTCAAACAAGCTGACTCCTCCATTTGGGAACAATGAAGTGCTCTTATATGAAATTATGCTGGTGTAACATGGTGGATTGAAACTGCCATGAAACCCAGCACATTTAGAATGAGGAATGCTGGTGATGTGGGGTGATGGCCAAATACTCATCTTTACCTCCCTAAGTTTAAAGTACCTACGGCTTCAGCCAGGCAAAAAAATCCAGTCAAAGTGATAGCTTATCTGAACCATTAAAAATATTTTTTCAGGGGGGCAAGTTTCTTATACCCTATGTGGCAGACCTCACCCCACAAACCCCTTTCTTAAATACACTACATCCACAGAGGAAAAAAGTCCACAAAGTTAATCATTGCTGCTATTCAAACAGAAATTACAGCAGTAACTTTCTATCTGAAACAGAAATTGGGGAGTTCAACAACGAAGAAATAAAATCAGGGAGCCTAAATCTCATCCAGTTTACAACCAACAAAGTGTAAGGCAATGCTGTCTACTTGGTCCAGTTGCTGTAATATAGATATAGTTCCATTTGTCAGCTCTGTCTATAACAATAAAACCACTAGCTGCAAAACAGATCCAATGATAGGCACTGCTGTTGAAGGTTGACACAGCAAATTTATTTAAGCTTATGCAATACACAATACAGCTTTTCATCTGCATACAACAGACTTCATCAGAATCTAAAATACACAAGTCAAGTGCTACTTTTAAATAAATCTCCCCCAGTGTAAAAAGCCTGCTATCACGTCTTAAAGGTGTATCACACAGGTAAAATGTTTAAATCAGCCATAAACATATAAAATATAACATTCAACTTTATTTAAATAGCCTAATTAATTAACCCTAGTTCATTTTAAAACTTGGTTAGACAAGAACATTTTCCTCAGGGCAGAATACCACCATAGCCCTGAAGTAGTGGAAAATTATTTTTTATTTATTTAATATTTGTTAACTAGGAAAGTCTGACTTGGAACAAAGCCAATTTTCAGCAGAGGCCTGGGGAGAAATGCTCTAGATGCATGTCTTTGTAATGTGGGAGGAAACCCACACAAATGCAGGGAGGACATGCAGACTCCATACAGAAGGCATCCGAGCCAAGAATCAAACCGGAGAACCTCTTACTGGGAGGTGCCAATGCTACTGCTGCACCAATGCACCATCCATTAACCTAAAAGACTATCCCCGGGATTCATGAAGCTTGCGCCAGGCGCAGGTGTAGTGTAGGTGGTATAATGCCAAATATGGCCGTTGAGCGATTCAGGTATGATCCAATCCCATGTGCACTACCGGCGTACGCCAGAACTGTGCAGCCCTTGGCTTAGGTATGCTAATCACCCCATGTGCTGTGCCGCACCATGCAAATGAAGGTATATAGTGATTCATGAAGTGGTGCAGGTGTAGCGTAAGCCCACGGAAATGTAAACCAAAAATCACGGTTTACATTTTCCCAAACAGAACATCAGAGCTATGGAAGCGGCCCAGACTAATGTATTACAAAGTTAACATATGCCAATGGCTAAATACACAGCCAATGGCATAAGAAAAGATGCACAACACCTAAAAAACAACATTTAATGTCATGTCCACAGTAACGCAAAGTACAACCGCAGGGCATGTGTGCACAAACTGGAACACAAAGAAAATATATACAAATGTCATAAAATCGCAATGTAATACAAATCAGGATTTCACCATAATACGCAATGGTATGCATGGTACACCACAACCAAGCTGCAAGGGTTGCTAAGGGTCTGTGACAGTGTTCAGCATAGTAACTATGAATTAGTAGTCAATGCCATGCAAATGAGGCAGGTAATACTGAATCGCAAACGTCCCGCCGGATTAAGGATGTACCATACGGCGCAGCTCTATAACACCGAGGAGTGGCTCAGAGGTATACATGACATCAGCAGAGGGGTGTGCCACCGTAGCTGTAAGCACATTGGAGCAATGCAAATCTGGCCTGGCCGTTGCTAAGCAAAGCTGCAGGACAGGGGTGGGGAGGTAGGTATAGAATCGTTTAGCGAGAGCACATATGGTGCCTGAAAGTGCATGTGTACGGGGATGAAAATGTGCCTGAAACCTGGTAAGCAGATGCACGTGCCAGGAACAATAGCACAAACAGGAAGGTCAGGGGAAGAAAAGAAGGAAATGCTGCAGTAGGGTAATTGGAGTACAACTGAGCAATTAACACCTATTAACTCACAGTGGGCAATCGACGGCAGCTGACAAGTCTGCTCGCAGAAACCTGCAAAACAGGATAGGGGAGGCATTGGATTGCAAAGAAAGGAGGGGAGGCATTGGATTGCAAAGAAAGGAGAACTGTCATAGCAGAGCAAAGCAAACCTACAGTAGACCGGCAATAGAACACATTACGCAAGATAAGCCAGGTCTAGGAAAGTACAAATGAAAGCAGGCTGCTGGATGCATGCCAGAAAATGGTAGGTGAAACGTGAAGAAATGTAAAGGGAAGGGCAAGAGGTAATCCATGGGAGCCAAATGTAATTCAACACCAAAGGCACCACAGTAGTAGTTCCTGTAGTAAAACACATAAGATACCCTGTAGCTACGATCGTACATACACACCCTATGACATCATCGGTGTTCACAGCACAATAGTATAAAGTGTGAAAGCACCCTACACACACCTGTGTATTTCCAAACATTGCACCATAGGTATAAACACATGGAGAACTTTTAAAATGTACACGTTGGGAGCTGCCATAGCTGTGATTCATCACCATGTGTTAGAGACTGACGGTGTTGTGGAGGATGATGCTGACCACCACCGCAGGCCCCGGAGGAGGAGAAGAGTGTTCAGACCAAGGGTAACCTACCAGGGGCTACATGATCTGGAGATAGTAGAGCATTACAGGGTGGACAGGGACATCTTACAGCAAATAGTTGAGCTGTGCCGGCCATGCCTGAGAACCAGAAACAACAGAGGGGAACCCATCCCAGTGGACACGAAGGTATGCGTAAGCTTGTGAATACTAGCCACAGGTACCTTTCAAAGGCCAACTGGAGATATAATGGGGATCTCACAGGCATCAGCATCCAGGGTACTACACCAGTTCCTGGATGCCATGTTACCACATGCCAATGAGCATATATACTTCCCCAGAACTCAGGAGGAGTTGGCCAGCAATAGGCATCACTTCCACCATGTGTCACACTACCCGGAGGTACTGGGTGCGATAGACAGCACGCACATACATATCAAGTCACCACCCAGTGAGCATGGTAGGCGCTACATAAACCGCAAGGGATTCCACTCCATCAACTGCCAGGTCATGTGCAATGCCCACGGCATTATCATGGATGTGTGTGTGTGTGCTGGCAGCTCTGGAAGCTACCATGACTCCCATATCTGGCATGCCTCACAGTTGTATCAGGTATTTGTCAGGGGGGACATCCCACATGGCCACCTTGTGGGGGATGCTGGCTATGCACTGGAGCCGTGGATGAAGACTCCCATCAGAAATGCACACACCCATGCAAGAACGCCATAATGAGGCACACGCACAAACCAGAATCATCATAGAGTGTGTGTTCGGGATGCTGAAATCATGGTTCCGTTGCTTGGACACATCTGGTGGAGCCTTGCAGTACTCTCCAGGTACGTGTGCCCACATCTTCATAGTATGTGCCATGCTACATAATATAATCCTGCAGAAACAGCTGCAGCAGGGACAAAATGGTAAAGGCCCTCATAGCCCACCACAATTGCCAAGGCCATCACAGGCACAGAGGGATTCAGACCATGAACACCCTGTGCCAGCCCCAGTAGGCAGATGGAGGCATGCCCAATATGCCTACACCTTGGCAAAGAGGGAACGTATAGCACATACTCTGACAGTGTAGGCCCCTACGGACTGACACACCTCTCCACCTGCACACACAGTAAAATGGATGGCACACACACATGGCCACCTGTAAATTGTAATGTATAGGTGGCCCACTGTGTGAATCCTACATAGGTAGCCCTCAAACAATGTACACACAACAGCTATTTGAACAAGGAATGTCAACACCTGAACAGTACATGCGCCTATCAGCATATGTTGGTGCTGTGTATATAGTTTCCTAGGTACATCGGTAGGTACACGCCCGATTGTCAGAGGCCATACACCAAACAAGGCAAACAGTGTCTGCTGTCGCCACAACATCGAGTAACCAACTGTCGCTCAGTGGAGCAGAGGCAATTATGGGATCACATGTGTATAAGCACTGTTCTGCACACACTCTGCACGGATTCCCTGCTGCATTAATGAGGGGCTCCACATAATGTAATCATGGATGTCATGTCAAGGCATGAGGTGTACCCATGACAGGTATTCATCACCCCAGCATGCTACACCTACGGTCGTTTGAAGGTGTAGCACATTATCGTGTGTGGCTCACTGTGATATACATACCCAATGCTGGAGCACATCCAGTAAACATCACATGGACATACCATTAATTGGACTCATCCATATGTAAACTAACTGAGTTACCCATGTGAGTGCACTATGGAGTAACAGCAGTAGTATACTCCACATACAAAATGCCATAACACGTGTACAAATCCCAGATGGCCAAGTGGTAAATGCAGTGACCGTCGTGCATGTTCCCGGTCCCACATCCTGCAAGGGATGTAACATAATCCCGAAGGCACGAATAATGCATGTCGGATGCAGGTCATCAGATCATGTTTAGCACACGTTAGCGGGAATATGCGTTGCCCAGTGCTGGTAAGCGTCGTTTAAATATGACTATACGGATATGCGCGAAACAGGGCTAAGCTTCTCTGAATATCGCGCAGATCACGGTCAATGATGTCCAGAACAGGTGAAACAAGCATTATTCACCCCTGAACTAATAGTGCCTGCTCTGAAGGGTAAAATGACCACTGCCAGGAGTAGAACACGCAATCATGTATACAATCACCTAACACTATGGTAGCTAAGATGTACCTACGGCAGGTGTGTAATGTGACAGGTTCAGACACAAACGTGCGGAGTCCAGGAAACAGTATACACCAACAAGTACACAATGAAAGGTGTAGTTTGGCTGTCACTTTCCCTGTCAGATATATATATATATATATATATATATATATATATATATACATACATATATATAATACAGATAGAAAGGGTGATAGAGAGATATATGTTGATATATAAGGATTCACCGATATCTGAAAATATATAGATAGGTCAATGACATTCATAAAACCTTGGAGGTACAAATAAATAGGATACCGCCAACTATGGAATGTGTCACATACCGACACGCGTAACCACGAGGCTGAAAGACCGAAAGAACACAGTACTGGAACACTAGAACCGCGAGTAATATTATCACGATATGAAGGGACATTTAGTTACCACTGCCGGTGTTGCGGTCCACGTAGGTACTGTGCTCAACTGTGTTTGTGATTGCCGTAGTCTGTGTATGTGTGTGTTGAGGGTGCTGTGTGCATTTCCATGTGACTGTAATGTGTGTGTGTGTGTGTGTGTGTGTGTGTGTGTGTGTGTGTGTGTGTGTGTGTGTGTGTGTCTGCATCATGTCTCTGTTAGTGCCAACTCAGAGGTGATCATTACGGTAGGTGTGGGTATAGCTAGCCGTAGGCATGTGGTTACCACCTGTCCCACATTAGGAGGGACAGCCCCTCCCTGGGCAGTTGTGTCCTGACATAAAACATTACAAAGGGCAACTGTCTGAGATTGTAGGACATTATTATGTCCCATATATTATGTAATACTTGCATTAAATAGTTATGCCTGTATGTAAGAAACGTAAATGTTACATGCAATATGATAAGTAGCCAAAGTCCCACAACAATATGTATGTATTGAGGATAAAAGTATGTGCTATCCTGTGTACTGACCATGGGTATGTGTCGGCCTGTAAACACCGATGTGTGTCCCGCAAGTGTCTCACAATGGCCATTTGAAAAGGTGGCAACCCATGTCAAAGAGGTTCAGTTACCAACACAACTGCAATGACTGCAAATATCTGGGACAGAAATACACGGGACAGCTGTCATTTAGAAACATCCCTTTACATATCGCTGTAATTCCGGAGGTATGGCAGTATCAACCTCACCTGCATACTATATAGAAACCAATTAACAATGGCCCAATGTATAATCCTGTAACAAAAGTCTACTAACTGATAGCTCTTTAATTAGGGAAGGAACC
This sequence comes from Protopterus annectens, assembly GCF_019279795.1. Lineage (NCBI taxonomy): Eukaryota > Metazoa > Chordata > Ceratodontiformes > Protopteridae > Protopterus > Protopterus annectens. The sequence continues at coordinate 108,418,250 of NC_056728.1, read as the reverse complement.
CACACACATATATGGAATATGTAGAAATGCAAGCCCCACAAACCTGTATATGCTACGTACACCCACCTACATCCCCCACACTAGAAACTATAGCAATACAGACTGTAATTACAGCACAAACATCCAGTCAGTCAATTACATCTGCAGAAGCATTAACATACCCTGTGAAAGACACATTTAAAGGCACCATGTGAAATCGTAGCCATTGTATAATGGAACAAATGGTGATGTTACATGTTTTGTTTGCAATAGTCCCTTATCAGATGGTTGGGATGACAGGTACACTCACATGTAGAACCACATACTCTAGCCATCACACATAATCCATGGGGGACATGAATCCAAACTATACATATCTCTACACATAGCAGTTGCAATTACATACAACAAAACACAATACAGGCTGTCTCCCCAAAGGTAGGGCAAATGGGCAATGCCCAAGTGGAGAATTCGATTATACCCCACTGTTGCCATTTAATTGGCGAATGGAGTGGCTGCACAGCTGATGTGCATGTAATAAGTCACTCAGGAACACCAATTGGTGGCAGGAAACCACATGTTACAGGTATCGACGTATATAAGAATGACTTGCCAGACATTCAAACCGTATGCTCATACCATAGAACTGTTTAAACAGTGTAAGAGAGATAGTTATGAAAGTCCAGAATGATAACAAGGTATGTAGAACACTCGGTATGTAAGTGTATGTATAGCCTGTTTTGTATTAATTATGTTAGTGTATGTATAGCCTGTTTTGTATTAATTAAAAGTGTCCGCAAATGCATAAAGTGGGAAAAGGTATTTATGTAGTGATGTCTTGCTGAGCATAGTAACGCTTGTAGAAATTGTGTGTCCTGCAGTGGGCCACAAGGTAAACATCACAGACACCACAAGGGATGCTACATGAGGGCTTTAAACAGAACAATTCCATACCACCCGCCGTCAGTGGTAGGGTATGTCCAACAAGTACGTGTCATAGCAGGGGATAGTATATGGTGGTATACTGTCACAGTAGGCATGTGTATGGGCATATAACCACAATGATATGTCTAAGGTGGTCCCGCTGTGCAAGTATGCTTTGCATTATGGGATACTATGTAAAATATGTGTAATGTACAGTATTGTAGGTAGATATGTCATTTATGCTACACAGCATAACAGGCATATCATGCATACCAAAGGTATCGTCTATTGGCATGTACAATATACAATAACAGGATACATATGGCTTGTAGTCACGTGACACTGTAATAGCATGATAGCTAATCTAAATGGAAGGGCTACTCAATTAACCTTGCACAAAGGACATGTAATAGCTTCACAGGTTCATAGTGGGGTACTATGCAGTCTGGCAAGTCTATGTGTAAGCACAACTACAGTGTTCACACCAGTGGCACCTCTCTAGGGTAGTGTCCTGTCTGTGAACAGCAGAGCCATGTGTTACCTGTACCTCTGCACAGTACAGCCACTGCAGTGATCCCTGGCGGACATGTGTCTCCCATCCACCAAGTGAGGTATCACATGAACAGTGCTACTGAGTGTCCCTGCGTGATGTACATAGGAATCATGTTCCAAAGCATGGTGAGTGTCTGGTTTGGGAATGTAACCCTCAAGCACATCCCACTCATCATTGCGTGTGTGCACATATCCATGAGCATGTTGCTCACAGTGGCTTTTGCTTATGTCACTTATGTGGAGTATATCCATTAATATTGTTGTGGACATGGGCCCTGTCTGTTCAGCAGAGGTCACCCCTGAGTATGTAGTATGCAAATGTGTACAGGCGTGGTGTCCGTAGTTCTGCCGTATACTTCAACCATCAGAGCTCAATAAACGTCATGGCGTGTTAATGTTGTGGTATGTAAAGCTGTAGCTGTTGTGTAAGGTACACCCTAAACGGGGTGTTGTACCCTTGAATGTGTGTACACGTCTGGAGTTCAGAGATACAATGGGTGCCTATATTCCAGCTACAAACCCAGCACAAATAAGTGTGGCCACGTAGAAGGATATCCACGCCACAGTGGCAATATGGTTATCACAGGAGTGGGTGTGACATTCGTGTGTACTACGATCACGTACAATGTGACATGTATGTAGGGGGCTACCACCTATGTGATAGTCAGTGGGTGAATGGTGTAATGCAAAGGGGATGTTCATGTACCTTGTGTCATGCAGCTTGAGGCCATGATATTGATATCAGGTATCCGTCACAGTGACACCCTTATGGAGGGAGTCAGTATCAGCTGGTGAATCAATCATGGCACTTTGTATGCAGTTGTCTGTAAAGCTAGGCAGGGAAAGTCCCTCTGTGCTAGCCTGTACCTCAGGGAAGCATATACTGAACATGAGGGGCCCTATGACTGAGGACTGTGGTACGCCAAGTGTAACTGAAATACAGTAGGTACTATGGTATGCTACCCTCATTGTGTGTGTCCTGTCCGTGAGCCACTTTGCATAACATCCTGAGACATAGGGGTCGATGTGCAGGTGGATGTGTATGTTGTCAATACCAGAATGGAGAACAGTGCTGAAAGGCAATGAGAGGACAATGTAGGCTGTGTGGACCCCCTTACCATAATCAACTACCCTGGTAACTGTATGAAAGGAGTCCACCAGGTGTAGGAGCAATGCTATGGCCCTAACAAGTCCAACCTGGGTGGCAGCAAAGGAATGGAGCCCACCAATGTCTCTGTGAATGACTTCCATGATGATGTACCCCATAGCCTTGCAGATCAGTCCAGTCAGGTGTGCAGGGCAATAGTCCCCCTCCTGCATTGTGGCACCACCTGTGGGGAGTGTGATAACTGTTGCTGTGTGCCATTCAGGGGCCACAATGTCTGATACAAGGCTATTACTGAATATGGTGGCCAAGTGGGGAGACATGTCATTCAGAGGTTTGTGTAAATCACAGCCTGGGATGTTGGATGGTCACATGGGGCCAGTGTACCAGGCCATATAGAGTGCAGGTTAGTACTGTGTAGGTGTGACTGCAGGGACACCGCAATGTTCCTGCATGGATTGTGGCCTTGTAGGGAGTGAGAGGGTGGAATGTTAGCAGTGAACCCATCCGCCAGCATGTTGCCAACATCACCTGGTTCTGTAATGTTCCTGAGTTACTGTTGTATGTCAAAGCAGATGTGGGTATTGCCATTGACTACTGACATTTATTTATTTATTTATTTATTTTACATTTGTTGACCAGGCTAGTCCAGCTGGATATATGTCCATTTTCAGTGGAGGCCCGGGGAGAAAAGCTCCGCAAATTACAACAACATAAAAGGTCAAGACAAAGACAATAACAGTATAATTTGGTACATAAGAAGTTTTAACAATTATAGTACAAGCCTAAGACTATATATTTTATATTTCAGTAGGAAAAAGGAAAAATTTATCTAAGAATAGATGAATAAGACTAATACATTTGTATTAGAAATGGTGTAGTACAAATCTTTATAACATATTACAAAATTAGATACACCTAGTAATTTATGATAAGAGATACTAAGGTCTCACAAAACCTAAGAAAGAAAAACACTAGAGATCAATAGATAGAGTATAGAAGAACAGCAAACAAGGATGGATTTCTAGTGTTATTTAACACATAGGTTGAGATACTATATGAAGGTGTTTGATCATTCCACAGTATATACTTATTTACATGAGAAAAAATCCTAAGGAAGGTTAAGCTCACTAAAAATTAGTGAGACAACACAAGCTCATGATCATGGGAGGCTAGGAATTGTGGGAGTCTAGTTAATAGTTAGGTACTTAGTCTGGGTTAACACAGGGCATAGCCAGTGTGATTTGAGGTAGGGTTTAAGCTTGCTTTTAAATAAGCTGACAGAGGATATTGAGGTTAGCTGGCTTGGGAGGATGTTCCAGGCTTTACCTACTGTATTGGAGAACAAGGTGTCACCAGCTAAGTTGTTGGATTTTGATATTTGTACAAGTAGGTTATTAGCTGAGCGTAAGGTCTTGAGGTTATTATAGGGGATGACTAGGGATGTAAGTATGGGTGTATTTTGAGGTAAATACAGGATCTTATGGGCTACTATTCATTGATTGAAAAGTATTACATTTGGCAGCTCTAACCATCCTAACTGATTCAGATTGATACAGTGATGAGTTCTATAGGAGGACCCAACTGCAAATCTGGCAATATTGTTATAGGAGGATGTAAGTTTACTCAGATTACTTCTTACCTCCATAATGCCTTGTGGTACACCCTGGAATGTGCCGCAGTAATGTTTACGTAGCTAGTTTCGGAGTATGTAATGAGGGATCCTGTAGCCATACTGAGGCTGACCAGTGAGCTACCCCACCCATGGGATTGTACTCTACTTTGCAACAGCCTCCACCTGTTGTTGTAAATTATGTCCATGGAACTGGACCCCCAGAGTGGCGTCCATTATCTGGTGGGTACCATCATGGCTCTGTGTGGAATAGCATGATCCATGCAGTCGTGTAAGTGCTAATGAAGTGCACTGTGGTATGTTTCAGCATTTGTATGTGCATTGTCCATCTGCACGGGTGTCATGACGTTAACTACTGCTGTCATAAGACATCTGTAGTAGGTGTTGTAGCACTCTTGTACTGTGTATGCCGTGAAGGGTGTGGTGCCAGGATGTGGATAGCAAGGGTGATTAGCATATGTTCAGAATCCACCAATGAGGGGATAACCCCAGGTGTGGAACACCAGTCACATGTTGGTAGTGTCCATGTCAAAGATATTGTTGGTCTTGGAGGTGCTGTGTATGGGTTGATCCAGCCGAGTGGAGGTTATGAATCCCAGACATTGGGTGGGAGGGAGGCCTAATGGTTAAGGTGTTTGCCTTACAAACACAGGGTGCAGGGTTTGAGTCTCACAAGGGATAATTGGCTAGGCTTAAAATGGCATGCAGGAGCAGTTAGCTTAGTACTAATCTATGAACCTAATCTATGAACCTATGACAGCGTTGGCCTAATGTGTCGGTACATGAGTGGCTATCCCAGTTAAGCGTGGGGTAGTGTCAGTGTCACATCAGAAGTACCTGTCTGAGCCCTACTGTCCAGTACACCAAGAAATGAGGTCTGGTAACTGTGGGGTATGTTGCTGAATCCGTAGCTTGTTACAATGTGTATAGCAGTTCTGGCCACAGTTAGTTGCACGTGGAGCACCTCTGATGCATTGTGCTAAGTAACTAGCCAGGATGTGTGTACAACATAGTGTAATATGGGAACACCTCAGCCGTGGGTGTGCCGGTCCAGGTTACATGACTGAAAGGTATGGTCTGTGTATAACCTGTCATTGCAGGTGTGCTCTGCAGAGCCTAGAGGCAGGTCCCAGTCACTGCAGAGATATTGAAGTCGTCCATTATAAGGAGTGCCTTGCCTGCATGCGTCAGAGATGAAGATGTCAAGCATTGCGTCACATGACCCCATGTTTGGCTTGCCTGTTCCCATCCTGGTGGTGAATGTTATTGGAAACTGTGCAAGACAGGCAGTATAGAAGCAGCAAGAGCCTTACATGTTATCTGTACTCCCAGGGCTGACAGGTGCAGGTCATCTGTGCCAAAGCATCGTGTTTTGTTGACCATGTCAGTCAAAGCGGACAGATACCAGATGCCTGTGGAATGACAGCAGAAGCATAGGAAACTGTTGAAGTGACACAGTCAGTCATTGTACAGTGGTATCAGGTCCGGATGAATGCATAAAGCTCCCCAGGGCTTGGTCCATACCTTCAGGGCTACAAGACCGGTGAGCTATTGCATGTCCCTGCACACGTAGTCTGTGAAGTTGCATCTCAGGGCAGTCACACTAACATGGAGAATGACAGTCAAATTGTACCTGGTGAGGTGTGGTATGGGTGCATAGGTTAGGTTGCAGAACCAGTTACCCGACAGCAACATGTAAGCGACTATCGCTGTGTGTAGCCTGCTGAGTGGAACATCAGTGTGAATGCCTACAGAGTCACCTATGACAGGTGTGTTGTGTATGTTATAACACCCTATTGACAGTATGTGATGAGCACACATGAGTCTGTGGGCTATAAGTTATTGTTGTTGTGTTTGGTGATGGGGGCTGCCTTTGGTGCCTACACAGAGTATGGAGAGGTACTGCACAAGTTGTACTCGTATGTGTGGCCTGTGGTGCTGGAGATCTTGTGAGACTATGTGATGAGTGGGGTGTGTTGTGAATGTTATACACCCCCACATGATTATCAGGTGCAGTCAGGGTTGGTGACAGCATTACCCCCAGCAGGGCTGCATATGTGCATCTCCCACAGGCTGTAGTGTCGTATGTTGGGAGGTGAGCATTGACTGTGTACATGAGACAATTGGTCTATTGCCACATGTACGACATATTCATCATATAGATAGGCAATAGCACTGGTACGTGACAGTTGGACATGCCTGTATATACAAACATGTCTCACAAGATATGTGAGTTACGTGTGTACAACAGCAGTTGTACTGTAAGCAAGCTGGAAATGTAAGGACAGACAGTGTACTTGTGAGAAATGGTGTGGAATGGGTGCTATATTAATCAGTACCTCATGAAGTGCTCACAAGTTCTGAACAAGTGCTGAGCATGAACATACAATACAGATAGGGTGTTGGATAATATCAACCCACAAGTGGTGACAACAGTCATAATTGGTGGCACCGCACTATAACCCTGCTGAGTATGGTCTGCAAGTCCATGAACCATTATCAATGTAGATGTTAGCAGTACAGATGTACATGACAGTATGGATGTTTGACTACATATACCTTCGTATGTCACAGGAGTGTTCTACCAGTGGACTGTTGACAGAATCAGCACTACAAAAGGTGCCAGAGTGACATGTGCATATCACACCAGTGCCAGCTACAGTAAAACAGGGTTAATGTGTTGTACTCCACCCTCATTGTAGCCCATACCACACAGACAAATGTGAGGCATCTGTGTATGTAAGGATGTAAATGGCCATGACCTATGAGCAATAGCTGTCTCAGTGTTGTGAACAACATACAGAATGGGCTTTGTGGGTGAGGTGTGTGACATATGTGCACATTCTGATGGATGATATCAGCATTGTCACCGCTTGGTGAATATCCCTGCACCCATTAACTACCACCTAGGCTGCGGTCAACATTATGGACACTGTGTAAGGAATGGTGCTGTGCAGTTCACCTCCCTGAGTTGGTGACGTCTCCAGGCCACTTAGGTAGTCATACGAGGTACCCATGTCATGATAGGGTGCCATCCATGAGCATAGAGATCATTGGACAGGCATACACAGCACTCGGGTAACCAATATTGGATCACATATCACCTTTAAGGGGTATTGGCCATGCGTGGATGGGTGATACCAGCCTTCACAATCCTCACCTCCACTATGCAGCATGCTGTCTACCTTGCATAAAGACATGTGCTGCACTATGATGTTGGACAAGCTACATGTCCATATCCTGATCTGAAAGACATACATCATGGACAGCCACTGTCCTACTACTAGGATCGCCACATGCTGGACAGATCCCTGTGCCATACATGTGACATACTCCCGCCATACCATGCAACCCTGTCTATCAAAGCTGCACATGTCATCTCTGTCATACATGGTGTGATGGCCACATGGTAGATGTAGTATCAACTTCTGGATCAGTAATGTGGCACTGATGCACCTCGCGGTGGCAAAATGGCTGTCGGATACAGCTAGGAAACCTTGCCCGTACATGCTATAGTTGATAACCATCCCTGCGAATGACGTCTGACTAGCCATTGTCTCATGTCTATCACATGTGCAACACAGGCGATCCGTGGCAGGATGCTGAACAGCTGTACAGTGCCGTGTAGATGTATATGGCAAAACACATGCATGTAAAGGTTTCCAAGTGTATGTGTGCACTGTCACTGCTCAAGTCCATTAAGGCAGTGTATGTATTGATATGAGACATATACACAGCATCAAGGTCAACAGCATTACTGTGGGCACATCCAGGCATGTGCTGATAGGTAAGAACACCAGTGCAGGCAAACAGACATGCCCACATCAAGACAGCATTCACATGGAGTATGAACAAATCTAAATCTAAATCTCAAAATGCACGCACTCGAGGCCCTTCTCAGTATGGAGAACATCGATGTCTATGCTGTAACTGAAACCTGGTTCAAGGCTCCTGAGAGCACCCCGGCACTATTAGGTTTTACCTCATATCATGCGTTCCGGCCCCAAAACCCGGACCACACCACAAAGGAGGTGGTGTATCCATATTCATAAAGGATACCCACACCTCCAGGTTGGTGGCAATGCATGAAGCTTCGGAAACCATCCAGGTGCAACTAACCATAGACAAAACTGCTCTACAAATTGTAGCATGCTACAGGCCACCCTCTCAAACTCAGGAACCCCACACAGCCTTCCTGAAGACACTGGAGGGTATAAATGTATCTCCAAACACCATCATATTGGGTGACTTCAACTACCCGAATATAGACTGGGAACATTACTCAAGCCCTAACTTTCTAGCCCAACGGTTCCTGGAGTTCATAAATTCAAATGCCATGGAACAGCTAGCCACTGTTCCCACGAGAGGAGAAAATATACTAGATCTCATTATCACAAACATGGGGACAAAATGCTCCACACCAGAAGTATATCCCTCATTGGTGAGATCTGATCATAAACTAATCTCACTGGAAATCCACATCCCGCCCCACCCCAAATAAAAGACCCCAGTGAAGAACTTCTAAAGCAAACTTCACACTACTCAAGACTGGTGTGGTATCCTTCAAGGCCCCTGAGCCAGTGGAAACCACAACCCAAGCTGAAGCCCTTACAAATGCCTTCTATGAACACCTCCAGGACTGCATGGATCAGGCAATCCCAAATAAAACCAAGACTCTTTCCACAAAGGGCAAACGTCCAGTCTGGTGGACCCCAGCCATTAACAAACTTTACAATAAGAGGAGAAAGCTATTACATGATAGAACAAAATCCATAAAAGGAAGTCGCCCCTCAGCATTGTTAGTAAAAAAATCAGCACTCATAAAATCAACTAAGGCCAATTTTGAGAGAAAAATTGCCATGGATTCAAAGGACAATCATAAGGCCTTTTTCAGCTATGTTAGGAACCTGGGTGGAAACTCCCAGATATGCTCAGAATTAGTCCAAAATGATACAAAAATCACTGAACCCACAGACATTGCCAACATACTGGCAGACAGGTTCAGTGCAAACTTCACCTCTCCCCTAAAGGAGAGATAACTATCCGAGCGGAGTGTAGCCTCCCAGACATCTCAAATGCACAGGTGAAAGCTGCTCTCTCTAAAGCTAAAAACACAGCATCAATGGGACCAGATGGTGTCTCCGGCTGTGTGCTACACGAGCTAAATGAGGAATTAAACCCGCACATAAGGCAGCTGTTTAATCTCAGCCTTACCACAGGATATGTGCCCAAGGAGTGGCGTACAGCAACTGTGGTCCCACTCCACAAAGGCGGTGCCTCTACGGACCCTGGTAATTACCGCCCCATAAGCTTAACAAGTCTAGTCTGCAAAGCTATGGAGAGGATCATAATGGAGCTCATAAACAAAGATATAGGGATCTCGCAGACATTGGACCTGACCCAGTTTGGTTTTGTCAAGGGCAGATGTACCTTTTGAACTTGGTCGACTTCTTCAAACAGTCACCAAGGCCATTGATGAGGAAAGGCAGTCCATACAGCCTACCTTGACCTTGCAAAGGCTTTCGACACAATACCCCACTCGGGTATTGTAGAAAACTTACCAGCTTAAATGTAAACCCATATGTCACAAGATGGGTTGCAAACTGGCTTAAGGACAGAACCCACAGGGTTAGAGTTGCTGGCTATGTCAGACTCCAAGCCGGTCACAAGTGGTGTCCCACAGGGCTCGGTCCTTGGCCTATTGTTCGGCATCTACTTCTCAGAAGTACAGGCCAACATGGGAGGACTTGTTGACAAAGTTTGCAGACGACTGCAAACTGGGCACCATAGTGGAAAGTGCATCGGACACGGATATCCTTCAGAAGGGACTCACGGAAACAGATAGCTGGTGCCAGAGCCATGGCCTGAAGTTAAACGCCAAAAATGTATAGTCATACCCTTCGGGAAACACAAGGTAACCCCAAGCTACCATATAGGTGGCAATCCACTAAGCACAGAAGAGGTTATCAGGGACCTGGGGACCCAGGTTGACAGTGGCCTTTCTTTGACACTCACGCTGCTAAAGTGGTTAGAAAGACCTTCTACATTGCCCACCTGATCATGAAGGGATTCACATCCAGATCTAGTGAGGTCATTGTTCCCTGTACTCTTCACTTATCAGACCAATGATCGAGTACAATGCCCCTTCGGGATGTATCTCACCCGACATCTGCAGCAATTGGAGAGACCCCAAACGCTCTCACCAAAAGGATAAAGGGACTCCAAAATCTGTCATATGCTGCCAGATTGACGAACCTCCCGCTCTATTCAGTCGCATACCGCCTGCTCAGAGGTGACATGTGCCTGACATACAAGGCCATGTCCAACCCGAATTAATGGACATGCTCCACCTCAGAAAATCCAAATCCACCAAGACCACTAGAGCAAGCGACTTAAAGCTTAGCACGGATATAAATAGGACGGGCTGGAGGGATATATTTATCACTCAGAGACTCCTATGCTGTGGAATAAAATCCCGGTCCATGTGAGGCAGAGCACCTCGCTGGCTCTGTTCAAGAGAAATCTTGACCTGTGGATGGGAGATCGTAGGTTTACCCCGGGAATCATCTCTGTGTCACTGCTGGACAGAGGCACAACAAACTAATGGGTACAGTTTTTTTTCATATAAGGGTGGTAAGCCACAAAACTTTGGGCTAGGCTTATAAATGCCTTAGGGCAGATAGCCTAGTATAAACCTATGAACCTATGAACCTATGAACAATGTAATGAGGTGACACACATATATGGTGATGGTATCCAATGCATAACGGGTGTTACATGTGTGCGACACAAACATGTCAGTCGTGTCAGTGTCATGATGATTTGCAAAGATAACTGTGCAGATGTACTAGATTTACTAGAAATGTATGTGCAGCAGTATCTCTGTACATCTCTGATACTGTGACCTGTCACCATCATTATGTCTTAGAGATAATGCCTCATACACGCCTGCCACCGTACAGCCACCAGGAGAATGATGTCCTCATCCCGTACCTTCATGAGAACTATGAGGTGTTGTTCAGCCATGTACCACAGCATGCCCAGCAGCGTGACTACCTGTGTTAGGATCTTTGCAGGAGGGTGAATGATGTGGGTGGCCATAACCGCACCTACCAGCAGGTGCGCAGACACTGCACGGATCTGATATGACATGCAAAACAGCGTGCCACTGCAATCACCAGGGAACAAGGTGGAACAGGTGGTGGGCCACCAACCCAGCCCCCACTCACACACACCGAGGAGCTACTGGCCAGTCTGGGGACACCCTCAGAACAGCATCCACAAACACTAGCTGCCATCGTGGAGGTGGGTGTCTCCCAACCAATGAGCCTGGAGTTACCTGGTAAGTCAGTACTGCACATATGGCTATTATATCCCATTTAGTTGCATGTGTCACTGTACATTCTGTAATGTAACATCATATGCAAGGTATGTTGACACACATGCTGCATACTACAGTATGCTACCCTGTGTATGCACACATGTGCATACTATACGCTATTGTACAGGCAAATGTGTTAACATGCACAGTGCACCCTGTGGCTGTCATACAGTTATGGATAATGTTCAAACTGCTGTGTCACCCCTATACAGGTACCTCTGGCGTGCCGCACAGACATCAGTCCATTGCAGGTGAGTCTGTCATCAGTATCAGGCATGTTAAAGTATAGATATATTTGTCATGTGGCCAGTTAACACTTGTACACTTGATGTTCATTCCAGTCATGATATACAGGTCACATCACCCATCATTCACACTGGCCACCCATGTGCAATATATACAAACAAAATAATACACCAACATGAAACCACAGTATTTGTCATTGTTACATGTGTGGACAGCTGTGCATACAATGGTGGAGGTGTTGTACAATGTAGGCATATGTACTATACATTGGAACAACACGTGTGGTACGCAAACAGTACCACACAGTGAGCTGTGATATGGGCAGCCCACAGGAGTCACCATTGTGTTATATGCCCCATGCAATGGGTGCACACATTGTGATGTGCCATCTGACATGTCCCAGACACGTAGTGTTCTGGCTGCAATATTGTCACACTATCCCATAACCTATACCCCACATACCAAACATACAACCCGTTGTCTGCATAGCCCTGTGGATGCTGACATATCTGACATCTATGGGTGTATGTCATATGGGACAACACAGACATGTGAGATAGATGGCCATCACACACATTTGGCCAACACATGTGCACACATGGCCATGGGGGATGGCCAGAGACACGTAGCCACACAGTTGATGTGATGTGTATACACCCTGTTGCACATTGTCCACACATGGTCCAATTATAGCCTTAGTTGACTGATTATACAGTTGATGTGGTGCACTGGACATCCTAAAAGCCTGTGCACAGCTAGTGGAGGTGTCACTGAAGTCTACCATATAAGATGCGTTGAACATCACGACTGTCTTAGCATGACAGTAGTCACCTGTATAGCTTCCACAGACATTGACACCACATCAGGCCACAGATACTGTACATTTCCCTTGCTGCTGTAGGACATCACCGTTAGCTGTGCACCTCGTGTGTGTGGTACATCAATGCCATGCGGGACATGGTGAATTGACAAGTCTGCTATGTGTGGACATGGTTGCCAGGCAGCTAAGACTCTGTAATAGTTGTGCAGGGGTGTCATCTGTAGGTCCTCCAGTAACCTGTCACATGACACAGCATGGTTTGGTGTGTATACACCTCAGCATCGTGGGTCACAATCCACAGTTATGTAATGGGTAGGCATGCAGTTATGGCTATGCAGTGTGTACATATTATGCACTGTATAGCAATATAGACACCTCATGATGCCATGCAATGGCACTGTGTCTGTACTTCACACAGTATAGCAATGTAGACGGCTCACACTACCCTTCCATTCTCATGCACATTTGCTAAACATGCATTCTATCTGTAGGGCATACAGACAACATCACAATGTGATGCCCATTATGAAGCTGTACATGTGTCAGGACACCATTGTGTCAGACATGTATGCATGTTAATGCACACGTCAGCAGATTACATGTCAAGGTCACGTCAGCCATGTGTACTGTTATCCTGTTCTGGTCCACATGGTGTATCACGGGGATGCATGCATACTACCATGATTGTGTGAACTGCATGGCTACTGATATGACACCTGCTTGCTGTACTGTGCTCTTCAGGGAGGTATGCTAACTAACACTATTAGAAGTAACACTAGAAGTATGCCTCTTGGAGTGCTGTGTTCAGTAATCTCAGTAGCGCGTTATGTAACTGCGTAATGCTGTAGTGTGATAAGGTAGTTAGGTGTATGTTCGACTCCCAGCCCTGCCAAGTGTGTGCCTCTGTGTGTGTGTGTGTTTCCAGCTGCCTGGGGGCAGAGTAATGCTTTTAGATGCCTCACACCACATACATTCCCTATCGGCGTCTTTGCCTTTGCGGATGATGTCACCCACCTAGAAGTATGCCTCTGGGAGTGCTGTGCTCAGTAATCTTGGTAGCGCGTTCTGTAACTGCGTAATGCTGTAGTGTGATAAGGTAGTTAGGTGTATGTTCGACTCCCAGCCCTGCCAAGTGTGTGTGTGTGTGTGTGTGTGTGTGTGTGTGTGTGTGTGTGTGTGTGTGTGTGTGTGTGTGTGTTTCCAGCTGCCTGGGGACAGAGTAATGCTTTTAGATGCCTCACACCACATACATTCCCTATTGGCGTCTTTGCCTTTGTGGATGATGTCACCCACCTAGAAGTATGCCTCTGGGAGTGCTGTGTTCAGTAATCTCGGTAGCGCATTCTGTAACTGCGTAATGCTGTAGTGTGATAAGGTAGTTAGGTGCATGTTCGACTCCCAGCCCTGCCAAGTGTGTGCCTCTGTGTGTGTGTGTGTGTGTTTCCAGCTGCCTGGGGGCAGAGTAATGCTTTTAGATGCCTCACACCACATACATTCCCTATCGGCGTCTTTGCCTTTGCGGATGATGTCACCCACCTAGAAGTATGCCTCTGGGAGTGCTGTGCTCTGTAATCTTGGTAGCGCGTTCTGTAACTGCGTAATGCTGTAGTGTGATAAGGTAGTTAGGTGTATGTTCGACTCCCAGCCCTGCCAAGTGTGTGTGTGTGTGTGTGTGTGTGTGTGTGTGTTTCCAGCTGCCTGGGGACAGAGTAATGCTTTTAGATGCCTCACACCACATACATTCCCTATTGGCGTCTTTGCCTTTGTGGATGATGTCACCCACCTAGAAGTATGCCTCTGGGAGTGCTGTGTTCAGTAATCTCGGTAGCGCGTTCTGTAACTGCGTAATGCTGTAGTGTGATAAGGTAGTTAGGTGTATGTTCGACTCCCAGCCCTGCCAGGTGTGTGCCTGTGTGTGTGTGTGTTTCCAGCTGCCTGGAGACACAGTAATGCTTTTAGACGGCTCACACCACATACGTTCCCTTATCAGCGTCTTTGCCTTTGCGGATGATGTCATGTGCCTAGAAGTATGCCTGTGGGTGTGCGGTGATGCCGGAACTCGGTAGCGTGTTCTGTTACTGCATAATGCTGTAGTGTGGTAGACTAAACATGTAGATGCTCGATTCCAGGGCATGGCAGGTGTGCGTTTGGCAGTTATACTGTATGTGTTGGTTTCTGTGGGTGGCTAGCTGCAGGATGTGTCCAGTTTGTTTTGTTGCTGACCTATTTAATGTCCACAGCCCGCATATTCTGCCAAGACACTGGGTTGTCAACACATAAAGTCACCAATAGGTCTGGTGAGTAACTGTCAGCAGCCATACTCTTACCCTTGCTACGGTCTGACCCATGTGTCGCAACATAACACACATGCCTTGATATTAACAACACTACATGATGCAGGTGGCACATGTAGTTTCCTTTCCATTCCTGTCTAATGCATTGCTGTCATGTGGTTCGCTGTTGTGATATCAATGCCATATCTACATATGTGTGTACATGTATATGTGTGTATGTATATATACATATATATATGTCCATGTATATATATGTCTACAAATAATATATGTGATATATGTAGATGTAGAGGTGGACATAGATGTGAACATATGTCTGGGGACATCAGCACTATTGACTATTTGTACCGGATGATCTGTACGTGATAACCTGGGATCTGTGTATATCTGTCATGGTGTGGTGTTAATGCACATCGTCTGTGGTGTGCAGCGCCAGGGGTTGTAGTCGTGTAGACACCGGTTATTTTGTTGCTGGGCAGACCATGGGACATCAAATATGGTGATGGTAAGGCACCTGTTGCCAGTTGTGTGAGGATCTGAGCGACACTGAGCAGTGGTTAATATGTTGGAGGTTTGATATGGGTCATATAACTATTCATTAGAAGACTATACTATGCAGATGAGGTTGACTATGGTGTATCACATTTATCACCAGGGTGTGTTGCTGGTCTCTGGAGTGTATGTGTGTAGTCAGCCAGGTGCAGGTCTCGCATATAGTTGACAGCATGGGAGGGGGGGTCAGGCATACTGTACGTACATTGCAGAACTGTGCCTTGGAACTGCTCCTGCCTTAGCAAACCTAAGCTAGGGGTGTGTCTATACCTGCCTGGTGATGTTGGGATTGATGACAGCAGTGGTGGGGTAGTCAGGGTGTCCTGGCTGCACAAACAGGTGTTGATCAGCACAATCGACTGATGACATGGCCAGCCCACACATGAACAGTACATTAATGCAAGCAAGCAGCATACAAACATGTTTCATCCACACTACACCACCGGTGTATACCTGCAGGGACATTTCACAACACAGTCCAACCAAATGACACGGGCTGCAGCAGGCAACATATACCAACATGTGCAGGAGGCTGGGGCAGTGCGGATGTGTATGCTGCCGAACAACCCTTACTGGGATGACATAAGACTTTATAGACCGAGGGTGACTTACCAGGGTCTACATGGGCTGGGGATGTTGGAACACTATGGGGTGGACAGAGACCTCCTACAGCAGCTTATTGACCTGTGCCTAACACATCAGACAGGCCGAGGGGAACGCATCACAGTGGATACCATGGGATGTGTTGTCCTAGGTGTACTAGCCACAGGTACCTCACACAGCACAACTGGGGATATCATGGGTATCTCACAGGCATCTGCATCCAGAGTATTGCACCAGTTCACAGATGCCATGTTAACACATGCTAGTGAGCACGTATAGGTCCTCCACATATGTGATTAGTGGACCAGCAATATGAATCTGTTCGACCATATAGATGTGTACCCTGGGGTACTGGGTGCTATAGCCTGCACATGTAGCACCACCTGGGGAGCAGGGTAGGGCCTACAGTCAGTGCAGGGGCATACCCTCCAACAGCTAGGCCCTATGCAAGGGCCAGGGCATGAGATTGAATGTGTGTGCTGTCTGCCCTGGAAGATGCAATGTGTCCGATATATGGTGTCTGACACAGCTGTAGCACACCAATGCCTATGTGGACATCCCCTACAGTCTCCTAGTGAGGGATGCTAGGTAAACACTGGTGTAGTGGCTTATAACACCCATCAGCGATGCACACACACCTGAACACTCACACCATACTGAGGCGGATGCACAGGCAAAACATATACATGTGCATGTGTTTGGGATGCTTGGTTCACAGTTCTGGTATCTGGACACATCTGTTGGAGCTCTGTAGTAGTCACAAGCTACATGCATACATGTTGTTATGTTATTTGCTATGCTACACAATGTTATCCTGCAGTAACAGTTGCAGCAGGAACAGCATGGGGCAGGGCCACACAGCCCAACAGCACTGCTAAGGCCTGTACAGGCACAGTGTGACTTGGTGAAGGAACTACCTGAGTAGGGCACAGTCGGAGCAGCCCGTGCACAGTATGACCAGCCCTTAGCAAAGAGGCAACACAAGGCATATGCACTGACACAGTAGGTACCCACGGATTTCCCCTCTCTGACCCACACACAGTACAATGGATGCCAACCATGACAGTACCTGTGCTCGACCACGTATGGGAGGTGCACTGTGTGCATCCGACATAGGCAGCACTCCAGCACCATCCTCAAGTCTGTAACACAACCAGGGTATGTCTATTGACATAACAAGTGGCAGTTGTATTAGATTGTGTACTTACCCATTGCTCTGGTATGTATGTCAGCATACAAGTGACTGTGGTGGCCAAATGTTAGGGCAGCAGACAGTACACATCCATAGTGGCACCATGACTTCTGTAGCACATACGAGGGTCACAATGGTAGCTTGTAGTACACAGGGTGTCCTACCCACTGCAGATTATGGGCTGACCATCATGTGTGTCCGTACAGCCCACACGCGTTCCATGCAGCTGGACAGATGTGGACCAATACAGACAAATGATATACGATGGCCTGTGGATATCCCCAATGACTGACCCCAACCCCCTGTGATACACACAGACAACAGCAGGCCAGGCTGTTTGATGCAGGATGTGTAATAGGATGTCCAACACCACTGTGCTGTTAATTAATGCTGGGAACTGACGTACCCTAGTATCCCTCCAACCAGCAATTTAGGTAGGTCCACAGACTGACATGGAGTACCCAGCAGACCAGTACAGTAGTGGCAGATGTGTACAACTATTGGCTGTGCCCCCCATCACACCTACACATGTGAGAGTCATGTGCACCACCCACGGTGCTGTGTAGGACTGTGGTTGCATGTCCCCCCATGCTATACAGACATGTAGCAACTGTCAATGCCACATGACCATTAGCTACCCTGCAGACACAGCATGTCACTTGTCTGTGTAGAATGGAAGGGTCAGCAACACAGTACTATCTGGACATGTGACACATGCAATACAGTTGACCATACTTTACATGCTCACACACATGATGGTATTGTCAGTCTACAACATGCGTAATAGTCATACTGGCCATGCTCACACACTGAAACACAGGACGGCCAGGCATGCACACACCAGTGGTCCGGACATATCTGCCAGTACATTGCTATACTGTTGGATGTCTGTGCTGTATGGTGTTTGCGGTCTATTGTCTGTACATATGCCATGGTCTATTGTTAACTCACATGAGCTATGTGCACAGGGTACTTCTACCATCATGTGTATAGGGCGGTTCTTTGTTTGAGGACAGGCCGACACCTTTGGATACAAACCAGGTAAGGCACAGTCCAGCAGGTGGGAGCTGTTGTGCGTGGGTTTGCACAGTGTTAAGCACTGCTGACCTCTGGTCACAGCACCTTATACACGTTTACACTCTACATTTCTTTGACAGGGCACTACTGGCATACTGGTAGACAAACACTCTTACAGCCGCTCGCTCGTCGACATTTCCGCTTATGTTTGTCACTCATGCTGGGTGTGTGCGATCCCTTGTGATGCGTATTACATCGGACTACATGACTACAGTATCGGGTATGTGTAACCATTTTGCGGCGGCAGCCATTCGACTGTACGGACTCGGCGGCCTGTCCAGTGACGTAATCATATTATATGCATGTTCCTCATACGATCTGCTCCCATCTGCCTGATAATGGGAACCGATAATCTGCAATGCTGACATATGACTTGAGTTTGTTAACGCAGCTGTCTGCCGAGTCATGCTACCGCATACCAACTGCACGTTGACCACCTTTCAGATTGCACGACGGGAGACTGTAGGAGTGACACCTTTCCCACTTTGCATGGGACAGTCCCTCATTACACATCACATGTGACAATGCCAGAACTCTCCACCAATCGGGGACACATTTCTGCAGATTCAGGGACAGGTCATGAAAAACAGGGACACTTTTACAAAAGTAGTGCTATTAACTTGACACATTGACAGAATCAGAGTATATGACATAATACACATATTCTGAAGTAACAGTTGTTTATAACTCTTACTTATTGTCATTAGTCAGTAAGTGTAATTCACCACCTTTCCTTCAACAGCCACTACATTTAGGAGGGATTAAGAAGGACACAGTTAGACTTTCAGTCAAACTCAGGGATGTACCTGACATTCAGGGACAGTTGAGTGGTATGGACAATACTCTAGCCATTGCAGCTGTCCTGATTAGGGTCCTTCTCATGTTGTAGGTGTCTGCACTGGTTGCTTGTTACAGGTTTTGTACACCTGACACGTCGATATATCATATGTAGTAGCATAAGCAACTATACTGCTGCTAGACTATGCTTTGATTTGCTCTGATATGTATATTTCAGTACTATGCATGGCTGTAAGTATGTTCTGCTCTGGTACATCTGACAGTTCTACAGAGCAGGTTCCACTTTGGCCGTTCAGACTGGTGGCGGACCTATAGACCCTATATGTAGAGCTATCACATGTGTTGAGGCAACACATACCCACAGCATACCTCTCAACTGTCCCTGATCTTCAGGGCCATCCCTGATTTTGAATCAAATTTTAAATCTGTCCCTCTTAATCCCTCCTAAAACTAGTGACGTTTGGAGGAAAGGTGGTGAATTACACTTAATGAATACTGACAATAATTAAGAGTTACAAACTTCTTTTACTTCAGAAAATGTGTATTAATTCATATGCTCTGATTTTGTCAATGTTTCCAGTTAATAGCTCTAATATTTTAAATGTGTCCATGATTGTCCTTGTGTTTTCTTGGCTTGTCCATGATTCTGTTGAAATTTGTCCCCAATTGGTTGAGAGGTCGGACCCACAGCCAGTAGTACACGGACGACCTCCGCGGTTTGCATACGTTAAGGTTATTCATGTAGCATTATAATTGATAATACTGTTTCCTATTACATATAGCAGTTACTGATACAACAAATTGATGTCTGACACCACTACACACACTATATAGCCTCCATTCCCGAACTCACAGGCCCAGACCTCTCAACCAATTGGGGACACATCTCAACAGAATCAGGGACAAGTCAGGAAAAAATCAGGGACAATCAAGGACACTTTTAAAATATTAGTGCTATTAACTTGAAACATTGACAGAATCAGAGCATATGAATTAATACACATTTTCTGAAGTAAATGATGTTTATAACTCTTAATTATTGTCATTATTCATTAAGTGTAATTCACCACCTTTCCTCCAAAAGTCACTAGTTTTAGGAGGGATTAAAAGGGACAGGGTTAAAATCTGAGTCAAAATCAGGGATGTCCATGAAAATCAGGGACAGTTGAGAGGTATGCACAGGCCATGTGCCATAACTGTCATTTTGCAAGACACAACTGCCCAGACGGGTGTGTCCCTCACAGGCGTATGGGTGTTTAACCTCTTCTATTATGTTATCATCTACCTGAGGTGGTCAGCAACTAATGCACTTTCCGTCAGTAGCAGAACTCACATACCAATGGGTGTGACTGAACACCGTATCAGTAACAATACATAACACCCTGCGGGACACATTTAGACGATTGGTTCTATTAACCAGACACATTCACAGTCACAGAACATATGTATTCATTCACGTTTGTCGATGTACATGCTGCTTATGACTCATACATGTTGTCATCTGTTATTACCTGTATTCCGCCACCTGTTCACATAATATCAGTAGCTCTGGCAGTGTTTATTTGGACTTTGTTACATTCAGATACATAACTATGGACGTCCATGCTAATCGGGTACACGGCACTGTGTAGGTCTCTATGTATTCCCCGATGGTTTACAAACTATCCGGTAGATGTGCTCTTCAGGTTTGGGAGGTGTAGGCGTATGCTATGCCCACATGGGAATATTAATGACTTCCACTGGGCGGGCCTACTACATCTCTGCCAACCAGCACCTGCACACTTAAGCCCATTAATGCATACCCATGGTCCACCTACCTGGCACCCCTCTACAGCAGTCGTGACAAATGTTTACTGCGAGCGCAGCTGGGGTATGAGCACACCCCTACACATTGCCCACTGTCCCCATCTCAGGACACATGTCATACGTTTTGTCAACCCATGTATTATCACACTTGCACAACCTACTGTTCCATGTACACCTACATCCTGCTCGTATTAGTGTCGGTAGATTCTTTCATGCCTGCATATTCGGGGTCCCGCAAGGGACACCGTTATCCATGATTAAAGTATAGACCTTGCAGAACTCTCCCACTGGTCCTTTCCTACCGGTGTTTTGGACGGCAGCAGTGTATTGATCTGTATTGCCTGTCTGTATGTCTGTCTGGCCTAGCTGGCGATGTGAGGGGTACAACGTTTCTTTATTGGACCTCCCAGTCAAAAATGCACGGACTGTAAATATGTTACCCCTTATTGCTGTGAAGTAACCTATTTATGTGAATGTGTATATCTATACTTACATATAGTTTTTTTTGTGTGTATGTGTATATATCAGTACCTGTTGTTTGTGTATATATATCTGTAGTATATCCTTGTGTGTGTGTGTATATATATATATATATATATATATATATATATATATATATATCCATATTGTGTATGTAAATTATTATAGCTATGTGTATATATACGTTTTTATCTATATATACATCTGTGTGTCTGTTAACCTATACATTTCCCGGACATGGACACTTACACATGCGTATTGGTTTTATCCCTGCTTCAACAGCATACTATTGCCTTAGTCATTCTGACACCGACACTTCACTCCTGTGAACTTGTGCTCAGTATATTGCACGTTATGCAGTGGACAGATGTCGCAAGTTTTTCATGTCTGGGGTGCCACTGATAACTAGGTTGTGATAGTGTCATTCCACCTATTCCTCGTATGCGCAGCCTATTATTCCTGCTACTGTGTTTGTTTCTGTACATATTCATATTATTACTGTTCATAGGATGTGTGTTTGTGTTAGTGTGACTGTACGTCGACAAATTGTTGTCTTCATGTAGTTGTGTCTTTCTGCTTTTCCCAGTTTGGGGTTGTCACAGCAGAACTCCGTTCCGCTCATGGGTGGCGGATAGGTTTTACGTGCCGGGCTGCCAGACCTGATGCACAACGTCTGACAATGATACACCCATTCATGCATGTCTCCACGCAAACGATGCTGTATCTGGGAATCGCAACTATGTACTAGCTGACCTCCATGGGCCACTCCATTGCACCCAGCGCAACATACCCTATCACTCCTGTGTCCATACTCGCATATCCATGGTTTCTCCTGCACACCCGTGTTGAGTTTCCCCGCATAACAGACATTATACACCTGATATCGCAGCCATGACACACCTTTACACATTGCCCTCTCATGAGCGTTGGGGCCCTACACACATTTTGTACCGCCTCATGTATTCACAGGCTCACCATCCATTCATATCTGCACATACATGCCTTTCCTGGTGTTATGGATTACGAACGATTTGCGGGTTACAAGTGTAGGTGGTCGCAACATGTCCTACATTCCGTCTGTTTACACTGTTGGCGTAGCACTTCAACGATGTTATGGCCACTGGTATAGCCCTTCCACTGGTGTGGAGAGTGGTGCTCTACCCACACTTGTGCAGCTTTATGTGACATATGCTGCGAGCACTTCATAATTCCTAACTTGCTCTGGATTCCCTTCACAATCCTTAGGTTTGCTTTCGTCTTTCAGCGTTCCTAACATATATATATATATATATATATATGTGTGTGTGTGTGTGTGTGTGTGTGTGTGTGTGTGTGTATATATAGATAGATATGTAGCTATATTATTGCATATTTATGTTATGTCTGTGGATATTTATCTATACTCACATCTATCTAACTATATATATATGAAAGTTACAGCTGTAGAAGACAACATACATTTGCTATGCTAATAGCTGCGTACACCTGTGCAAGCCCACTTGCATCTACTTATTCTGAGTTACATATGTTTACAGGCACGTCTTTAGGATTACATGTGCCTTATTCCTTATGACAGTACCACTTTGATGGAATCCGGTTAACGGACCCATGCGAAAGCAGTCACCTTTACATGTATAAATGTTGGCTTTACAGCACAAAGACATTCATTACACAGTTAATATGTGCTATAGTCGTACTTGCTCCGGGAATGCCTTTACGTTGGGCGGATGCTATAACCACTACACTACTGGTGTTCTGGCTCATTTATATGTATACCCATGGCTCATAGCTACTCTGACATACACCTCACTGCTTTCCTTACACAGCAGGCATCCATTCTCCTGCTGGGAAAACTGCAGTACTACAATTAGGACATTCCCTGTTTCCTACTGCTCTGGACCCGTGCTGCGAGTCTACTTACTCCAAGGATATTCATAACTCCTACGCTTATAGTCCTCACACATACGCATGTTTGATTGTCAAGGTTTTCATGTGCTGGTCCAGTTTTAGGCTCGACCGACTGGTGACTAGCACTGCCCTGGCGCTGTTCAAAGATCAGATGTAGCACATGGACAGAGTTAGTCGAGAGTTTAACATTCTACCTGTGTTTACAGACGCAGGTGTTTGGGCACCTCTGACCACATTATTGGGTCGGCGCTACATAATTTAGGGCGGGGAGTGGTTCCACTACATACTGCAGGTTGGGGGGGTTGTTTCCCTTCCCATTTGGCTATTTCATTCATTTATACATACAATGAATATTATTCTGGACATCTGTTATGAAATCACTACAGGTATGCAATAGTCTAGTAAACAGCTGGGACAGTTAGTTGGTGTACTTCTGTGTATGGACCTCTCTGATACTCAGGGACTCATGTCTACAGTGACAGGGACAAGGCTATGACAACTCAGGGACAATCACGGACACTTCTACCATATTAGTACTATTAACTTGGAACATGTTGACAGATTCGTAATACTGCTATTTGTCTGCAGTTAAATGCATCTAGTACTCTTCATTGTTGTAAGTAGTCATTCTCATTCAACACCTTTCCCCCAAAGGGCACTGGCTTTGTGAGTTTTTAAGGGTCTGGCCAGTTATTGTGCGAATGCTCTGACCACTGGTATCGTTGACATTGTCATATGTATGGGTTGTGATGTATTCCGGTGACTAGGGTTGGCACCTTTTCACGTGGCCAAAATGGGACAGTTTCAGAACACACCAGGTTTTACAAGCCGACACATACCCACAGTCAGTACAACGGATAGAACTTTACTTATTTGCCTACATAAAAGCCTATTGTTGTAGCGGTTTATTTGCTTATTCTGTTTCTTGTAACAGTTAGGTATTGTAGATACTGCAATAATTATTTTCTGCTACTATTACATAACATATGGGACATAATTATGTCCTACAATCCCAGGACATTTGCCATTTGAAATGTCTTTTGTCAGGACACAACTGTCCAATGATGGACTATCCCTCGCAAAGCAGGACAGATGACAACCCTACTGCGGACACCAGATTGTTTGGGCCAACACATAGCCACGGTCACTGCAGGTTTAGAACAGTCATTTGTTTCCTAGCTGTAAGCCTTATACCTTTGGCACTTTTGTTGTTTGCCTGTTTCTTGTACGAATTACGTTTATTCTATCCTGACGTGACCGCTTTAGGCAACTGTTACATGCAGTATGGTGCATAGTTATTCCCTACGGTCACAAGACATTTGGCATTGTACCATTGTTGGTCAGGTCACACCTACACACACACATTAATTGTCCCTCACACAGTGGATCAGGGGTATCCTGTTTACGTCAGTGCCTTCATCACCCTTATACCATGTGCCACTATGCGAATGTGTGCAATATATTCTCCCGCTTATTCGTGTCGGGACACGTGCGTCACGGGCAGGTGTTTGATCCTGGGTAGTAGGTTATGCATGACCATTTAGGGCTGGCCAGTGTCGTGCACCTCTAATGCACATTCCAACTTGTGTCCAGATATCTACAGGACTGGACTTCGTGTCTTCCATTCTAATGTTTACACAGGTTATGTATCCCATGAGGGATATCCAAAAATTGGACCGATCCACAACAAGAGAAATAATGAACATTTTTCTGGCGTTACGAAAATGTGCTGGGGGTTTTACATGCAAGGGATACATAGTGTACAATCCTGCAACTGCCTAGGGTGACACTACCGACTACATATGCGTAGTGGTCACTATGTGTAGCTGTGGCTGCACCAAACCAGTAGGCCAAGTATGGCTGGATTTGGTGGACGTTCAGGTACGGGAGCGGGTTGTGTGATGTGGAGGGGATACTGGGTTGTCCATTATGCATCCAGGTGTGTTGCATTTGTTATGGCCAGTTCCATCAGGACCAATCTGTGGGCATGTGCCGGTGACATGTCTATACATTTGTATTGCACATTTCAATATTCATATATTTGTGGGATTGTGTTCTGCAGTATGGCCTGTCTGGTTGTATTGCAGCTGTTTATACATATGTTTGTGTTTCTTTCAGCTTCACCCGCTGCTCCCTCATACACCTCCAGTTCACCTCTTCTGCATACGACACAGTATCGCCTTGGAGGATTGTACCATTACCCATCCCCACACACACACAAATTCCTCACACCCCATACATCACTGCTTTGGTTGCTGGCCCATGACACGGCCAGAGTAACACATTGAATACCCTACATTTGTCAGGTACCTGTATGGTTGTGTGGACTACCCTGCCATGTTTGCTTTCCACATGCTATACCTCATGCACATAGGTACACGCCCATACTTAACTTTCATTACATGGTTGGTATACCCAGGTACTACCCGTTCAACTGTGACACATCCTGACAAGTTTGGCTTGTACCGCTGATTTCCAGATTTTGGCAGCCTGTTTTACTCATTGGTAGGATGCCACCTTTTCCTATGTCCAGGATGGGATATATTCCATACACATATCCGACTGTACTGGACAACACGTCCCCAGAGTCGAGGGGATGGATAATACTGTTCCTTTCAGCCTACATGTTTCCTTATTGTTGTAGCTGTTTATATGCTCCTTATGTTTTGTTTACATGCTTATTCTATTTCCTATCACATTTGGTATGTGAAATATGGACATACCTTTTGTATGTGACTATTACATGCCTTGTGGGATATGATTCGGACATATGGTCACTAGATATCTACATTTATCGTGTATTTTGTTATGGACACATCTGCCCAGCTGTGTACCCTCCCTCACATTATGGGTCAGCTGGTGACCCTCACCATTGGGCTGGACGTACCTACTGGCGGCTCGCTAACATATGATGCATTTCACTTCCACTTGATATAGCTATCTACACTGCGTTGGACTATGGCCACACGGTCTTCCATGTCATTTGTTCGCAGGATAGGGACCCGTTATTCCCTACCATACATTTGTGTTTGCTTCTTCACTTTGTGTTTGCAGGAACTTTCTTGCATGCTTTGCATACGTTTCAGTATCCATGGACACTGACAGATGTGATTACTATCTTGCAACTTGTTATATGCAAGCATTTTAGGTTGCATGTCGACAGCTGCCATTTCCACGCCTCTGTGCGGCACTTCGACATGTCTTATGCACTCGCGCTCCTTTCCTGTGCACGTGGCTGTGGTGGCAGCGCGCCTTCATTAATATGCATTTGGCGCTACTGCGCCATCTTCATGCCGCACTGTCGGCGCAAGCCTACCGCCTTCCTTGTGCCGAGCTTCATGAATCCCGGGATATATTTTACTGCTGGAAAATAAATTATTTAAACTAAGGGGATTATAACTTAATAATATATTCTTAAAGGAATGTATCAGAGTTAAAAGAGTTCCTAAAGGGCTCAGGTACTACAAATGTCCCAATGGGGTAATCCCTGGGACTCCCTTATACCAAGAACTTACAGAATTGTTTAACAACAGAGATTGGAACACTTAGCAAATATCATTAGGGAGAATCAGAAGAATATTGATGTTTTAAAATTAGAAACAGAACATTTAAATACTAAGATTAGAAATGATTTGTTATTCAATGTGTATATCATAGAATATGAACATGTGCTTAATAAAGTGGATATTCACATCAATAAGATTATGTTAAGGAAAAACAAAAAAATGACTAGGGACAAATTGGATTATGAAACAGGGAAGATGTTTCCCATGAATAAGAAATTTGAAACTGTAGTCAGAGATAATTCTTCTTCAGGACAAACTAGGAGAGACTGACCCCCCCACTGCCACCCCCACAAGATTATGCTTCCAATAACGAAGAGGTATTTATGAATGGGGAAAATTTAGGTTATGAAAATGACCATGGTGAAAATCAAAATGGCATCAGTTTGGATGACCCTTTAGAATTTCTACCTCTCCGCAGGTCAGAGAGGTTAGCCAGGAGGACACAGTCTCTTCCAGAACCACACAGAGAGTATTACAATTCACAACGAGGGGGGAATCTTTGGAGAGGACAGAACAGGAGAGGGGGGAGGGGAGGACACAGAGGTCTTTGGAGGCAAGTTTAAATAAAGTTAACAGTTCTTCGTTTCCTGTTATTATTTTACTATTTATAACTACAGTTCCTTTAAGGCGACTGTTGAACTTTTTTCTTTATTTAAAAGAGGCTTTACATTTGTCCCTACTCCAAAATACAGCCTAGCTGATAGTTTGATTGAGTTCAAACTATTTATTAGGAAAATTAACTTTGCTTTACAACATCAGCAGGTTGAATAGGAGGAAAGCTATTTAAAACCTGGTAGTTATTCTGATTATTTAAACCTTAAGAAAAAAAGTATAGCCATGCCTACACCCCACCCCATTGTACAGGTTTTTTTCAAATGTATGTGGACAAAATATTTATAAGTTTTATAGAGACGGTAAAATGAAGAACAAGAAGTTCAACCTTACTAAGGATGAACATTACCTGTTAGAAAATCTTAAAAGGGACCATCTTGTTCGATTTATGAAACCTGACAAGGGTGGGGGTGATATTTGGTAATCATAAATACAAGGAGGAGATGTTAAAATTGTTGAATAACAAAGAGGTTTATGAAAGGACCTTCATTAATGAAGTCAGCACCTCTTATAGAAATATAGACTATTTTCTTGAAGACGAACTACTGCAGCATGGGACTGACTTTAATACATATATAAGTTTTTAAGGAATCAACACCCAAAAATGCCTGTGTTTTTTGGCATTCCAAAATTGCATAAAAATTTAGCTTAACCACGTTTTAGACCAACTGTGGCAGCAGCAGGAACCAAAACTCACCTCTTTGCTTATTTGTAGATAAAGCACTAAAACCACTTCAGAACACCCCATGTCACATTATTAGAGATTCCTGGGATTTTCTGGGAAGAATTAAACCTGAGTATTGGGATAAGGACCTCACATTTTTAACCATTGATGTGGTAGATCTTTATTCCAGTATACCCCAAAAAGAGGGTTTAGACATGTTTAACAAAGCATTGTTAAATTTGGAATTTTTGGACCCTGGAAAAATCAGACTTATTATGGAGTGTATGGAAATTGTCCTTGCTAACAATTATGTGTGGTGTGAGGGTAACATCTTTAGACAGAGAAAAGGGGTGTCAATGGGAGAAGCCTGTGCCCCATTTTTTGCAAACCTCATTATGCTGACATGGGAAAAGGAGCTTGTGTTGCGCTCCCCATTCCAGGAACATATAAAACTATATTTGGGGTTCTTGGACAATATTTTTATTTTAGGGGGTGGAGACTTTTACCTCAAATATATACTGAAAACCCACATTTTGTAATAACTACCTTTATTTTAGCAGTGCTCACCTTCTTTTTCAAAAGAAGAGTTTGGTGAAAGGCCAGTTCATTAGGTTGGCCAGGGTGATATCCAGTAAATATATATTTGATGTAGAAAGGAAAAAAAAACTTGAAAAAAATGTTTTTAGAAAGGGATTATCCATATGAACTGGTAAAAAACATCAGTGATTGTTTTTATGACAACTGGGGAAACAAGTATAAACCTTTACTGGGAGAGGGTTTAAAAGGTGTGAGGTCCAGCAACATATATATACTCCCAGAAAAGACTAGTAGAGATAGAGTTTTTTTAGAAAAAGCTGCGGACAAGAAAGGATTTATAAGGGTCTTAGTTTTAGAATATAGTGCAGGATCCACTATGATGAAGAATAATGTTGAAAAACATTGGGGGCTATTGACATCTGATGAAAAAGTTAAAGAAGTGGTGGGGAACAGACGTTTGCTCACCTATAAAAGAACCCGCAATTTAAAGAATATTTTGAAAAATAACACAGGCAGTAAGGGTATAAGATGGGTATAAAAAATGTGGTAGCTTTGCACAATGTAAACACATTTTAGAACAATTGGTTGATTTCTTGAAAGATGCAGCTAAGACTATTACATACCCTAAGCATAGAAATTGCACTAGTAAAGGACTGGTCTATTTAGCTACCTGTAGTACATGCCCATCTTTTTATGTCGGGAAGACCGGGAGATGCATTAAGAAGAGAATATATGAAAATGGATATGAAATAGGGACTACAAATATTAACAATGCCCTATATAGGCACTTCATCAAATGTTGTAACTACAAAGGGTTTTTGTTTTGTATATTAGAGAATGTGAAAAGAAACCCGGGGGGGCATGGAGAGATTATTTGGAGGCAAGGCAGTTATGGTGGCAAGTAAAGCTGGATGCCACACATTATCCAGGAATTAATGACAACTTGTCTCTTGTTCCAGTGTTAAAAACAAGAGCTAATAAATTCTAGCATTTGTTCTTGTTGCTATTTGTACTTTGGTGTTTTTAAATAAATTATATATATATATATATATATATATATATATATATATATATATATATATATAGATCTACTTCAGTAGATTGAACTTTTACAAGTTCGAACCACATATGGCCGAGACCATATGTTCGAATTCGTAAAAGTTCGAACACTGAAATAAAAACACATAAAACAAAAAAACAAAAAACTAAACATCTATAGCAGGGGGGCTATGCATCCCTGCACCCCCATACCCCCCTTACTTAAATATACCAACTCCAAGATTGCACTACATTGTAGAAATGAGAAATCTTCCCTTTCCGCTCTGTATTGAGATCTCCATTCAGTCCGATCGAGCTTTTGCAAGTTCAAACATATGGTCTTGGCCATATGTGGTTCGTATGATTCTGGCTGATTTTAACCATTTTGCCTGTGTGATACTCCTTTAAGACCTGATAGCAGGCTTTTTACACTGGGGGAGATGTATTTAAAAGCAGCATTTGACTTGTGTATTTTAGATTCTGGTGAAGTCTGTTGTATGCAGACGAAATAGCTGTACTGTGCATTACATAAGCTTAAATACATTTGTAGTGTCAACCTTCAACAGCAGTGCCTGTGTTTGGATCTGTTTTGCAGCTAGTGGTTCTGTTGTTATTTGTTTGGAATATCTAGCTGTTTCTCCAAATTGTTGCATGAGTTCTGTCTATAACTTAATTAAGGAAGGACATCTGCTTGGATTAGTGTCAAAGTGTTATCAAGAGCGAAAGAGTACTGTTCCTTTACATTTACAGTATTAACTATTAACAGATATGAGCTAAGATTAAATAACATGCTAACATTTGCACAAGAGGGAGTGGCATGTTGTATTTATTAGATGGGGGCTCTGTAAGCTGTTTAATTAGCTTACTCTCAAAATAAAAAAAAATCCATGGATACATCAGTCTTGGTCAGGCTTCCATTTACAGAAGAATGCATCGTATCTACTGTCATCTATTAGCTGACCATCTCTTGCTCTTGTCTTACTTTGGGTATCACAATTCTTGCTGTTTCTTGCAAGTTCCTGGTTCATGGTAATGAAGAAGAGAGAGGAGGTTTTTGTTTATGTGTTAATCAGGGTAAAGCACATAGTCACATGGTCCTTTTTCAGGCTCAGCCAAGGGCCACACATTTAGACCAGCTACTTCACAGGCAGGGACGAAAGGTGGAGGTGTCTCTATTTACATCAAAAATAAATATACTTCAAGCCTAGCTAAACAAGACAATGCACTTGAGCTGCTCCATGTTCAAATCACCATAGGTAAAATCCAATACCACTTCCTTGCAAGCTATAGGCCCCCCTCTATGACCCAGAAAACCCATACCATGTATTTATACTTATTAGAAACACTAACCGTCCAACCCAATACCATATTCATATGTGACTGTAATTACCCCACTATTAACTGGGAATCTTATACGACATCAAAGGTACATGCACAGAGATTCCTGGATCTTGTAAACACAAACTCCCTGGACCAGATAATACTCCAACCAGGGGTGCAACCATACTGGACCTGGTACTCACTAAAATGGGAGAGTGCTGCACACCCCCTACTGTAATGCCTTTCCTGGTATGGTCAGACCACAAAATGGTCTCCTTTGAAGAAAAATAAAACCTGGACCCCACAGCTAAAACGGGAATATTCAGGGACTATTCTAAGGCTAACCTCCTGCTATCAAGTGAGAACCAAAATTGCAAAATTGCAAGCCCCCATAAACCCTGAGAACACTTCTGCCTATGCAGAACTGTTCACAGAAACCATGTACAAGCATGTTAATAGCTGTGTAGAGGCAGCTGTACCCACTAGGAGGAAGTACAGAACTAACTCAAAAAAAACAAGCCACCTTGGTGGATCACAAAATCAATCGGATGTATAAAAGGAGGAAGAGGACTGTGGCAAAAATTAGGAGGTATAGGACCCATCAGGATAAAAGCACTCTCATCAAACTAAACAGACACCTCAGAGGACTAATAAAGTCTACCAAAGCCAAATTTAAGGTAAATGTGGCCTGCCAGGCCAAGCACAACCACAAAGGATTCTTTAGCTATGTCCCCAACCTCAAAGGCAATACACAATTGTTTGCAGAGCTCTTTGTAAGTGGAGCCACCAATACTGAGCCAGAAGATATAGCAAACCTCCTGGCTGATAAATTCAGCTCCAACGTTATTCCCCTCTCTGCCTCAACCTTCCCTCAGGAAATATCATCAAATATAACTCCCCCTACTGTTACTAGGGAACAGGTCCTTAATATTCTCTCTAAGACCAAGAACACTGTATCAATGGGCTCAGACGATATCTCAGGATGCCTTCTAAATAGCATGAAACATGACCTATCAGGGCCTCTGGAATTATTATTTAACTGTAGTCTCCAAACAGGCTTCATGCCTCATGAATGCAGAAAGACAACATTATCCCTCTGCACAAAGGTGGACCATCTACAGACCCTGGAAACTACAGACTCATAAGTCTCACCAGTATTATATGAAAAGCCATGGAAAGAATTATCATGGGGATGATCAAGAGATATAGTAAACCTCCAGACATTGGACCCAACCCAGTCTGGTTTCGTCAAGGGGAGATCTTGCCTACTCAGCCTGGTGGACTTCTTTGAGAAGGTCACCAAAGCAATAGATAAGGGCAAAATTGTTCACACTGCCTACCTTGACCTGGCCAAGGCATTTGACACCATACCCCACTCAGGCATTTTTGACAAACTTACGAGGTTAGGTACAAATCTGTATGTCACCCAGTGGATAGCCACATGGCTCACGGACGGGACCCAGGAAGTTAGAATTGTGGAATCCACTTCTACAAAGAGGTCAATCACAAGTGGAGTCCCTCAGGGATCAGTCCTTGGACTGCTCCTTTTTGGCATTTACTTCTCAGAAGTCAAGGCCAATGTCAGTGGTCTCTGGCTGTCTAAATTTGCAAAAGACTGCAAATTAGGAGCTGCCATTGAATCTCACACTGACACAAATGTTCTTCAGGAGGGGTTGACACAGACAAACAACTGGTGTCACAGCCATGAACTAAAACTAAATACCAAGAAATGCATAATAGTATCCTTTGGGAAATCATCCATTCCTGGTAACTATCATATTGACAACATACCCCTTAGAGATGACCCAGTTGTCAGGAACTTAAGGACACACACAGTAATGTAGCGTTTGATCATCATGTGTCTACAGTGGTGAGGAAATCATTCTATATTGCACAACTTATAAACAAAGGTATGGCATCCATGTCCAAGGAAGTTATTGTTCCACTGTATTTGGCATTCATCAGACCTATCATTGATTACAGTGTCCCCTTTAGTATGTACCTAACCAGGCATATCCACCAACTGGAATGTCCACAGAGATTCCCCACTAAAAGAATACAGGGCATAAGTAATACATCCTGTGCAGACTGCCTCAAGGCCCTATCCCTGTATTCTGTCTCCTATGGGCTTTTGAGGAGAGATATATGCCTGGGATACAAAGTATTGTCAGATCCCACTCTGATGAACATCCTGCATATCCACAAAACAAACAATACCAGAATTATCTGTTCTAAAGACTTAAACCTTGGCTGTGATATAAATAGGACCTGCTGGAGAGATAGGTATGTATCCCAGAGACTACCCTGTCTATGGAACAGGCTCCCCATCCATGTGAAACAGAGTTCCTTCCTAACCCAATTCAAGTACAACTTGGACAATTAGATTGGAAACTGGAAATTCATCCATGGATTGGCACTATGTCTCCAATGCAAACAGGTAACTTGTAAATGGTTCATCTCCCAGGCCCTTGCTTACACTTATCGAGGGTATCAGAACTTGTCAGAGATTTGGGATGCATGGCTAAGCTTAAAAAGGCCCTTGTGGTCATTAGTCTAGTAAACACCTATGATCCTATGAACCACTGTCTGCTTTAGCCACTTGCTGAAAACCACATCGTAAGGCAAATGGGGGATAAGAAAGCAGCTTATGAAAGGCTGAGAAATTTTTTGACTGCTTCCTTTCAGAATATAATGAAAGGGTTTCTGTAAAACATTATTAAAGTACACATGCTAACTGACTGATATTGATTTACTAAACACAATTTCTTTATCAGCTGCTTAGTCTTAGTTTTGCCAAAATTTTTCTTTTGATGGTATAGATATTCTTTTGTATTCTGCTCCACAGATGTGCAGCCAAAAAAATTTTTTTTGAATTTTGTCTGGGTGCAATTATCACATTATCTTTGTTGTCAGGTCCACAATGGCTCCTAGTAGACTGGGCATTATCAACAACACTTTAATTATACCTTGTTGTCTATTTTAAATGCCAATTTACTTTTTTGGAATATTTTCTGAGTTAGTTATCTAATCCCAAGTATTCTTCTTCAGATTAATGCCATTTGTCTGTTTCAGAAGCGACTTGAATGATAGTCATATGTTCATAGGTCCACAGATAAATACTAAACTAGTTGCCCTTGAGGACCATTTTAGGCAGAGCCAGCTTCCCTTTTGGTGCTCAAATTAATCTCTCCCATTTGGTTAGAGACTGGCCTTACTCATCCCATGGCCGATAATTATTTATTATCCCTAACGAGAATAAATGGGAATATTTTAGTCCACTAAAATATATTGAAACCTGGGATACAACCTTTTTATCACTTGATTCTGAAACAGAAATTATATATTGTCATACATGTGCATGAAAGGACATATATGAAATTAAGTTTAGTAAGAATGCATTGTTAGACTGTCTTTAGGACTGAGTTACCCATCTGAAATTTAAAAAGCAGTGGACCATTTTTCATTACCACTTTTGTAATTATCTGTCATGTATACAACCATTAGGTTTTGCAAAAAAGCTAACTTTTTAAATATTTTGTGAAGGTTTTCCTAGGATTTACTGATGTATGTTAGACGAGAAGTATATGAATGGGGAGGAGCAGATTTAAATGAGATATGAACTATGGATTTTTTGTTAAAAGTGTTTTCCAACATGGGTGCTGGAACCATAGAGCCAGGGGGAGGGGGATCCCCCCTACCCCACTTTTACAGCTGCAAGACCTGTCTGGAAAAATTAATGAAGTGAAGTTTTCATACTAACATGGATTCACGCATGGACATTAAACTAACTCAACTAACTCTTATTGCTCTGTGCTACTGGAGTTATGCTGCCACTGTTCTGTTGGTGCTGCCAGAGTCATGCCAAGTATACCTGGTGGTTATTGTTACTCAGGTTCAAACAAGAGACCGAATTCTCCCCCATGCCACCACTTTGATTCAGGGAGTTAAGTCCATAGCTCTCAACTGTCCAGATTTTCACAAAATATTTGGCTCATACTTTTGGTCTGTTCCTCTTAAAATTTGTGGTTTTCTGGCAAATTATTGAGAACTAAATTCACTAAAGAATGATAGCCCTTTAAGTTTCAGTCTTTCTATCTTTCAGGAAATGCATAGTAACACACAACACTATTTTAGCAGCTTTCTAAGATTATACAAGCATTATTTAAAATGTGTGCCTGGTTTTGGGACTTTGCCCCTCCAAATAAATGTTGGCTTTTTCCAGATTTCTTGTGCTGTGAAGTTGAGAGATTTAATTGAGTGTCAAGTGGAATTTACAAGGACCCGAGAGCTTCAGGGGAAGAAACGTTTAGTGTTACTTATGCTAAGTCATTTGCATTGTTAGTAGCACAACAGGTAGTTTACTTGCTTTTAATGCAGAAGGCTTTGGGTTCTACTCTCACATTATGCAGATGGATCACTGATGTTGTACTTTAAAGGGAGTGGATGCTGCAGTACTCCTTTGGAGGAGTGGCCTAGTAACTATGTTTCTGTTATCAGTTTGCCATCCAGTCCCCATTGCAAAATTACTAGCTTATCATTTTTTAATGTAGCATAGGCAATTTATTCTTCAAGTGCAACAGGCACTTTATTTGTAGATGAAACAATGAAATATAAAATTGTTTGTTAGTAGCAACCTCTTTATTAGTTATAGATCCCTTTAATGTGGAATTATTTAGATGACTTACTTCTGCAGAGATTTTGCATATTTACTGATATTGGTGGTTTGTAATGACAGAAGTTTGAGTGGCCTTTTATGGTTGAAATTTTCTGAAATGGGTAGTTTTGTCATTATTGGTTCATACATTTTGTTTCATTGCTTACTAGAAGACTGTTCCAAACTACACATTTAAAACGCATTCTAATAAGTGGTGCTGTATTATACAAGGAATATCATTTAATACAATCAGGAAGGTGAATCAAAGAATGCATACATATATGCTTGCTCACAGGATGTAGGAGATCAAAATATGGGAAGAGACCAGTCACCAATGGAGTTCTCCAGGGTTCAGTGCTGAGACTTTTTCTGTTTGGCATATACATCTCAAAAGTAAAAGGAAATACCAAAGGGCTTTGGTCGACTAAGTTTGAGATGACTGCAAGCTATGAGCAGTTATTGAAACCCCAAATGACTTAACCATCATGCAGGAAGGTTTGTCCCAAACAATAAATCGTTCCAGAATCATGAATTGAAACTAAACTCCAATAAATACATTATCATATCCTTTGGGAAGTCATCTACTCTAGGGTGCCAAATTGACAATGCCTCCTGAGAAATGATCCGGTTGTTTGGCATTTGGGAACTTGTGTGTACAGTGACCTAACTTTTAACCAATATATGCCTAGAGTCATAAGAAAGCATTTCTATATTGCACAGCTTATAAACAAATTGATTGTGACTAGATCTAGAGATGTTATTGTCTCCCTTTACAAAGCCCTCATTAGGTCAATCATTTAGTATAATGCCCTCTTTGGCGTGTATCTGTCTATACCCATGCAACAATTGGAATACCCACAGAGATACCTTGCTAAAAGGATATGAGTCCTAAACAATAGGTCTTGCATGGGTCACCTCAAAGATTTATTACTATACTCAGTATCCTACAGAGTGCTTAGAGGTGACATGTCTGGCATACAAGGCATCCTCTGACCTAATACTGATGGACCTACTGAACATCAGCAAGTCAAATGGCATCATTAATACTCAGTCCTGGTATGTAAACTGAATGTTGTAGAGAGATGGAAAGAACAGACTTTACATTCAAGTAAAACAAAGCTCATCCCTGTCCATATTCAAATGCAACTTGGATCTAAGGATGGGTAATAGAAAATGTACTCCAGGATTGCTCCTCATGCCACTAATGGATAGAGGCAGTTCCTAAATGCTGCATCCCTTACATGGGTCCCCTCAAATTAGCTATAGTATGATCACATATAATTATTCTCACCAGGGCTAATATACAATTAACAGCCATGGGCAAGGTAAGACCAATCAGGAAATGTTAATTCAAGCACCAAAAGGGAAATTGGCTTACCTGTGTTGTGGTAGTAAATTGTTTTAAAAAAATTGCCCTTTTTACATCACTAAGTGCCCCTCTCACCCTCCCACCCCCTTACACCCCAGTCTTCAACAGCTTCTAGCACCTCTGTGTTCCAAACTCTTCTTATGAAGGTGTTGAAAGGAATTACCTTTTCTGTGCTTAGCAGCCCAGGTGGTATTATGGGTGTTGGAAACCTAGGCATGTCAATAATAACTGAAGTCAGGTAAGATGACTGTGTTAAGTACAGGTCCGTGAATGAACACTTGCCTGATGTAAACACGTACTTTATGTGTATAACTGACATATTATTTTCCTTGTGCTTGTGTGAGTGATAAAGATCACTGGTTCCATATGATCACAGTGTCTCACTTCTACATACAACATATTGTGAAGTACCAATACCCTCACCTATTATAGTGACTCTCTGATGGGTCTGACATGCACAACAGCTTTATCCTTCCTATGTGTGCTCCTTTATACCGCCTTTTGTAATTCTCATACTATGTTGTTGTAACATAACGTATTTAAGCATGACTAAGTTATATTTTATGGATAAAAGGGCCCTGGTGTTTGACCAAAGGGATATGGCCTAAGAGCCAGAGTCACCCAACCATAGATTACATTTAACTTATTCATATTCAGATGTTGTATATTACCATTACATAGTTGCATTACTTAAACATCAAATGTCTTATTTCTGTTTTAATTAATGCCTTTGCATGGCAAGACTATTTTCTGTTGAGGAGATGATTATGTTGAAATGATGCTATGGAGATGTCTGAAAAAGTATACGGTGCACATAATATTTCCCTGTACATGGAGAAGCACTCACTTTGTAGGATTGCAGTTTATGCCATTGGGAATGGCTACAGAATTTTGAGCTATTCCATGTGGAATGAAGTACTAGAAGCAAAATAATTAGGCTAATGACTTCATTTAAATACTTTTACAGGTTTTTGTATACTGCAAGGCTCATGCATAGCAGATATCATGTCTTTACATATTTATTTATTTACTTATTTATTTTACTTTAATTTATGTGAGCTTGCTGCTGGGCATAAAATGATGTCAACCTCAAACATTTTCAATTTGTAAATGGCTGGTACTTCTTCCCAAGGGTAATTCATTTGTATCCACATGGGAAGTTGTGTGCGCTATCATTGGATAATGTTAGTTTTGTACCTGATATGCTTAAAATCCAGTGTGATCTGTCAGAAATACCCATAATGAGAAAAAAGGGCTACCACATTTCACATTTCTGCTCCTACAAAATACATTATCTTACAGAGAGAAGACATAAAGCTTTGAATTCTTCAGTATCCCTAAATTTAATTAAAGATGTTATGGCAACTAAAATGGTTTATAATAAAAGGAAATTAAAAGGCAATATGCTTCAGGCACTTATATTAAATCTTAAAGGCCTGAAATAACTTTAGGGGCAAACTAATGATCTATATCAGATTCATTTTGTTTGCAAATATTTCATAGTATATAGTGTTTTGATTTATTTGGACACTAGAAATCTTACAAGTTTTGATGACTGGTGTTGCTCACTGGCAGCTTAATTCTACTGGAAAAGTTTATTTTAGCAGCCATTTTACTTAAACAAATTTATGACCATTTGTATGACTCCAAAAAACTATCATTGGAAGAAATTAGCTACTGATTGCTTTAATTATAATAGAGATGCTTGCTTTACCTGCTGTAACTATTTAAAGCCTTGGGAAAAATGGCATTTTTAGATAAGTTGGTACCATTTCCCACAGTATTGCATATAGACTGTTACGTCTGCCTCATAATTTACAAAAATAAATGTATAATTCTTTACATTTGCAGCTTAATGTTATAACCTATGCCAGAGGCTTTATGTAGCACACTTCTTACTTTTCCTACCAGTTCGAGGGCCTCCTGCACAGATTACAGATTCTATTGTAAACCTTCTTTTCATGGAAATGCTTTTACTTTGACCCTGTTCCATTAATTCAGATTTATTTCTGCTCACAGTACATTCTTTGCCTTCTTACAACAATGGCTAACTCTCATAAACAAATGCAGATGTGTTCCCTGAAAATGATCACGGTCACTTTTCCAATAACCTCGTCTGCCTAAGCAGAATGCTGACATAACTTCTGAGAAGTAAGAATACATTTTTGGAGAGTCAGATTATAGCAGTATGAATAGAGCTAGTAATAAATACTGGATTATTTTGGTTACTGTAGCATATGCACAGCATGGAAATATATCTGCATAACTATGAAAATAATATTTACTTGAACATTTTTTTTAATCTAATGTGATTCATACTGTACAGATACCTTTAAAGGATTGTCATGGCCATTGTGTTTCTTTCCTTGCATAAGTCTGTTTTGCTTATTCCACCAGCCTATCATTCAAGCTACATTTAGCTTTTGTTCTGCTAAAAATAATTCCATGATTTCCACATTTAAGCTTTAATTTGGGGATATGTCATCCTACATATTCTTTCCTAAATGCTGTTTCTCAATTTGTGCTTGTCAGATTTTCCACACATGTAAAGAATATGCAATGTTCGCCAGAATTTGCCAGCAATCTTTCTGTTAGCAACTATAATGAAATTCTTGTAATGACGAAAAAAAAAAAAACTTGTGTCTCTCTCCAGTTTTCCATTAAAACAGATTCCCAGTAAGGGAGTGTGCTATTTATTTTGTTCCAGCTTCATTAACTATTAGTTTGTCTCTTGCTGTTAACGTTTCCTGAACCTTAATCTGTCATATCATAAGTACAAATGTAAAATACACCATAGGGAGACTATTAATTATACTTTAAGAATCTGTTTAATGACTGACATTCTGTTTTAGCATGTTTTAAATTTTTGTCACATTCTTACCTAACTATAAGATGCTTTCTGAAGCTTTTATTTATAGTCTCATTAAAAAGGTGAAAAAGTAGAAAATCATGCCATTTATTCTTTTGCATTGCAGTACTACAATACTGGCAAACATATTTTTCTGATCAGCTACGCCAGTCATATTTTTATGTTCCAAGGCCAATCATTAAGCAGTTCTTGTTATGGTCCATGGGCTTGTGTGAATGCTGTATAGGTGCATTTGTAACCTAGATTTATAAACTACCTTTAGTCATGTGGCTCCTTCTTTTCTGGTATATTCTTAAATGCATTATACAATTTCTGAGACCTTTAATCCTATAGGTTCATAGGCAGATACTATGATAACTGCCCTGAAAGGTCATTTAAGCCTAGCCAACAACCCAAACTCAGATTTAAACTCTGTACCTGGTTTCTACGAGGCAAAGGTCTTAACCACTATGCCAAACTCACTCCACTTTCTTAGTATGTTACTTTGAGTAATATATTTATGTATTTTCTTGCAATAGCCACGTGGAAGCATTGGTTACAGATTAAATGTTTTTTAGACATGACTTTTGCCATATGTCACAGTTAAACATTCAAAGAAGTGACAAGAAATGTGGCATATACAAGCAATAATCTGTGCATGAATCTACACTGTCTGACTGAATAAAGAGTAAAGCACATTGAATAATTTTAGTGAACTAAAAATTATGGTTTTGCCATTGTGCAAAAATTCTCATTCATCATGTTTGTCCTTCATTAATGTTTTTTTAAACATTTTATGGTCAATAATGACATTTATATCAGGGGAAGACAGCTACAGGCTAAAGGATCAGTTATCTTAAGGACCTTATCAATAGTTACTATGGTGTTATAGGGTACTAATACTTGTGGTTTTCTTATCTATAGGACTCTACTGTTAAGACTAAAGGAATTTTATTGGAATAGCACTTTATGAAGCATTTCAGTAGAGGCATTTGCTCATCCTTCCTACAGGGGGAGCTCTCTTTTTGTCAGTTAGTGGTGTACCCTCCTTATCTGCAGCTGGAAACTCTATGTTCTGTGTAGCCTATCTGGAGTAGATTTAGGGTTGCACAGACTACCTGTAGGTGTAGGCCATCTAAGGTAGACAAAATAAAATAAAAAATGAAATTCTTAAGTACACAATAATATATTTATTCATGTTTCTTACCATTTGTGGTCCAAAATAGATCCACATGAAATATATCACTGGTTTGTATGCCTGGGACAACTTTGGTCCACATTTTTGCTTTATTTTATGCACATGGACTCAAAGTATGCTGGTTTTCAAATTGTGTTCATAAATTCATAGGTGGTTACTAGGATACTTGCCCAAGAGCCAATTTATACCTAGTTAATCTTACCCCAAATTTACCAAACTATTGCTGACGTGTCAATACCCGACTCAACTGTATTGTTACAATATAGACTTGCTCATGTCAAGCATTCACAGGCTGCCCCTCTTCATCAGGTACAAAGGTGCCAAACCAGGGGTAAATGTGTCATTTCCCATCCACTGGTTCATCTTATGCTTAAATAGAGTTAGAGGTGAGATCTGCTTCACATGCTTCTCTGTTCCAGAGAAGGTGTAATCTTTGAGACACATACCTGTCCCTCCTTGTCGTATGTGTGTTGCAGATGATGTCTAGGTCCTTAGAATAGGTATTTATGATGTTATTTATTTTGTGCATATGCATCAAATCCATCACTGTGGAATCATAGGATGTCTTGTAAGCTAAATATAGATAGGGCTTTGACAAGGTTTGCATAGGACAAGTTGCTTACTCCCTGTATTCTTTTTCTGAGAAACTTCTGTTGTGTCTCAAGCTGTTGCAACTGCCTGGTCAGGTGGAAGGATGTGTAACCTGCCATGAAGACACCAAAGTCCT
Source organism: Protopterus annectens (assembly GCF_019279795.1). Taxonomy (NCBI): domain Eukaryota; kingdom Metazoa; phylum Chordata; order Ceratodontiformes; family Protopteridae; genus Protopterus; species Protopterus annectens. The sequence continues at coordinate 108,376,367 of NC_056728.1, read as the reverse complement.
GTGTTGCTACTGCTAGTCCAGCTTTCATTAAAGATTGAAAGGACTGCTTTCAAGAGGTTTGAAAGTATGAAAAACATACACACACACACGTGTATATATATATATATATATATATATATATATATATATATATATATATATATATTTATACATATAGACACATAGTCTAGAATTATATGTAGATAGACACACACGCACAGACATACATACACACACACACACACACACACACACACACACACACACACACACACACACACACACACACACACACACACACACACACACACACACACACACACACACACACACACATAATAAATGGTCCTTCATATTACAAAATGTGCACACTGAGTGGACAAAGTAAATAGTATGAGTGTTATAAAATGAGCAGTACCAACAGGAGGACATCCATCACTAAGATAGTGAAAAGCATGCAAATGGAAACCAGATAAAATACATTAAAATCAATAAAATCAGTAAAAGTGAAATATGAAAGCAAAAAAACATACTAGAACAAATTTCAGTAGCTTCTCATAACACTTCATAATAATGATCTTAAACTGTGTACAAAAAAGTTCAGGACTAGGATGAAACAATTGTTTATAACACTTAGGATGCCAGTATTGTGGAACAAACTTCCTCCGCTGGTCAGGAACTCAAGTGATATGAACAATTCTATTCTGTTCAGTTCTGCTCAGTTCTATTACCAACACTAATTTCTTCACAAAAGAGCTAAAAGCCCACTTGCTTAACTCATGGTCATGTTTATGCCATGATCCAACTTAAAATTCCTACTGATTATCTACCAGCTTCCTCTATCTCTTATTACATGCTAAAGTATTACTAATCTCCCACTTTCATAGGTTACGTTTATTTGTTTATTTGTGTATTCTTACACTGTAGAACATTTTTGATTAGTATTTGTATATAGTATTCTTTACCTAATTTATTTTACTATATATGATAGTTTCTTTCTGCCATTGCACCTTTACTTGCTTATAACCAAGCTGAAGTGTATCAGCTTTGTATATTCTGTTTATTGTAATTGTTTAACTGGAGCTTTTCTCCTCAGGCCTCTGCTGAAAAAGGGTTTCTGGCCCAGTCAGACTAACCCAGTCAACAACTGTGAAAATAATAAATAAGTAATTTTAACACTAACCTTGATCCATGGTTCGGTAATATAGTATATGATCTGCACATAGTGCAGTCAGTGTTTCTTGACAGTCTTTGAACCTAAATCACTGTCTTTTAACATTGTGAAACTTATGAAACCAAGCATTAAATGTATTTATTAAAGAGAAGCAACAGTACAAGTAAATGAAGTGGGCAAATATCATTGCTCTACCTCTCTGTGCAGCCATATACATGAAATAAAAGTACATTCCTGATGACACAGACAACACAGAAACATATAAACAGATATAAAAATAAAACAAAAATACCATCAACCTTACAAGGACAGTACAATAAGTGTACACACTCCTGACTGTTGGATAAAAAAGCACCAGAAAGTACCATATACTATAAAATCATTGGCACATACATGCCAAATGTATGTGCAGTGCATAATTTACATGTCCCCCTCAACACAGGAGCCACAGAAGAAAACTGAAGTGTATTTATACAATGACATTATTTAGAAAATATAAGAATTTTTCTTAAATAACATCATTACATGCTAGCAGTAAACTGTGTGTGTGTGTGTGTGTGTGTGTGTGTGTGTGTGTGTGTCTAATGCTGAATTTACCAGTGACTGGCTTCACCCTTATGATCAAATCATATCAATTGTGGATAAACCTAGCATTGTCTATATTCAGTTGCAGATTACTGCAAATATATATATATATATATATATATATATATATATATATATATATATATATATATAGTGCATGTGTATATATTTACAAAGAGAGAGAGAGACAGATACAGACAAATAGAAAGAGAGTATATGATCATTGATCGCACATTCAGCTGGTCAAAAAAAAAAAACCACAAATGGTTGAAATCCAATCAATTGTAAGTCTCATCAACAACAATAACTCAAATGCTTGCACTCCATTTACAGTTCCTTTTTGTAATGGGGCCATCCCCTCCTGATCCCTTACACCCCTTCACATAAATACATACCACTCTCAGTCTGCACACCAGTGGCGGGGGAGAATACCTAACCACCACTGAGCCACATGTCCTGCAAAATCATAGCTGTATTATATGATGATCTCTGCATTCAACTGCTTGTGCCATAACATCCAGATAAAAAATACAGTTGTATAAGGTCTTACCATTACTGTAGATGTCCTTCTTTTCACTGTTGCAGTATCCATCACTTGTGGGATCTCCTGCAAAGGATAGCCCAACATCCGACCAGTATGTCAAAGCCTTTATATCCTCCCAGTGTCTGACATAGGCCCTCCGCTCAGGCATAGGACATAAAGATGATGTATGCACACTCAATACTCAGAGCTGAAGTGACCCACGAGAACTAGAGCAATGTCAGAATAAAGAAGGACATGCACATCCAGAAGGGAGTTGGAAAGAGCCCTCAGCCAAAAGAGTGTTCCCAAAAGAGAAAAAGAGAGACAAGGGGACCACAGGGAGGGACTGAATACTACAACAGTGAAAATAAGGACATCTACTGTTATGGTGAGATCTTACATAACTGTAATATGCCCTTCTTTATCACTTTTGCAATATTCATCACTTGTGGGAGATTACCAAATTCAGAGACCCCAAATCTTCAGATTGTTGGAGTAAGCTCATCACAACTGAGCAGAAGCGTGTGTAAACAGCTCTTATGTAGGGATAGGATGTCTGGAAAGGCAGGCCTGGATGGAAAGACATCTGTTGACTCCACCAATGAAGCTCAAGTTTGAGACAGGGCAGTATAAGAACCAGAAGCTCAAGAGGGTGACAATGCTGGAGACAAGCCATCCTTAGGTACCACTGAAGCCTCCTATTATAAAGCTTGGTAAAGTGAAGCAGAAGAATGGTAGATAACATGAGCCTGAAGCCTCTAAGAAATTTCTTTGCAGGAATGAGAGGAAAGGGGAAGCAGATCCTGGAAGTAGGCTGTCAGAGTCAAAATCTTTGGAGAGAGAAGACAGGCCAACATTGGGATGGTTTGGATTCTGTGCCCCCCCCCCCTCTCCCCACACACACACACACACACACACACACAAAAAAAAAGTGATCTTGAAAAGGAGTTAGAACTGACTTCTTGAGATTTGATGGTAAAAAGGCTATGACAGGGCCAGACATTTTGTGAATACTCTTGGGGCCATAGAAAGACCAATGGACAAAGCAGAGAACTGAAAATGAGAGGAAGAAACAGAGAAATGTAAAAACTTTCCAAGGAGAGGGTGAATGGGAATATGAAGATAGGCATCCTTTAGATCTAGGGAGACTAGAAATACCTGTGGACCAAGACAGGAAACAGAGTCTGCAGCAAAAGCATCCTGAAGGAAGGAATATTCTTGATGAAGGACAGGTCTAGGATAGGTCTCAATGACTCTTCTTTCTTGGGAACCAGAAACATCCTGGAGCAAAACCTTGATCTTCACTGGGAGTCTGGAAAGGGTTTGATGGTTCCTGGATCAAATAGATCCTGCAGGTACACAGAAAAGTGAGGAAGTAAGTCTGTCAGAAGTTGAGAAAGCCCTAAGAAGAAGGAAGGGATTTTGATACCATACAATAACTGTGATGGATAACGGAAGGTACCCAAATGCCATCTATTGCCAGACAAAGAGAAACAGAGAAATCTTGAGAGACAGGGGAACCTGGCCATGGGAGGGAGAGAAAATATGTCTGATGGAGGGAGACTGGACCTGAAAAGATTTTTTTTTGAGAATTTGAAGTCTAGGTGGTTTTATCAAAAAACATGTACTTAGGAACCCTTTTTCGTTTAGAAGGCTGACATGATTGCCTATGAACAAAGGCAGGATTTAGAAGGATAGTTTCTCTGAAATTTGCATAATTTTACCATTGTCTTGTAGAGTCTTAAATGGATCAGCAGATTTTGATTGTCTAAAGAGGCATCTAGGTACTTGGCCTTAATATCATCAGATAAGGCCTGGAGATGATGCCAAGAGTACCTCCTCTTAACCGAAGCCAAAGCAGCAGCTCTAGAAGATGCATCAGCTGCATCATAACTACACTTACTAGAGTGACAGGCTAACTGTGAAGTGAAACTCAGTAAGGAAAGGGTAGCAGTCTTACTTTCAGAGTAAGGAAGATATGACAAGCCCCCCCCCCCAACAAGTTGAGACAAAAGGGCCAGAACATATCTGGTCATATGGGTTTGATAATTTATGGCTCTGAAGACCAGAGTTGCAGAAATATGTACATTTATCCACAGCCTCTCCATAGCTTATTAGAAGGAAGAAGTTTGAAAGAAAATAAAAGTTTGGATGGCTTGTCAGCAGAAGCAGAAACCATGTCAGGGTCTAAAGGACACATGCAAATGTGCTTAAAGGCATCAGGCACCTTATTAATGCAGTCAGGCTTTTTGGGTGCCATGGATTGAGAATGAGGAGCCAAAGAAGCAGCTGCAAACATATCCAGCAAGGCAGCCAGAACAGGGAGAAGAGAAGAAGGTTTAGGAGATTCAATTTTTAACGGCTCATAATACCACTTTTGGATGTCAGAGGACCGGGAGTAATCAAGCTTAAAATGCTCAGTCATGCAAACCACCACGTCCCCAAAACACAACTCCTCAAAGGGAGAATCAGACTGAACAAATCCACTTCCTCTGCCCACAGTCTAAGGGTGAAGTGATTTGAGAAGAATAGGCCAAGGATTCATCTCCCGAATCCAACTCATCATCTAAAGAATCAAATTCCCTAGTCCTTTTGTTTGGAATAGAAGGCCAAGGAAAAGCAGAGACAGATAATCCCTGAGGGGGGTTTCAAGGCCATCAGGGCATTGAACAAATCCTGGGTAAAGTCCTGATATTCTTTCTGGGGATCCTTAGCAATGGCAGGAACAAGTTTGGTTTTCTTTTTTTAATTTGACATCAGCTTTGGCCTACTTAGGGAGCTCAGAGCCCTGCCTAAATTCTATAAGGGTACTAGAAACCTCTTCTCTAACAAGAATTTGGGGAATTCCACTAGGACCTTCAAAAATAATCAGCGGCTGTTCCCTCTCAGTGGCCCTGGTGTACATTTACACAGATTTAGAGGACATGTAAGAAGCTAGTCCCATGCTGGCCTCCAACAGAGTCGTGACAGAGGAAACTGGTTTTGGCACTACATGGTCTTCAGTGTTCTCATCCACTCATCCACCTCAATAGAGATTTCCCATGGAGGCTGGACTACTACACTAACATGCCTCTTGATCCATCATCTATGTTCAAACATCAAATTGATGTATTTTTGGATTCAGCAGTAGAAAATGGCATCATCACACAAAACACTAAAAATCATCTTACACTGTCAGATTCAAACAGTCAATATATTTATTTTCTGCCAAAGATTCATAAAGATCCCCAGAATCCCCCGGGTCGACCAGTTGTGGCAGGCAATGGTTCCTTAACCGAACCATTATCAGAATTTTTAACTAAACATCTAAAACCTTTATTGAGATGGGTAAGATCCAGAATTCAAGACACCATATAATTCTTAGGGATTATAAATGAAATGCAAATTGAGGATCACTGGTTGCTATGCACATTAGATGTTTGTGCATTATATACCAATATACCACATTGGGCCGGACTCGATGCCATTGAATACTGGTTACAAAAATCCGAGCTAGACAAACCCGGCTTTAACACTTTCCTCATTTGTTTGACTGAACACATTCTGACCAAAAATGTTTTCCTTTATGGTCAACAATGTTATCTCCAAATATGGGGCACTGCAATGGGTGCATCATTTGCTCCCATATATGTAGATCTATATATGGCATTCATAGAAAAACAAATTATGTATGATGTTACACATAACATTTACTTGGGACAAATTGATATTTGGCGTAGATATCTGGATGATTGCTGGATGGTGTGGAGGTCTGATGTGGAATATTTGATGGAAATCGTGGAGTATCTGAATGATAACAAGTGGGGCCTACAATTTACCATCAACCATCACCCACACAAAATCACATATTTGGATGTGTTGATCACCAGGAATGATGCCAATACTCTTCGTACTGAAGTATTCAGAAAATACCTAGAATATAACACCTTACTCCATGCATTCAGCTTTCATCCAGCCCATATCACTAAAAATATCCCCAAGTCTCAATTCACTAGGATGAGACGTATTTGTTCAGACAAACATACCTTTGAATTCTTTCACAAAGATTTGTCTAATAGGTTTCAAGAAAGAGGTTATAGCTTGAGTTATGTACACACAGCAAGCAATTATGCTGCAAACTTAGATAGAGAGGACCTTCTCAAATACAAACAAAAATCACAAAACAAAAATAACACTTTATGGTTCATTACCACATATGGCAGGAATACCAACAGAGTTATTGATGCCATCAGACGACATTGGCACATTCTCTTAGCTGACAATTTTTTGTCACAACATTTATCTGACAACTGTAGGTTCTCATTCAGAAAAGGGAAAAATCTTGGATCTTATTTCAACCATTACAAACATCAATATGATTCTATCAATCATAATATGATCCAAACTTCGATTTCGGGAGACAAGATAGTTGACTGTATGCCATGTGGCCACTGCAGCCATTGTAAATGTATTGAAAACTAAACAATTTTGTAGTAGTAATTGTGGGGCCATATTTGATATCAAGTTTTTGCAAATTGCAGCACAGATTGGATCATATATATGGCTTCCTGTAGCTGCCATGTATTTTACATAGGACAGACATCTAGACCCCTCAGAGTACGCATTTCTGAACACCTCAGTGATGTTAAATGTAAAAGAATGAGCAATGCCCTTTATAAACACACTCTAAAACATACCACAGCAACATTTCATTTTACCATTATTGATAAAAAAGTAGGTGACAGATACAATAAATCTGGATGGCACAGCAAATTAAATGCAAAAGAGAAAAAATGGATTGTGAAATTAGGTGGACTGTTCCAGCCTGGTCTTAATGAATATTTATGATCTGGAACATTCATGAATATTCATGAGCTCACCAATGAAATTCTATGATCAGTTATTTGTAAATGTATATAAGAACTTCAAGATGTTTCTGTAAACCAACACTGATGAAGGCTAGGTTAATGCCATAGCTGAAACCGGTCTGTTATTTCTTGTTGTTTTATATTTTTACTAACTAATTAAATTAGTTATACAGCTCACAGTTGCTGGCTTTTGTTTGTTTTTTGTCTACAATGTTATTTTGAGCTGTGCAATCACTTCCTGCAGGGGAATTCTTTTAAAGTCCGAAAGACCACAGTACCGAAACACCAGAAGCGTGAGGTTTAAAATTCCAATGTTAAGGGACATTTAGTCGGTGCTTCTGGTGTTGCGGTTCAGGTAGGTTACTGTGTGTAAGTGTGTTTCTGAGTGCTGTAGTGTGTGTGTAAGTGTGTGTTCTGAGTGCGGTGTGTGTTCCTGGGGGACTGTAATGTGTGGGTGTGGGTTTGCTTTGTGCGTCTGTGTGTGCGATCTAGGAGATAGAATATTAAAGTATGAGGGGCATAGACACCCACATAGGAGGTGTAGGGGCGCTTGCCCACCTGCTCATAAGTAGTGTAGGATGGTTTGTTTAGATGTGGTGGGTAGCAGTGTGTCTGTGTGTGCATGTGTGTGTTCCATGCTTGTGTTACTTTCATGAGTTACTGTCGCTGTCAGTAATGTGGGGTATGGGAGTCTGGGCCCGGTACTGTGGGTGTCGGAACTGTGTGGTTTCGGGATTCCATAGGTATCCCGTATACAGCAGTTGAAGTATTCATATATGAGTATAACATAGACCATAGCAATCACACATTCTGCCACAATCACACTTTATGAACAAAGGATATGGAGAGTATATGCCTATACACTATTACAAATATGTGCTATGGACATGAGTCAATGATAGGGTTAACACCTGTCCCACTTTGCGAGGGACAGTCCCTCTTTGGGTAGTTGTGTCCAGACCAAAAATATTAAACATGGCAAATGTCTTGCGATTGTAGGACATAATTATGTCCCATATGTAATGAAATAGTTGCATACAATAGTTCTTTCTGTATCTAAAATACCTACATGTTACAAGAAACAGGATAAGCAACTAAACTGATACAAGAATAAGCTTATACTTAGGCAAAAAAGGAAAGTCCTATCCCTTGTACTGACCATGGGTTTGTGTCGGCCTGTAAAATCTGATGTGTGTCCCGAAAATGTCCCACTATGGCCATATGAAAAGGTGGCAACCCTAGCCAAAGAGAGTCAGTCACCAACACAACTCCAATGACTGCAAATACCTATGATAGAAATACACAGCTTTCATGTAGCAACACTTTATTACATTTCAATGTATTGCCAAAAGGATTCAAGGACTAACATCACTTGCATGCTATACAGGAACCAATTAACAGTGCCTTAAGGAATCAGCCTGCAATTACCATAGTATTAGTCCACTAAAGGATAGGTGTTCAAATAGGGAAGGAACCCTCACGCACATATCGATTATGTATAAAAGCAGTTCCTGCACACCTGCATCTGCTATGTACACCCACCAACATCACCCCCACACCCAAACAAATTACAATACAAACTGTAATAACATCACAAATCATTCACTCACTGTACGACATTTGCAGAAGCCTTAAAATACCTTGTCAGAGACACACTAACATGGCCCTATGTGAAATAGTTGCTGTTATACAATGGAACAGCTTCTGATGTTACAGGGTTTGTTTTCACTTATCCCATTTCAGAGGTTTGTGTGTACACCGGGAAGTGTTACCAATTACTGATTAACAGCACAGTATGATACACATGTACACCAAACCAAGGATGTCTGGTGAGCACATTGTAAACCACCTAACAGTTTATGCATAGCCATACAGCCTTGAGCTGCCCAAACATCCTTGCCAGAGTGAAACATCTGCAGATGTATCAGGTACAAACAAACCCTGCATAAGTAGCAATGTTCTGAAATATAACAGCTGTACTCACATGTAGAACAACTTCTTCTAGCCATCACACACAATCGCCGAGAGTCACAAAGCTAATATATATCTGTCTATCTCAATATAGCTGTTGAAATACATCACAAACAACACATCCTGGCCGTCTTCCTCGAAAGTAAAGCAAACGGATAATGCCCAAGTGGAGTACTCCATTATACACCACTGTTGCCATGGTACTGGCTAATGGAGTAGCTGCACAGCTGATGTGCATCTAATTAACTACATTGGAACACCAATTGGTGGTCAGGATAGCACATGTTACCGATATTTAACTAGAAAAGGATGGCTTATCACACATTCAAACCATCTGTATATACCAGCAGAACATTACAAAGAAGATTGAAACACAAACTGAAAAGGATTGAATTAACAGTCAACGACACCTCGGGTTACTAATAAGGTATGTAGAACACTCAGTATGTCTGTGTATGTAGTGCCTGTTCTGTAATATTTAAAGTGCATGCAATCCATATAGTGGAAACAGTTATCTTATAGTGATGTATTGTTGAGCATAGTAATGCTTGTAGTATTTATGTGTGTACTGCTGTAGGTCACAAGGCAAACACCGCATACACCACAAGGGATGCTATATAATGGCTTTGAACACAAATATTCCTCACCAGCTGCTGTCAGTGGCAGGACTGGTCCAACAAGTATGTGCTATAACAGGGGATAGTATATGTTGATATATTGTAACAGTAGGCATATGTATGGGTGTATTACTGAGAATAACCTGTCGAAGGTTGGCCCACTGTACAATTATGATTTGCATTGTGGGATATTGTGCCAATAACTTTGTAATGTACAGTATTGTAGGCAGACATGTCTTACAAGTTACATAGCATTACTGTTATGTTAGGCAAACATTAGTTATGTCTATTGGCATTTACAATACACAATAACAGGATACATATGACTTGTAGTCACTCTACAGTTTATCAGCATGATAGCAAAGTAAAATGGAAGAGCTCGTTAACTATCCATGCACATAAGACATGTAATAAGTGCAAAGGTAGGTACTAGACTGTCTGCTCAAGGGTATTTATAAGCCTAGCTAGAGTGTGTTGGCTTTCGCCACCCCCTTAGGTTAGTTCCCTGTGCCTCTGAACAGCAGAGCCATTAGTTCCCTGTGCCTCTGTCCAGCAAAGCCACTGCAGTGATCCCCAGGGTACATGTCTATCGCCCATCCACCCATCAAGGTTTCCCTTGAAGAGTGCTAGTGAGGGGCCTTGCCTGATGTGCATTGGAATCATGTTCCAAAAAAGTGGGGAGTCTCCTGGTCAGGAATCTATCCGTCCAGCATGTCCTATTCATCGTTGTGGTTAGGTGTATATCCCTAGAGCATGTGGCTCTCAGGGGCTTCTGTTTAGGTAGAGCATATCCAGCAATACTGGGTTGGATATGGGCCTTATGTCAAGCAGAGATCACCTGTGAGTATGCAGTATGCAACCGAGTACAGCTGGAGTTTCTTAGGTTGGGCTGCATAGGTCATCTGTTTGAGGTCAATAATCCTCTTGGTTTGGTACTGTTGTGGTCTTCCAAACTGTTGCAGTTGTCTTGTAAGGTATATCCCAAATGGGGTGTTGTATCCTTTAATGGGTCTAACAAGTCATGAGTAGAGAGGCACAATAGCCTCCTTTGTTCTGGATGTGAACCCATTAGAGATTAGGGGGGCCACGTAGAAGGATATTCTAACCACCTTGTCATTATGGGTATCGAAGGAGAGATTGCTATCCACTGGGGTTCCCAGATCCCTTATTACCTTTTCTGCATGTAGGGGACTAGCACCTATGTGGTAGTCCGCAGGTAATTAGTTATATCCAAAGGGGATGACTATGCACTGTTTGGCATTCAGCTTGAGGCCATGATATTGACACCAGGTATCCGTCATAGTGCAACCCTTCCGGAGGGTGTCTGCATCAGCTGGGGAAACAATTATGACCCCTAGTTTGCAGTCGTCTGCATACCTTTTCAGCCAAAGCCCTTCTGTGCTTGCCTGTATGTCAGAGAGTTATATACCGAACATGAGAGGTCCTAGGACTGAGCCCTGGGGGGATGCCACTTGTAACTGATATACAATCAGACCTAGGGTATGCAACTCCCACTGTGTGGGTTCTGTCCGTAAGCCACTTTGCAAACCATCACATGATGTAGGGGTTAATGGCAGATGGGTATGTCGATAATACCAGAATGGGGAGTGGTGTTGAAAGCCTTTGAGAGATCTAGGTAGGCTGTGTGGACCTCCTTACCCTCATCTAATGCCTTGGTATCTGTCTCTAAGAAGTCCACCAGGTTTAGGAGCCATGGTCTGCCCTTAACAAAGCCAAACTGGGAGGGGTCAAAGGTTTGGAGGTACCCAATGTCTCTGTGACTGAGGTCCATGATGATGTGCTCCATAGCCTTGCAGACCAGGCTAATCAGGCCTATAGGGCAATAGGTCCCATGGTCCATTGTGGCATGACCTTTGTGGAGTGGGATAACTGTTGCTGTGCACCATTCAGGGGGCACAAAGCCTGATGCGAGGCTATTATTGAACATGGTGCATAGGTGGAGAGCCAGTACGTTCTGAAGTTCATGTAAAACGCAGCCTGGGATGTTGTCCGGTCCCATGGATGCTGTGATATTGGCTTTAGAGTGTGCAGCTTTTACCTGCATAGTTGTGATTACAGGGACTCTGCACTCTTCCTGTATTAATATGAGCCTTTTAGGGGGCGAGAGGGGGGAAAGGTAGCACTGAACCTATCTGCCAGGGTGTTGCCAATATCAGTTGGTTCTGTAATGTTCATGCCTTTGTGCTGTAACTCAGAGCAGATCTGGGTGTTGACATTGAGATATTTGACATAGCTATAGAATGCTTTGTGGTTGTCATTGGAATTAGTGACGGTTTTGTTTCTGTAGCTAGCTTTGGAGGATCTTATAAGGGATCTCACCTTCTTACTGAGACTGACCAGGGAGCTCCTCCATGCATTGGATTGAACTCTCTTTTGCAACAGTGTCTTCCTCCTGTTGTACAGTTTGTTTATGGCAGGGGACCACCAGATTGGCTTCCTTAATTAGAAGTATAGCGTCTTGGTTCGGTTTAGGATAGCATGATCCATGCACTTGTGTAAGTGCTTATAGAGTGCATTTGTGTAGGATTCAGCAGTTGTAACAGTATTGTCCATCTGCATGGGTGTCATGAAGTTCACCACGTCTGTCTTAAGAAGCATGAAGTTGGCTTTGTAGACATATTATACTGTGGTTCCCTTAATGGGGGGGTGGGGGTGGGATATGGATATCAAGGGTGTTCAGCTTATGGTCAGATCGGACCAACAAGGAGTTGACTTCAGGTGTGGAAAACCGGTCACTCATGTTGGTAATGCCTAGGTCTAGGATATTGTTGCCCCTGTTGGGTGTGTGGATATGTTGATCCAGGGCATTGGTGTTTATGAATTCCAGAAAGCATTGAGCTAATGAGTTGGTACATGAGTAGTTTTCTTGGTTAATGGTGGGGTAGATTCAGTAAGACTATGTGATGAGTGTGGTGGAGTGCGAATGTTTACCTTCTCCACATGACTGTCAGGGCCAGGTTTGGTTGGAGAGAGCTTTACCTGCAGTTTGGCTAGATAAGTGCATCTCTCACAGGTTGTAGTGTTGGGTGGTAGGCAGAGAGGGTTGTCTGTGTACATGAGACAATGTCTACATTGCCTCAAGATGTCCAGATTCATCTGATAGACAGGAGAGAACACTGGCAGCTGACCTTTGGACATGCCTGAATATAAAACTAATTTCCCCTAGATAAGTGAAGAAAGTGAGTACAACAGCTATTTTACTCTAAGCAAGTGAGAAAAGTATGTTCAATACCTGTGTACCTCTGGATGATGAGGAAGATTGGGTGCTATAGTAATTAGTAGCTTACGTAGTGCTTACAAGTTCTGAACAAGTGCTGAGCATGAATAAGGAATCCAGATAGGGTCTTGGATAACATAAACACACTGTCCACCCCCCCAACAGGTACACAATCATATATCCATGTGCACCACAGAGCCCCTGTACCCAACACTATGCAGGTACAAGCTGCACTCAGGCTGCATGGGACCTGTCCACATCCCAGGTTGTATCATACACATATGGCAAATCAAGTTGCTCTCCACATACACATCATGTAAAACATAGCTTCATGTCAGGCTGTGTACACACTGAATGGTGCATACCAACAGGTATCACAACCCACAAAGTGGGAGACACCACTGATAATGGGGAAGTGCTGCACTACTACCCTGCTGAGTCTGGTCTGAAAAGCCATGAACCTTGATTAAATTATTTGATGTCAGCAGTACAGATGTAGATGACAGTAAGATTGATTTCACACTGCATATCATAACCTTTCCAGGTCATAGTACATCATCACCCATACTGTGTTCCAAATACACTTGGTATACTAGATGTACATTCCTATGTCACAGGGGTGTTTTGCAATGGGACTGCTGGCAGAACTAACACTACAGAAGGTGTCTGAATAATGCATGCACATCACACCAGTGCCAGCTACAGTAAGACAGGATTAATTAATTGTATTCCCCCTCATTGTAGTCCATACCACACAGACTATCAGAAGGCATCTGCCTATTGAAGTACGCAAATGACTATGACCTAGAAGCAATAGCCGACTCAGAGTTTTGTGGACAACATACAGAAGGGGCTTTGTGGGTGAGGTGTGTGTGACATATGGCCACAATCTGACAGCTACATATTGCATTGTCACCCCTATGTTAATAACCCTGTACCCATGAGCTACCACCTAGGCAGTGGTCAACATAATGGACACTGTGTGAAAGGGATGCAGCTGGGCAGTTGTCTTTCCTGTGATAGCTACGTCACCACACCTGTCAGGTAGTCATATGTGGCAACCCTAATCATGACAGGGTGCCATCCATGAATATAGAGATCATTGTCCTGCCATACACAGCACTCAAGTGACCCATATCAGATCACATATTTCCTTTAAGGGGTATTGGCCATGTTCATATGGCCTACACCAGCCTTCCCATTCCCCATCTTCACTATGTAGCATGATGCATACCCTGAATAAATCCATGTCCAACCCAGTGATGTTGGACATGCTACACGTATACATCCTGATCTAAAACACATACTTCATGGACATCCACCTTCCTAGTACTAGGATCACCACATGCTGGACAGATCCTTGTCCCATACACTTTATATAGTTTATGCATTCCTGTCCAGCAAAGCTGCACATCGCCCCCCTCTCAGACATGATGTGATGACAGCATGGTAAATGTATCATTAACCCTGTGGATCAGTTATGTGGCACTGCTCCACATGGCCCCAGAGACCCGCCTGTCAGCTACATCCAGGTATCCTTTCATCCTAGATTCATACATAGCCCAGGGCATATAGCCTACTAGTTGACTTTGACTGTACATGCTATAGTTGATATCCATCCCTGCAAATACCATCTGGCTAGCCAGTGTCCCATGTGTATCACATGTGCAACACAGGTGATACATGGCAGGATGTTGAATTGCTGTACAGTGCTATGTAGATGCATATGGCAGAACACATACATGTAAAACCTTCCATGAGCACGTCTGCATGGTCACAGGTCATGTCTGTTAAGGCAGTGTAAGTCTTTATATGTGACATATATACAGCATCAAGGTTGAGTGCATTAATGTGGACACATCCAGCCATGTGCTGATAGGTAGGAACACCAGTACAGACAAACAGACATGCCCACATCAAGACAGCATCCACATGGAGTATGAGCAATGTAATCATGTGACACGCACACACATATATGGTGATAATAACTACTCACCATTGAGTGTCACGTGTGTGACACAAACATGTCAGTGGTGTCAGTGTCATGTAGATTTGCAAAGACAACTATTTAATTGTAATAAATGCAATACACATGTATGTTCAGCTGTAGTTCTGTATGTCTCTGTGAGTTACTGTGACCTGTCTCCATCATTATGTCTTCCAGGTATGCCACGTGCAAGGCTACCCCCTTATACCCGCTTGGAGGATGAGGCCCTCAACCCATACCTACATGACAATCGTGATATCCTGTTCAGCCAAGTGCCACAGGATGCACAGCAGCGGGATGCCCTGTGGATGGAACTTCGCAGGAGGGTCAATGATGTGGGTGGCCACAACTGCACATACCAGCAGGTGCACAGACACTATACAGACCTCATTCGACAGGCGAAACAGCATGCAAATGCAATCGCCAGGGAACAAGGTGCAACAGGTGGTGGACCACCAACCCAGCCCCCACTCACATGTACCAGGGAGCTACCGGCCAACCTGGGGACACCTGCAGAACAACATCCACAAGCCTTAGCTGATATTGTGGAGTTGGGTGTCTCTCAACCACCGGGCCTGGAGTTGCCTGGAAAGTCACTACTGCACCTATAACAACTATATTCCATATAGTCGCATGTGTCACTGTACAATATGTAATGTAATATCATATGCAAGGCATGTATACACACATGCCGTATACTATAGTATGCTACTCTGTGTATGCACACATGTGCATACACCATAGTATAGTCTAATGCACTGGTGTATGTGTTAAATTGCACTTTGCATCCTGTAGCTATCATACAGGCGTGGATAATGCTCATACTGCTGTGTTACTCTTATTTAGGTACCTCTGGCATTCCGCTGTGACAGCAGCCCATTGCAGGTGAGACTGTTATTATTTATCAGGCATCGTAATGCACAGATCTATCTGCCATGTGGCCATTTACCACATGTACACATAATGTATAGTCCTGTCACAATATACAGGTCAGACCTGCAATGCATTACAATGGCTACCCATGTGCAACACTTGCAAACTATGTGAATCACCGATATGAATCCTCACAAACTGGCATTGCCAGATGTGTGGACAGCTGTGCATACAATGGTGGAGGTGCTGTTCACTGTAGGGACATGTACTACAGATCAGAACTACACATGTGGGGAATACAAACAGTACTACACAGTGAGCTGGAGTATGACCAGCCCACAGGATTCACTGGTGTGAATCATAGCCCTGCTATGAATGTCACACAATGTGATGTGCTATCTTGACATGTCCATGACATCTAGTGGCCTGGCTGCAACACTGCCTAACTATCCTGAATAACATATCCCACATACCAAACATACCACCCTTTGTCTGCATAACCCTGTCATCAGTGGAGCATATGACATCTATGGGTGTATGTCATATGGGACAACACAGACATGTGAAATAGATGCCCATCACAATAATTTGGCCAACACATGCACACACATGGCCATGGAGAATGGCCAGAGACATGAAACAACACACACAGTAGACGTGATGTGTTTGTGTGTACACCCTGTTATACAATGGCTACACATGGTCCAACTATGGCCTTTGTATAATGGTTATATTGCAGATGTGGAACACTAGACATCCTACAGGCTTGTGCACATCTTTGTGTAGGCATGACAGCAATCCACCACATAGGATGTGTTGAACATCTTGAGTGTGTTATGACATGACAGCAGTCACCTGTACAGTATCCACATCAGCCCACTGATACAGTACATTCCCCTTGCTGGTGTCAGACATCAATGTCATACTTGCTCTTTGTGTGTGTGTGTGTGTGTGTGTGTGTGTGTGTGTGTGTGTGTGTGTGTGTGTGTGTGTGTGGGTGTGGTACACAGATGTCATATCGGACATGGTGTACTGAAGTGTTCTCCAAGTCTGGCCATAGTTGCCAGACAGCAGCAATATGGTGGCAGATGTGCAGGGGTGTCATCCGTATATCCTTCAGTGACCTGTGTCACATATTCCACATCATAGTTTAGTGTGTATACACCTCAGTGACATGGGTCACATTCCACAGTATATATGTATTGTATCTGAACACAGTCATGGCTATGAACTGTGTCTGTAACTCACACTGTATAGCAATATAGACACCTCATGATTCCCTGCAATGGCCATGCACATCAGCTAAATGTGCAGTACATCTGTAGGGCGGACAGACAACACTGCATTGGGACACCATTACCCCACTGTATATTTGACAGGACATCATTGGGTTAAACATGTATGCATGTCATTGCACACATCAGCAGATCACGTTATACTACATGTGATTGTCAAGGTCATATGCCACACATCAGGCAGGTGCACTGTTAACCTGTGCTGGTCTACATGGTGTAACACAGGGATGTATGCTTACTACGATTGTGTAATTTGCATGCCTTCTGCTATGACACATGAATGCTGTTGTGTGCAACCCAGGGATGTATGATAACTACCACTATTATTGTCTGCGCTGCATGCCGTCTGCCATATCACATGCATGTTGCATACCTTCTTCATATCACATGCATGTTGGGTGCCATAGCGTGTGCGTCTGTGTGTGTGTCAGTGTCTATTGTATAGATTATAATGTACAGTTCTTGTCTGCTCCTCAAAGGTGATGTAGGTGCGTTGCCCTCCTGTGGTCCATCTGATGTTAGTGTCTCCACAGACTCTAGCAGTGATGATGAACATATGATTGAGGCACAGGCAGGGTTGTCAGGGGCTGAACCTGTGCCATTGGTTGCCATTCCACCTATAACCCCCTCATTCCCGCACACAGATCCCATGCCTACACATACCCCATCACCAGTGGCTATAGAGGAAAGACAGTTGGCGTGTGGTAGCTGAGAACAGGAAAGTGTGGGGGTCATGGAAGTTGTGCCTGCACACCATGGTGTCAGCCAACTGACTGGCGGTGCCCCACACAGGCACGTGGCCAGTGCTGCTTGTAGGAGGACCTCTGGCCAACATGCCCTTGCAAGACAGAGCGCAGCAGCTGGTGTCACCAGACACATGTTTCAGGCTGTAATGGAGGCACAGGCACATGCTGAATGGCACAACAGAGAAGATCAGAGGCTTCAGAGGGGTGTTGTCCATTCTGTAAACAACAACATCCAGGCAATGGGAAATGCTCAACAGCAGATTGCTGAATCTTTGGATAGACGGTTGGGTGTCATGGTTGGAGTCCTTGACTATGGCATGACAATCCGCCAGCGTGAGCTGTCTGTGTTGGAAAATCTGGTAGGAGTGAGGCATCAGGCACGTGGACGTAGGCCTGCTACATCACCTGTTTCAGGTCTACGTGAACGAGCTATCTCACATGTCCGCTCCCATAGTGGTGGTAGCAGCAGCAGTGCAGCTGGTGCTGTCCACACCATAACACAGCAGGCCATGTGCAAGTGGCCCTTGACTGTCCCAACAGGGACACAGTTCCAGTGGACAAGTGTCATCAGTACCCAATCTGTACCTCTGTCGGGTAGTGCCCGTGCAACCCCTGGCAGGCACAGGTCACATGGCTGTGGCCGGACACCGTGAACTGTAAAACCTGGCCTGTACAGTCTGCAGCTGTCAATAATACCCCTGTGTAGGCCAAACACATGCCAGAACTGTGTGCATACATACATGCACACACTGGAAACATATGTAGGGCACCACAACACACACATGCATAACATCCACACACGCCCAATTAGATCAAAGGCCCTAACCCACACACATGATGTCATCCAATGGTGCAGCCTAGGCCTCTGGCAAACATTATCACCCTGTGCATATGATGATGCCTGTGCTGCATCCCTGACATCCACACCATCGGTGTAGGGACATGCTCATATGGTCTGATGCACAGGGTGAACAGACTAGGAAGATAAGTGCAGTTTACAGTTACTGAGTACTGTTGACAGGCAGCAGACATACCATGTACTACAGGTGTACAATGCATTTTGTACTTTTAACAGTATGTGTCTTGTGTAACAACAGTAACTGCATGTTGGTCATGATGTTCTACTTTCCTCCTTCAGGTCTAATTGAGAGTGCCGGTGGATGTCAGTGTTTGCAGTTAGTGTCCCATATGTCAATGTGGACTACTCACAAGTATGTATGAATATACCAGCATGCACCATGTAGCTGCTACATAACAGTGAGCATGTCCCACGTTCCAAACACGTCTACGGATCCAAGAGCATGATAGCTGTGTATTAAGCTACTGTGGCTACAGACGTGACATCCATACTGGGTGACATCACAGGTACAGTTACATGGAGTGGTGAGGTAAGAGAGCAGTCTAGCTGATTACAATGGTAGAGGCCAGTGGGAAGTGTGATGCCTCATTGGGAAGCAGTAATACACTTTCCCATGACAGGATGCCAACACACAACTATACCCACACACTCAGGTATTGACACACATGTATTCAGTGACACAGTAACACATTCACACACTCAAGGATTCACCGACACAGTGACACACACTCACACACAGTTGCTACTGTTGAGGTGAGGACCCCTGCCTAAGTGCAAATTATCATTCCAGTACTGTGCACTTACATGACGCACCACAGAGAATACACATGTACAGGTAGTCAGTATGGCCTAAGATTGGGGACATCAACATGGATAGTAGGTTTCTTCACCTGGATGGGGGGTTCTTATCAGTTCAGTATGGTAACATACATCCTCACTCCAGGGACCAGACAGCTATACATAGACATACATACACACAGACACACACACACACACACACACACACACACACACACACACACACACACACACACACACACACACACAAATTGTGGCATTCACTATTGAATACACCTATGTCATGCACATACAGATACCTCACATGTGTGAGATACATGCCCTTGCCTATGTCCTGCTTTCTACATAGCAGTATGTACATATATCTACACTAGTGTACAGGAGAGTGAGTAACAGTTGAGATTTATTCCCCACCATACGTGACATATATGGACACACACGCAACCACACATGCCAGTACTGTGAATCAAACACCTGCCTAGCTCATGATATGTATGACAGACTTACAGCAGTATTGCACGCGTTACAAAGTGTACTGACAATTCCTTTAGCAACAGTGCTGATATATGCACATGGGACATCTTAACTGTTAACAGATGTCAAGCGATTTACCTTCAGTGTCACCCTGACCGCTGTCTAAGTTGTGTGTTATGTCCTTCAAATAACAAAACCATTGCTTACCAGTTACACAGGTTATTTTAGGACCGCTTGTGACACACCTGTGAGCTGTCCTCAGCAAACATCCATCTGCAAAGATGCCCCACCACTTTGTTATTTTCACACATCTGTCCATACCTGAGGTACATCTTTCCGTACATTCAGCATATCAATATATATAGTTGGCAATGTTGAGGTTACATTGCAACTGCATGATGTACTAAGATAACATCACCTGCATACATCAGCAATTGTACACTCATGGTATCTGAATGCACACCACTACATGTACATGTGTGTAGGTCCTACAATCCTGTCATTTGGGCATGTTTGTAGGCATTGCAATTGGTGGACATGTGTAATTACATACATGACACATGGACTGTTGTATGATATGGTCAGTGTAATGGGTGACCGGTACAGAGGGAATGTTACCACTGTCAACAATTTTATCACACCTTATGTACTGTTAGCATTCAGCAGCTATGGACCTACATTCCATGTGCATGTGTGTAATGGCTGTAGCCACCTGTCTGCACAAAGGACAACAACAGCTATGCTATTTACATGTATGTTGTGTGTGCGGCATGTACATATCCAGGGCAGGTACATGTATGTCATATCCAAACATGAGGGTGTGTACTGATGTACAGCAACAGTCATCTACTAATGCTGTAAATAACTGAGGGCCCCGATATGTGTACAGCTGACCTGGTTACAGACAGTGGTATCATTGCATTTCTTAACACATGATGCAACTTTGTCAGTACATGGGTACTCTCTACAGTTGATGTAGAGCTTGGTACAGTCCACTGGTCAAGGGTCACATGGTGGTGTACTCTTATATGTCCTACAACATGTATGAATGTGTAACGCCAAACTAATTTTGGCTGTGATTTGGGCTGGAAGCGTTTTGGTTTTTGGTGTTTATGTATGAATGTGTGTTGGTGGTCCGAGGGCATGGTGGTGTCTGAAGTTTACATCCTAGAATGCAGCATTTAACACTCTGTCTTGCACCTGACTCATCTGTGATGCCTTTTGTGGGGGTACCAGTCAGTACATGTGAGTGGCCTCTATGTATGTGGGGACACCACCACCTGGAGCGGACCATACCTGTGTTATGGGCCACATGTCTGGTTCTGAGGTATATGGTGGTAGTGCTATTGTGCACTACAGAGCCTTCAGCCATGTGTTCCTCACTGCACAGATGTCAGTACTCCCCATTGTTGGATCTACAGTGAGCAGCTGTGATTATGGACGCTACACATCTAGCACTGGTTAGCATAAGCATACAATGCAGTTGTCCTCTAGGTGTCAGGGTGTTATCCTGTGTTTAGGACATTTGCCTTGGAATGCAACTTGGGTATTATCCCCACTCCCTCAAATCATGGAAGCATGTGATATGTGTCAAAGGCCTGTCTACTGTCAGTCATGTCATCCTAGAATGACAAACACTGGACAACCTCGTACTTACAGAAGGACATTGGCTCATTGTGTTGATCAAGCAGTTGCCACTCCTAGCAAGGATCATTGTGTTGGTCAAGCAGTTTCCACTCCTAGCAAGACATCACTGTGAATGGTGGTATTGTGCTTGGTATAGGATGGTACATCTAAGGTGATGGACAACAGCAGATGTGTAAAAGACCAGTGTCAGATATATGTAGAGCAGCGTTCCTACTAACAATGACAACTACTAACACTAGAGCCCATTACAATGTGTTCTTTACATCTAACTGTAATAGCATGGCCACTGTGGCCTTCCGTGTTTAGAATCAGTGTGCATCCCAGACAGCCCTGTGCTACTAAGTGTATGAGCATGCCCAGTATAACCTTTTGTAGAGGGACACATAGTGCATTCTGAACAGCCCTGTGCTACTAAGTGGGTGAGCATACCCACTAGGGTATACACCTTGTGTCGGTTATGTGCCTCTGTGTATGGGCATGGCCATTGTAACCCTGTATAGTGATAGTAGTCATCCATTCCACAGATGGGCATACTCCAGTTCAGGATGGATTCCTACTTTAAACACACAGGTTCACAGGTATGTACATCTTAATTGCCAGCATCCTCATTGATGACCGCATTCCTAGAAGGTCATAATGACAGCCTTGAATTGTGTAGTCTGTGTGGCGTGACTCGTAACTATATAGTATTGTAATAGTGATCTGTAGATAGGCAGGTGTTCTGTTCCCACCACTAGTGTGTGTGTGTGTGTGTGTGTGTGTGTGTGTGTGTGTGTGTGTGTGTGTGTGTGTGTGTGTGTGTGTGTGTTTTGGTTTCCATCTGCCTGAGGACTGAATAATGCATTTAGACTGCTCAAACTTGATACAATTCATATACCCACCTTTGGCAACGCTGATGATATCACCCACCTACAAATACACCTCTGGGAGTGCTGTGTCCCAGTAATCTCGGTAACACTTTCTGTAACTGCGTAATGCTGTAGTGTAATAAAGTAGTTAGGTCAGTGTTCTAATCCCAGACTTGCCAAGTGTGTGTGTGTGTGTGTGTGTGTGTGTGTGTGTGTGTGTGTGTGTGTGTTTGTCCCCATCTGCCTGAAGACTGAATAATGTTTTTAGACTGCTCACACTCCATACAATTCTTATACCCACCTTTGGCAAGACTGATGATGTCACCCACCTACAAATTCACCTCTGGGAGTACTGTGTCCCAGTAATCTCGCTAGCGCATTCTGTAACTGCGTAATGCTGTAGTGTAATAAAGTAGTTAGGTCAGTGTTCAAATCCCAGACTTGCCAAGTGTGTGTGGGTGTGTGTGTGTTTGTCCCCATCTGCCTGAGGACAGTATAATGCTTTTAGACTGCTCACACTCCATACCATTCCTATACCCATCTTTGGCAAGGCTGATGATGTCACCCACCTAGAAATATACCTCTGGCAATACTATAATCCAGTAATCTGGGTAGCGCTTTCTGTAACTGCATAATGCTGTAGTGTGCTAAAGTAGTTAGGTTGGTGTTCTAATCCTAGACATGCCAAGTGTGTGTGTGTGTGTATGTGTGTGGGTGTCTGCCTGCGTGAAACAAGTACAGTGCTTTGTAGAGTATGCACTCTCTGTACAAATCACATGACCACCTTTGTCATTCCTGCTGTTGTCACCCACCTAGGTATACACCTGTAGGTGTGCTGCAACCCAGTATTCACCATAGCGCATGTCCTAAAAGCGTATTGCTGCAGTGTGATATGGTAGGTAGGGGTTTGTATACAGGACATGGCAAGTGTGTGTTTGTCTGTCAGAGCTTGTGTAGAGGTGGCTGTGAGTGTCTTACCATTGGACATGTTGGGGAGTGGATTTTGTAGTTTTCCTATATGGTGTCCATCTTATGGCCACCTCATGAGGAGTACAGCTGTCTGTCAGCCAAAGGACTGTGTTGGCAAGCCATACCCCTATATCTGGCAAAAAGGCCTGGTGAACAAAGTATGCAGCCCTACTAGTACCCTGTATATGTCCCACACTCATGTGCCATGCACAAACAAACTTGCCTAGGATATCCTGCTATGTTGCTAGTACCATGCACATTGATGACAGATAGTAGGCATGGTGTGAGTGCAGTGGCCTGCAGAGAACATGGTACCCTGTACAGCAGTACAATAGGCACACATATGTGGACATTGTGCCTTCACTATGTTCCACACTGGATGCCTGCAACATATGTGGTGCCATCAAATGTGATCCACAGAGGCCATACAATGCTGTACACATGTGCCCTGTATGGACCCATGCCACTGACACCATGGAATACCTATATCATACTATCAATGCAGGAGCACGGTCTACCTGATCAGTATAAGCTGGTTTCGCCACACCAGGCCAGTATTGGAATATTGGGGGATAACAGGCTGTGTACACAACATGTGCCTGCCAAACCAGGTACATCTGTACATGTCACTGTACAGTATTATGGGATATGCACATCCCAGGCAATGTCCATGTGAAGGACTATCAAACACAGACATGGCATGCATTGCAAAGTTATGGCCATACACATTGGTAACCAGGATGTTAGGCCAGATCATGCAGTACCCATCTGTGTGGGACATTGCAGACACTACATCCCTGCACTGCACATCATTGTCGGGTGATGCAATGCCAAGGATTACCCCTCACCCACCCTTGTACAGCCATCTTGCACAGCCAACCACTACACACCAATGAAGCAATGCATACATACATGCCAGTACTGCTAGCTTGTGTCTGCGTGTGGGTTGCGATGCTCTCAACCACAGTCACTCCCAGTATAACCCTCGTTGGCATACCAGCAGATGTCAAACACTTTCACATGCCCTAGCTCATAGAACCTCCAGATAACCCCTGTGGTGCATGTAGTCCTGTGCATTACTGCAGTGTGGCAAACTAAGTAGTTATGTTGTATATTTGTGGCCCTGGCAAAGAGTGTCAGTGCGTGTCCATTATAGAGTGTGGTTGTGGTGACAATGGCATCCGTTCACGTGGACAGCCATGTGTGCCACACCTAATGTATGTCTACTATATCTCTGTTGCAGATGTCACTCACCTACACACATATATGTTCTTACAGCACAGCAACATGTCGCCTTTGTGGCACATGTAGTAACGTCATGCACATGTAATAGTAATGAGTAGTCAGTCAGGGGTTTGACCCTTGTACTGTTAGGCGTGTGGCAGATGATGCTTAGGGTTAAGTCTCCAAGCCCTTCCCTGGTGTACTTTGCCTGTCCTACTACACACTCTCTGGTGAATGTGAAGGAATACACCTGCATAGCAGCAGCAGCATGTGTATTGTAAGTGATGGACATGATCAGGTGATGGCCTCTGCACCTATTGCAGTCCTCCTCTAGGTGATTGCATGTGGTACAGCTGTGATGGTGTTTCCATAGCCATCTGCATGATAAACACAATACACTATCTAGGGAAAACATGTTGCTATTTGGCCATTACAGTCGCTGTGAGTGGTACCTGGATGTGGTGTTCTGACACGGCATCACAGATTATATCTGGATGTACCTCAAACATTTTACACAGTGGGAAATAGCCTAAAGTCAGGAGGGTGATATGCCACACATGACTACAGCATGTAAGTGTAGCTATGCTGCATTGAGACTACTGCCTGTTTAACATGTGTGTGGTAATGGCTATTCTGCATGTTATAATACAGACATGACAGTACTCTTTTCATGAGGGACCCCCATCTGTAGGGCCATCTTTGAACTGGTCAGTGTGTGCAACCATTTGTTTCCTGTGTTACACACTGAACAAACATCTGTGCACAGCATAAGCATAGTGTGAGGATTGCAGACAGTACATGATGATAGAGATGTGTTACTGCCACCGCATCCCTGACTGGACATGTGTCACATGAGATAGTGGTATGACAGACACTGTCTTGGGTTCCCAGTGACAAGCCAATAATGGGCAACTGTTCATAGCTGCGGTCACATGTCTACTACACATTGTACAGATGGCATGCAGTATATATGCATGTGTTGTGTTCCCTCTGCAAATGTATACCATCTGTTGTGTTGGGTTGATGGTGATATCTATGCATACTGTTGTAGGTAATCCTGTATGCTGTTGTGTTGGGTTGAAGGTGTTGTCTATGCATACTGCCGTAGATAATCCTGTATGCTGTTGTCTATCACTAAGCCATATATGGGTTTAAACTGCAACACCATAGGCTGAATGGGTTGGGAGGTCCCGGCAGGACCTCCTGTCCCACTTCAGCTGACCATGGCACTGGGCACTAGCACATCTGGGGCCCAGCCTTGGACATGAACCTCTGCTAGCTCTGCACCACCTTCTGGTGGTACCACCATTGAGGATAGAACATGTCCCCCCTGGGAGCAGGACCAGACAGGTACATGTCTGCTGTTGTGCGGTCCCGGACGTGTTGCGTTGGTGGCTCACAAAGGGGTTCCGAAGCCAGATATGTCAGCTCAAGGGTGGAGTGTCACATTTACAGGGTGATGCTGCCCCTCCTGGAAAGCCCCCAGTGCTGCCTCCTTTGCAGCTGTTTAGGTGCAGTGGCAGTTGCCCATGGCTGGAGACCTCCATCCCACTGTTCCCATGGGCTTGTGAATGCCAAACACCCATCCCCGTCTGGGGTGTATCCCCCCCACATGTGTCATATACCAACCCTGTATGCTGTCTTTTCTGTGATCCTACCCTACCTATCCTCCATGGCCATACCTACACTCCTTCCCCTACATCTGACACTCACCTAGGGAAACATAAGGCCAATCAGCTCCTAGGACAACATCTGCCCTATACATAGCTGTCCATTTCACACATGCGCCCACTGGACATGTAACCCTTGTAATATGCATCACAACATACTCCTGTTATCCTCACCCCTGTCCCTCAGGCGCACGATCCTGGTATGCACATCACTCCTACATGGTCCAGGTACACGTGATGAGGATGACCCTATTGTACACATAACACTACCGGTCCCTCTATGGTTACCCTATTTACCTTTATCATGATGATGATGTTGCACACAGCACCTTGCAAGAGTACCGTTCACACATAATTATTGGACAGGTACTGTAAATTACATGCACAGAGTGATATATACTGCCAATGTGCAACTATTTGCGTGTATGAATGACACATGTCTGTCTGAGGGAGTCTTGAGATCACATAGAACAACACCACTACATAATACAGGCGTCACTGATGTTTCCCGTTTCATTCGTTTGCAATGCTTTGTTGCCACATGGTATGTTCCTGATATATCCCTATATATGTATGTACCTATATGCTGGAAATAAACACTCACATATACATCTACATGATGGAATACATTCCTATACTGTTGAATGACTGTATTATATGTTTGTGGTACTGTCCATTGTCTGTATATCTGCCATGGCGTATTGGTAATTCGCATTAGCTGTGTGTGCAGGGTCCTGGTTCCAACCCTTGCAGAGGACGTTTATTTGGTTGCAGGGCAGAACAAGGCCATTGGAAACAGAGGGAGTAAGGCACATTAAAGCAGTTGGGAGCGGGTGTGCATGGGTTTACGTGGTGTTAAGCACTGCTGACCTCTGTTTACAGCTTCTTACACTCGGTTAGCCTCTACATTGCTTTACCAGTGCAATACTCGCATACTGGTAGCCAAACACGCTTACACCACTCGCTCCCACACTTGCAAATGCACCAAAATTGGTGCTTGCATCTGTCACTCACACCCCTGGGTGGGATCGAGGACCACAATATTACATTGGACTAAATGACTACAGTATCGGGAATGGCTGCCCATTAGGCGACTGCATGGCGTTCGACTGTACGGACTCGGTGGCCTGTCCAGTGAATTAATCATATTATTTGTGTGTTCCTCATACAATCTGCTCCCATAAGGCTGATACATGGGAACCAAGACTCTTCAATACAGACAAGTAACTGGGTTTTGGGAGCCACATCCATCGGCCGAGTCATGCTACCGCATACCTATTATAGGTTTGCCACCTTTTCAATTGGCCAAGGTGGGACTTTAGGGTTAACACCTGTCCCACTTTGCGAGGGACAGTCCCTCTTTAGGCAGTTGTGTCCTGCGAAAATAATCAAGACATCGCAAATGTCCTGATTACAGGACAATATTATATTCTACGTTTCTTTAATAGTTGCATAAAACAGTTATTTTATATATGAAACGTCTATATGTTATGTGAAGTAGCATAAGCAAGTCAAATGTTACTAGAATAAGCTTTTATTTGTGCAAATAAGTATAATTCTGTACTATGCACGGCTGTAGGTATGTTTTGTCCTGGAAAGTCTGACATTTCTACAGAACATGTCCCACTTTGGGCATTTGAAAATGTGGCAACCCTATAGGACCTTTATGTAGAGATGTCAGATGTTGCAGGGCAACACATACCCACAGCCAGTACAAAGGAAAGTACTTCACAGTTTTGCCTAAATAAAAGGTTATTCTTGTAGCATTATAGTTGCTTATACTGTTCCTTATAACATTGAGGTGTTTCAGATACAAAATAATTGTTTTATGCAACTACTACAGACAATATAGGAAATCTTTGTCCTAAATCACAGGACATTTGCCATAATTACAATTATTTTGCAGGACACAACTGCCCAAAGGGGAGTGTCCCTCGCAAAGGAGGACAGGTGGTAACCCCAACCCTATTATTCTATCATCTTTCTAAGGTAGTCAGCGGAACATGCACTTTCTCTCACTAGCAGACCTCTCATACAAATGGGGAAGAATGAACACTGAATCAGGGACACTGCCTAACAACCTCAGGGACACATTTAGAAGTTTGGTGCTATTAACGTGACACATTGATGGACCCAGAGCACATATGTATTCATACACATTGTCTGAGGTACGTGCTGTTTACGACTCTTACATGTTGTCATTATTCATTACGTGTATTCTGCCACCTTTCCTCCTAATATCACAAGTTCTAGGAGGGTTATTTGGGACTGTGTTAGATTCTGATTCGTAATCACAGATGTCCCTGGTAATCGGGGACAGTTCAGTGATATGGTCCCTATGTGTTCCCCCAATGGTTTGCGGACTATCCAGTAGATGCGCTCTTAAGGTTTGGGAGGTATGGGCGTCTGCTATACCCACATCGGAATATTACTTCCATCAACGGGGCGGTCCTAATATGGCTCTGCCAGCCAACACCTGCATGCCTAGGCCCATAATCGCATACCCATAGTAGCCCTACCTGCAACTCCTCTACAGCACTCATCCTTACTCTGGGCACAGGTGGGGTATAAACACACCCCTACAGACTGCCCACTCTCCCCGTGTTGGGACACATGTACATTGTGTCAGCCCATGTGTTAATCAGGCTTGCACAACCTACTGGTCTGTGTACAGCTACATCCTGGTCGCAGCAATCTTTACAGGGCTTGGCTACAAGAACAAAATTTTTGGTGTCCCACAAGGGACATCGCTGTCCATGCTTAAAGTGTAGACCTTGTAGATCTCTCCCACTGGTAGTTTCCTGCCGGTGGTCTGGGAAGCAGTGGTGTATTTACCTTTATTGTGTGCCTTTATGTCTCACCGGCCTAGCTGGGGGGGTGGGAGGTAGACGTTTGTTTATTGGACCTCCCACCAACATATGCCCAGACTGAACATATGTTACCCGTAACTGCTGTAACATAACCTAGGTATATACATGTGTATATTTACTGTAACATATATATATATATATATATATATATATATATATATATATATATATATATATATATATATATTTACATTAATATATACACTGCATATGTATGCATACATGTATATTCATATCTTGCTGTCTGTATATATATATATATATATATATATATATATATGTATATATATATATATATATATATATATATATATATATATATATATATATATATATATATATATATATATCAAATCTAACAACATATGGGTCTATGGATGTCTGCATATGTATAGAGTCATATGTGGGTATATATCTGTATTCTTTCTCTGTATGTATACATTCGTACTACGGTGAGGGAGAAGCATATCTCTAGCTCGCTATGGGTACATATATACACACATAGCTCTATTTATATATGTCTACATCTGGTTATTCTGTTCCATGCCATATAGATTACACTTTGCTTTAGTGGGTCTCTCAGTGGGTGTGGCTGCTCGTTGGGCAATGCCTCTGCCCATTGAACACATTCGCTTGCATCCCTAGGGCTGTCCATATTACCCAACATCAGCCAACACCTGCACACCTTGACCCATAAGTAGCTACCCATAATTTCCCCACCCTCGTCTTCTTGACAGAACCCATCCTTACTCTGGGACCTGGTGGGTTCTGGACACACCACTACACGCTGCCCACTCTCCACTTCACAGGACTCATTTCATAGAATTGTCTCGGCCCATGGGTAATCTAGGTTACCAACCCTTTTATTCAAAGTCTGTATACACCGCGGACAAAATGGATGATCTATCACATTCCATGGTTTGTCCAATTTTTGGGGTGTCCCACAAGGGATGCTCCAGTATGTGTTCCATGATTAGAATCCACGGGTTTACTGTGTCCCCCCCTGGGTGTATCCTGCTTGTGGTCTGGGGAGCAGTGGACACTTTACATTACTTGCGTGTATAGTTCCCATGTCCGGCTGTAGGGGGGATCAGTACAAAGGTTAGAACTTTACTTTTTTGCCTAAATGAAAGCTTATTCTTGTAGCAGTTTAGTTGCTTATTCTTTTTCTTGTAACATTTAAGTATTTTACATACAGAAATAACTATTTTATGCAACTGTTACATGAAATATGGGACATAATTATTTCCTACAATCTCAAGACATTTGCCATTGTATTATTTTTGGTCAGGACACAACTGCCCAAAAAGGGACTGTCCCTCGCAAAGTGGGACAGGTGGTAACCCTACTTACGTCTGCTTTAAAGCACCTTAATCACCCTATATCTGACTGCCACTATGTGAATGTGTAAGGTATATATTCCCTATAATGCACGTGGGGAGATGTGCATCACGGTCAGGTGTTTAATCCCGGGTCGTAGGTTCTGCAGGACCAGCTGGAGGCTGAGCAGGGTTGTGGACAACTACTGCTCATACAACTTGTGTCTAGATGTCTACAGGACTGGACATCATGTCGTGACACCAAGTCTAATGTTTAGAACAGATAATTATCCCATGAGGGATATCCAAAAATTGTGGGGACCAATGACCTCGATTCTTTTAGCTTTATGAAAATGAGGTAGGGTTATACATGCAAGGGATAAATAGTTTGCAATCCTGAGACTGCCTAGGGTGAGACTGCCTACTAGATATGAGTAGGGGCTACTATGTGCAGACATGGCTCCGCCAAGCTAGCAGCCCAAGTATGAGCGGTTTTGGTGGACGTTCAGGAAGGGGGAGGTGATGTGCTATGGTGGGGATGATGAGTATTCAGTTATGTATCCAGGTGTGTTGAGGTTAGATGGCTCAGTTCAGGCCAGACCATTATGTGGGTATGTGCCAGTAATGTTTCTGTACATGTGTATCGCACATTTTAATGTTCATATGTTTGTGGGATTGTGTTCTACAGTATGGCCTGTCAGGTTGTATTGTGGATGTGAATGTTTGTTCTTTGGTTTTCTTTCTGATTCACCCACTGCTCCCTCTTAAACCTCCAGTTCACCTATTGTGCATCCAACCCAGTCTCCCCTTGGTGAATTATTACATTACCCGTCACCCCCCACCCCCATATTCCACACACAACATCCATCCCTTCTCTGGTTGATGGCCCATGGCACAGTCAATAGAACACATTGTGTACACTACATATCTCTGGTACCAATATGGCTGTGAAGACTACCCTAGCATTTTTGATCTTCCACATGCTGTACTTCACGCACATAGGTACACGCAAATACTTATCTTTCATGACATGGTAGGTAGACCTGGGTAATACCTGTTCATCTTTGGGCCGTCCTGACAAGGACGACTTGGACTGCAAATGGGCAGATACTTATAATGGTTTTGGTATGGACACAACTGCCCAGAGGGGGACTGTCCCTCACAATGTGGGACAGGTGGTAACCCTAATCATTGGGGTAGGCTTAGCAAATGGCGGCGGTGCACTGACATGCTGTGTTTCGCTTCCACTTGGTATAACTATCAACACTACACTGGAATACGGGCACGGGGTTTTAGATGTCATTTGTTTGATGGACGGGGACTCAATATTCTGCTACGTGCCTTTGTGTTTACTTTTTATTTTGGTGTTCGCAAAACTGTCTTGTATGCTTTGCATAAATTTCAGTATCTACGAACACTGACAAGAGTGATTATTATTAGAGGCAGGCTGTACTAGTCAGCATTTTAGGTTGTACGTATGCAGCCGACATGTTCACTCCTCCGTGCAGCGCTTAGACACACCCCCTGCACTCGCACACGTTTCCTATGCACGTGGACATCGCAGTAGCGCACCTTCATTAATATGCATGTGGTGCTGCTGTGCCATCTCTACTCCGCACGGTCAGTGCATGGCTAATGCCATCCTTGTGCCGAGCTTCATGAATCCCGGGGTTACTCCCAGTATAGATACGCATACATTTTCAACATCAAGCAACAGAATGCAATAAAAAAGCCAAATCACAGCAGGAAAGCAAAATAAAACACAACATACACACAATTTAGAAACGGAAAACACAAACATGAACATAAAACAAAATACACAAACAAGTAAACACTGTTATAAAATGCAAAATATACTCATTCACAAATACAGTGCTAATAAACATAAACAGTATAACATCAAACTATAATCACATCCACATTCAACTGCAAAACACATACACACACACACACACACACACACACACACACACACACACACACACACACACACACACACACACACAAAACATAAACCACAACAACATACGTTCATAGGTTCATAGGTAGGTACTAGCCTATCAGCCCAAGGGCCTACGTAAGCCTAGCCAACAAGGTTCCCTGGCTTACGCCACCCAAGAAAGTTATTTTCCTGTGCCACTGTCGAGTAGAGACACAGAAGTGATCCCCGGGGTGTATTTCCCATCCACTCATCAAGATTTTTCTTGAAGAGTGCTAATGAAGAACTTTGCTTGACCTAGATGGGTAGCCTGTTCCAGAGTATGGGAAGTCTCTGGGACAGGAATCTATCCCTCCAGCATGTCCTGTTTATTGTGGTGACAAAGTTTAGGTCCCTAGAGCATGTAGCTTGGAGGGATTTGGATTTCTTTAGGTGTAGCATATCCAACAGCTCTGGGATTGACATAGATTTATATGTTAGGCAGAGATCACCTTGGAGTAGGCGATATGCTATGGAGTAAAGCTGGAGTTTTTTGATGTGGTCAGTGTAGGGCATTTGTTTGAGGCCAGTAATCCTCTTTGTGAGGTACTTCTTTGGCCTTTCCAGCTGCTGCAGATGTCTTGTGAGGTACATTCCAAAAGGGGCATTGTACTCTATAATGGGTCTAATGAGTGTCGAGTAGAGGGGAACAATGACCTCTTTTTTCCTGGATGAGAACCCTTTTATGATGAGGTCTGCCATGTAGAAGGACTTCTTGACTACTGTGGTGATGTGACTATCAAAGGAGAGACTACTGTCCACCTGGGTCCCAAGGTCTCTTATCACACATTCGGTGTTAAGTAGATTGCTGCCTATGTGGTAGTTCATGGGTACAGAGTTTTTAACCAAAGGGGATGACACTGCACTTTTTGGCATTGAGCTTGAGGCCATGGCTCTGACACCAGACATCTGTCTCAGCGAGGCCTTTCTATAGGATGTCCACATCATTTGGGGACTTGACTATGGCTCCTAATTTGCAGTCATCTGCGAACTTCGTTAGCCAGTGGCCTTCTGTGTTAGCCTGTACTTCAGAGAAGTAGATACCAAACAGGAGATGTCCCAGGACGGAACCCTGTGGCACTGCACATTTCACTGCTTTGAGGTCAGATCTGGAGTCTGCAACTTTTACATTGTGGTTTTGTCAGTGAGACAGTTGGCAACCCATCTTGTGATGTAGGGATTTATACCTAGTTTAGTGAATTTAGCTATAATTCCAGAATGGGGGATGGTGTCGAAAGCCTTGGCGAGGTCAAGATAGGCTGTGTGAACCATCTTACCCTCATCTACAGCTTTGGTGACTGCCTCAAAGAAGTCGATCAGGTTCAGGAGGCATGATCTGCCTTTCACAAACCCGAATTGGGTGGGATCCAGAGTTTGGAGGTTATCAATGTCTTTGTTTATGAGTGATAATATGTTTCATGGCCTTGCAGACCAGGCTCATCAGGCTAATAGGTTGATAGTTCCCAGGATCAGTGGTGGCTCCCCCTTTGTGGAGTGGGATAACTGTTGCTGTGCACCATTCAGTGGGCACAAAGCCTGATGTGAGGCTATTATTGAACACGGTGCTTAAGTGGGGAGCCAGTTCATTCTGAAGTTTGTGTAAAACGCAGCCTGGGATGTTGTCTGGTCCCATGAATGCTGTGTTTTTGGCTTTAGAGAGTGCAGCTTTTAACTGCCTAGTTGTGATTACAGGGACTCTGCATTCTTCCAGTATAGATATGGGTCCTTTAGGGGTTGGGGGGGGGGGGTAAAGTTAGCACTGAACCTATCTGCCAGAATGTTGGCAATATCAGTTGGTTCTGTAATTTTATGCCATTGTGCTGTAACTCAGAGCAGATCTGGGTGTTGCCATCGAGATTCTTGACATAGCTATAGAATGCTTTGTGGTTGTCCTTAGAATTAGTGGTGATTTTGTTTTCATAGCTAGCTTTGGAGGATCTTATAAAGGATCTCAGCTTCTTACTGAGGCTGGCCAGGGAGCTCCTCCACTCATGGGATTTTACTCTCTTTTGCAATAGTTTCTTCCTTTTGTTGTACAGTTTGTTTTTGGCAGGGGACCACCAGCTTGGCTTCCTTTTTTTGGAGGATAGCATCTTGGTTCTGTTTGGGATAGCATGATCTATGCACTCGTGTAAGTGCTTATAGAGTGCATTTGTGTAGGATTCAGAAGTTGTAACTGTATTGTCCATCTGCATGGGTGTCATGAAGTTCACCCCTTCTGTCTTAAGAAGCATGAAGTTGGTTTTGGAGAAATTTTTTACAGTGGTTTCCTTAATGGGGGGTGGGGGCGGGATGTGGATATCAAGGGTGATTAGCTTATGGTCGGATCAGACCAACAAGGAGTTGACTTCAAGTGTGGAACACCGGTCACGCATGTTGGTAATGACTAGGTCTAGGATATTGTTGCCCCTGGTGGGGGTGTGGATAAGTTGATCCAGGGCATTGGAGTTTATGAATTCCAGAAAGCGTTGAGCTAAGGAGTTGGTACACGAGTATTTTTCCCAGTTAATGGTGGGGTAGTTGAAGTCGCCCATTATTAGGGTAATGACTAGGCTAGGATATTGTTGCCCCTGGTGGGGGTGTGGATAAGTTGATCCAGGGCATTGGAGTTTATGAATTCCAGAAAGTTTTGAGCTAAGGAGTTGGTACACGAGTAGTTTTCCCAGTTAATGGTGGGGTAGTTGAAGTCGCCTGTTATTAGGGTGTTTGGTTGAACCCTAATATTTTCCAGTACATCAAGAAAAGAGGAGTGGGAATCCTGGGGCATGGTGGGGGATCTGCAGCAAGCTACAATTTGGATTGCAGTTTTGCACTTGGATAACCTCGGATGCATTATGCTGAACAAGTAGCCTGGAGGTGTGGATATCCTTAATGAATATAGACACACCTCCGCCTTTGGTGTTTCGGTCCAGGTTACATGGCCGAAAAGTGTGGTATGAGTTATAGCCTGGTAGTGCAGGGGTGCTCTCTGGAGCCTTGAACTAGGTCTCAGTCACTGCACATATATCGATGTTCTCCATTTTAAGGAGTGCCTCGAGTGAGTGCATTTTGAGATTTAGACTTCTAACATTGAGTAGCATTACCCACAGTTTTTGCTTGCCTGATCCTGTTATGGTGATGAATTTGTTATTTGAAGCTTGCCTAAAAAAGGCACTATAGGGGCAGCAAGAGCCTTAGCCAGTATCCGGAACCTCAGGGGCGACAGGGGGAAGAACTATGACAAACAAAACAATAAATATGCACACACATACTTGCCACCACTTCAAAAAATATACAAAGTAAATACATTTTACATTTACATATACCTACAGCTATTCCATCTATAATAACATATATATATATATATATATATATATATATATATATATATATATATATATATAAATACAGAAACATAAACACAATAAATAAGTAAATACAACCAATAATTAATAAACTAATAAAAATCCCTCATACTCTAACTACTACAACCCTAAAATAATTTCTAAATAAAACAAATTATGAAATCAACAAATAAAAAATATCCTCAATTCAAATGTATATGTACACTTAACATTTTGAAGGTTTTGTGTGGAAAATAACACATACAATATCAAAATCCACTGAACTCATTGTAAACCAGTATTATACACATTTTGAAAAATGGAACATATGGATCCTAGGAAGAAATAAATGAATTACCTGAAAGTCTGGTAAATGGGAACATGATTTGTGACCTGTGGTGGCGCAGATAATTAAGACTATAAGCTGTTAATGAGATGCTTTATATAATCCAGGATTTGATTTTCCTTAGCCTACATTTGCTTAACTGCATGACCCTGAGCAAGACAGTGCTCCAGGACTGCCTCTGAAAAAGGTCTGTGTGAATCACTATGCTACCTTGGTTAACAAATACAAATAAATTAATCCCTCTTCACACAGACACTCACACTGACACACACCACACACACACACACACACACACACACACACACACACACACACACACACACACACACACACACACACACACACACACACACACACACACACACACACACACCTTGCTAAGGCTTTCAATAATTCCCATGTAGGTATTGTTGATGAACGTACACCTTTAATATTCACCTCTATATTATTCAATGACTGATAATAGGCACTGATAATACAGACAAGGTAAGAGTTGTTGGCACTGTTTCTTTTAAAACTTTACATTATTAGTAGAGCCTCTAGAGACACTCAGGCCTGTATTCAGGGTCCACTTCTCTTTAGCATCTATTTCTTTGTTGTGAAAACAGCTGTCCCAGTTTCATGGTTGATGAAGTTTGCGGATGGTTCTAACTGGGTGCTATTATTGATTACTTCACAGACTTATATATCTTTTAAGAAGGGCTAGATAGACTTACCACCTCATGGTCTGAAGACAGCTTTTGACTTAATGCAAAAAAATGCAATGTATTCACATTTGGGAACCAAATCTTTCCCACTGATTATAACATAAATGGAAGCCCACTTAGGGTTGATAAGCTCAACAGAGATCTAGGCACTCTTGCCAACAATGAACTATCCTTTGATCCTTACTATCAGTTACAATAAGTAAATCTTCTTTCATTGCCCAGTTAATTATCAAAGGTTTATCTTTAAGATCATATATTCCTCACTTACTAGGTTGAGTATTGAATATAATGTTCTGAATGATATCTGTCTTATTCCCTACCAGTGGAACAAACTTTCTTTGCACATTAAATGTTATAAGCACTTTAGCCTCTTTCAAGTTGACTTTGATGATTGGTTAGGTTCATGTATTTCTTACTCCTGTGGTTAGTAATATGGATCATACTAAGCAGGAAGGCATAATTATTGCCATTATTTCTCAATGTATATTGCTAACCTACATATGGTTGATAAAACCACCTGCCTACTAGTAGCCTATGAACTTATGATGACTTTCCTGCCTTTGGATTTTTCACAGTACTTTACCTCTTCAAAATATATTATACTTATTCATCAAGTGTGACAGGAAGGTTACATTTTTGAGTAAACTACTTACTAAAATAGCCAGGATAGCATGATCATAACTATTAAGCTTGACCTATGACTTTGGTGCCTGTTATTGAGACTTTGCTTACCCAACCAGCCACATTTTATCAGTTAAAAGTCATTGCAGTTCAGTCTGTTGAGTGAGATTCACAGTTGCTTTAGTTCAGTCAAATGAATGACACTTAATGTAACATCTGGTTCATTTCATTAATGTTTGTTTTTCTTTCGGCTTTTTCCGATTAGGGGTCACCACAGCATAACTCCAGTCTGCTAATGATTGGCAGTTGATTTGTATGGTGCTGAGGTGCCAGCTCGATGCCCAACCTTCAGCAAAGGCACGCCTATTCTATGCATGTCTTTTGAATGCCACTCAACTGCAGGGAGGACATGCAGACTCCATACAGAAGGCGCTCCAGGTGAGAATCGAATGGGAGAACCTCTTTCTGTGAGGTGACAACACTACCGCTGCACCACCGTGGCTTAATAGTAAAGCTTATCACACAGGCAGCTTCTTTCAAGAGTTTAAAAATTCAATTGGCAGTCTCATAGCGACACTGATAATCAAGTCTAATAGTCATATTTTTCCAGTCATAGATTGTACTATACACTAATAAATGTTTTTATTTTTTTAGAACTAATACATTCACTCATTCAATGTATTATATACTAAGAAAAATTTAGTCGTGCTGAACTTTCTTCTTCGTCTTTTTTTTTTTTACTCAGATAAATTTTCTATTTACTTATTTCAAGTTTCAAGCAATTGAGCAAGAAAATCCATACAAACAGTAAACAAACAGTTGAAGTTAAACTTTTGAATGATTAAGCTCTTTTGACCTGAATGGTCTTCTTCCAAATCTATTTAACAAACTAACAAAGCTAATTTAAATACACCCACTAATTGTCATCTGACCAATAAAAATCTGTCATCAATTAACAATAAATATAATCAGAGAAGACACTGATGGCTATAATCTCCCAAAAGGCCTTTACTAGTGCAAAACACAAGCGCTTTCACAAACGAGCTTCTTCAGGTGTACAAGGACATTCTTTTTAGAGACGTTTAGGTGTGTATTTGCTAGTAGCTGCTGTTTTTAATAAATATAATCACTCTAATAAAAACACCAGTTTGCAAAATGTTATTTACTATTTTAAATGGAAAAATATTAAACCTGTTGTATACCACAATAAGCCAATGTTGGTGTTTTTCCTTACAAAATTTAAAACACAATATCTATTGCTTATATGTCTTCAAATGACAATTCCTATTTAATATCACTTTATAATTTATACTGTTGTTTAAACCTGGTGCTGCATATGCATTGAACATAATTTGCCCCTTAAGTTCTTTATATTCTAATTCTCCACCATTGTCTCCATTAAAATTACTAGCTATGAAATCTATAACATAAAACAAAATCTTTTTGAAATTATTACATTCTGTAGATTGTTTTCCTATGGGATGTCAATGTTTTCAGTTTTAATCACATAAAGATTAAGTAATGGTTAAAAGAGTCAAGAAGATCTGAACTTATGAATACAGTACAGTGTCAGCTAGAGAAATAACCAATGGTTTCTTGGAAGTGGATGGAGTGAATTCTGACACCCACATTTTTGCCTTCCTTTTCATCATCAGCTCAGAGAAGATGCAGCTTGAGACATAACAGATATATGTTCCTGTGTGCCAACAGTCTATGATTCACATCTCCTTCAGTGCATGGGAAAACTGTGGACTTTCTTCAGTCCTTTACAGCTATGCAGTTAAGGCCTATATACATAACACAAGTAGATGGTTATAAATCAAAGTGGAAATGGGGTGATGATGAAATGGGGGAAGATTAAGAAATAAAGAGAAAGGACGGTTTTGGATACAAATCTTTAAAGAGAATAATAACAACTATGCAAAATATTATATTCATAAAATAGCAGAAAAGTATTCTAAGAACCAACCCAACGTGGCAGTGGAAAAAAGAAATTTTTAGCAATAGGGATCACTGTAAGTAGGGGTATAGAAAATAGACAAGAGGGGACTAAAATTTAATGGGGAGAATAAGCAAACAAAGTAAGAGCTAATTACTAGAGTGGGATAAGGCAAAGTAAACGTTTATATGGTAAATTAGAGCCTGCCTTCCGCAATGGGATTTGCTATCAGAGTATAAGCAAAGAGAATGTGATAGTGGAGAGGAATACTTAGTGAAAAACAGCTCTAGTCCAGTTTTTAGTTCAGTCTAGTACAGAAACCCCTCTTACAAAATGATAATAGTAGGGTATATAAAATATAAAAATCAATCAGAGGAAGTTAGAAAAGTTTGGGAAGAAAGACTAAACAGGCAATTAACAAACAAACAAACAAAAACAATGGGAAAACATCTGCATGACTCCAGTTGTTCTGGTTTTCCTGCCAAGCAGTGTTAAATTAATTGATTTGTTAGCTGTTTAAAACATTCTTTAGAGTCTCCTTGCTGTTTTTCTGCTGTTTAAAACCTTTTTTAGTGTCTCACTGCTATTTTTCTGCTGTGTTAAATATTATCTAGTGTTTCTCATCAAAGCTAATGTAGCTAGTAGCTGTAGTATAGTCCAGATACAGGTTTGCTGCATCTGGGTCTGTTTGTAATGGCTGTTTGTTCTGAGCACATTTTCCAGGCCATCTTTGAATGGAAAGATCCTTCTGCACTCTAATGAGTGAAATGTGCTGATTGGAACCTGTCTCGTGAAGGGTGGTTGGTCTAGGGCTTCTAGTAAGCATCGTCATTGGTAAATTTGAACCTTTTTAAAAATCTTTCAAGTTTTAACTTCTGGTATTTAAGCTCTGCATTTGAGCAGGTCTCTGTTTGTTTTTGCATCTTGCAGCATTGCGCACTGCTGCACAACTGTGCACCATAACTGGACAGATTTGCATCTTGCAGCATTGCGCACTGCTGCACAACTGTGCACCATAACTGGACAGATAAATTCAACAATTTTTCCCTTTGATACAGCTGTAGCACATTAGCATAGCTCTCATCCTTAGTACTTTTCAATTCAAAAAAATACTGCTAGTGCACTGAAACCTATTAAACTATCAGAAAAAAAAGGCAGCAGAAGTATCCTCCCACTGTGCTTCTCCTTGATTGGTCCTGAAATGCCCTCCCCTTGTGATAACACTTCTTCAACCTAGCATTATAGACAGATGGACTACCCTTGTTTCTCCCGCCAACTTTGTTGTCTTGGGTGTCTTGAGACAGTGTAGCAATGGCCTCATGTACACTGATAACAGTCTACTAATAACTCACTCTAGTACATAGTGCGAGAGATGTATCTACACCAAGAATCTTAAATCCATGCTCTCTCACACATAAAACAGTAACACTGAAGAGGTTGTCAACTCATCCACCAATACTCCTGCACGTAGTACCACTACTTATACACATAGGACGCATCAAACACAAAAATCAACATGCACAGATGTTCTCTCAAAAAACTTACTGAAACACCAGAGACCTCCAAACCACATGACTGCTACAACTAACACAGTTCCCACAACACCCATGACAAATACTAACACCAGTGTCTCACTTACCAAGCCCGTAAGGCGTAACACTCAAAAAACAAATTTTCTTGTCATTGGAGACTCCATAGTGAGACACATAAATGTCCCACTCACCAGGATGGACAAGGAGAAGGTCACGGTCAGCTGCCTGTCTGGTGTCAGGATTCATCAGATCATGCATGCACTCAGGTCTCAAAGCAACAAGTACCATTATGACTCTGTCATAGTTAATGTTGGAGTGAACAATCTGAGACATACCTCACTGGACTATATGAAGACATGATTGAACTCCTTGAGTTTAAGTCCCAGGCAGGTATGTCCCTAGCCTTGAGCAGCATACTACCCTCACCTAGAATGATGCCACAGTATAAACAAAAAAATGATTGACTTCAATAATTGGCTTAGTTTTTGGTGTCACTCAAAGAGGATCCTGTTTCTGTCTGCCTGGGAAGCCATGATCGACAAACCTTGCTGCTTTGCCAGAGATGATTTACATCTGGCACCATAAGGCTTTTGACTGCTGGCAAAGGCTCTTGCCTTCATAACACTGCCTTTTTTAGGCAAGGTCTCGAAAATAAACTTACTGATGTGAAATTTGTCAATCATAACAAAATAAGGGTCATGCTGTTAAACGCTAGGAACTTAACCAAAAACTGCACACCCCGGAAGCACTTCTATCACTGGAAGATGTAAATGTCTGTGCAGTCACAGAAACATTGTTCAAGGCCTCAGAGAGTATCCTTTCCATACAAGGCTATAATGCCTTCCACACCTTCAGAAAATGAATGCGTGAGAATCAAAGGAGGCAGTGCTTCTACCTATATTAGAGATAAATTCACCTCCTGTCTAGTTAAACTGAACAACTAATTGGAGTTACTCCAGGTGCAGGTTATTGTGGGTAAGACTCCTGCTCAAGTAATAGCCAGTTATAGATCCCCTTCCATGGGTCAGACCTGCATGAAGCCTACTTGACCAAATTGGAGTCAATCCAAATATTCCCAAACATTCTGGTTATGATAAATTTCAATTATCCCACCAAATGGGAAACCTACACTAGCCCTAACTTGCTAGAGAAACGTTTCTTGACTTTTTTAACTTAAATGCCCTGGAACAAGTGGTTCATACCCCGAAAAGAGGAACAAACATACCAGATCTGGTCCTCACTAACATGACAAACAGATGCACTGCTGCAACTGTCAGATCATCATTTGTTAAATCTTAGCACAAATCAGTCACCTTCAAGCAGGCACTAACACCAGAATTCACAAAGGATGAAATCAGACTAGAAAACTTCACCAAGGCATACTATATCCTCCTAGGTAAAGGTATAAATGCATTCTATCTCCACCCCCAACTGGAAGTGGTAACTACATTAAAGCTTGCACTAAAGCCCTGTACAACCACTTGCATAAGTGTATAGACTCAGCTCTACCAGAAAGAATCAAAGCCAGAGCTCCAAGTAAAAACAAGTCACCATGGTGGACATCCAGCATCAACAAACTTTACAATAAATGCAAAAAGTCACTGTCCAAGAAAACAAGGCGAGGCCCCAACAATGGAAAAGCAACCTCCTCAGCCTCAACAGGCAAATAAGACATGTCAAATGCTCTAAGGGCTCCTTTGAGGAAAAACCTAGCAAGCACTGCCAAGGATAACCATAAGGCCTTTTACAGCTATGTATGTAGCCTAAAACATAGGACCCAAGCATGTGCAGAACTAGTGACTAGAGGAATAACACACACTGACCCCACAGAGATAGCAAACCTACTAGTGGATAGGTTTGGCTAAATTGTCACTCCCTAATCCCCACCAAACTTATCACAAGCCTTCCCCCGAGCTTCCCCCCACCCTACATATCTGATGAGCAGGTTATTAAATCCTTGTCTAAGGCAAAAAACACAGTCTCTATAGGACCATATGGCATCCCAGGCTGTCTTCTAAACAGGCTAAAACATGAACTAGCATCACCATTAAGTACCCTTTTCAATCATAGCCTAATCACAGGCTTTGCTATCTGTGGAATGGAAAACAGCAAGAGTTATTCCCCTCCATAAAGGTGGCAGCAGACTTGGGGAATTACAGACCTATAAGCCTGATCAGCCTCATCTGTAAGGCCATAGAACGTATCATTATGGACCTCATAAATAAGACTTAGACAACCTCCAAACCCTGGATCCAACCCAATTTGGCTTCATCAAGGGCAGATCATGCCTGTTAAATCTGGTGGATTTCTTCAAAAATGTGACTAGGCCCATTGATAAGGGCACATTTGTGCACACTGCAAACCTCAACTAGGCCAAGGCTCTCGACACAATCCCACACTCAGACATTACTGATAAACTTAGCAAACTGAAAGCAAACCCCTTTGTTGCAAGATGGGTTGCCAAATGTCTCACAAACTGGACATGCACACTATCAAAGTGGGTGAGTCCACATCAACAAGTAGACCTGTCACCAGCAGGGTGGCACAGGGGTCAGTGCTGAGCCCCCTACTGTTTGGTATGTACCCCATAAAAAAAAAATATTCAAGAATATGGTGGCATTACCTTTCAACACAGGTAATAATTTGGCAGTTTATCTTAAATATGGAACCACATGCCCAAAAAATATAGCGTCATAAAAAAAGTTAATTTCCAAAAATGACACTAATATATTTGGCAGAAGATAAAAGAAATAATTCCTTCATCCATGTGTTTCTGATTGTAATAGATGAATTCAAAGTGAAATACATTTCAAAGGAATCTGTTACATAATCTTCACAGTATTAACGAGTGAGCTAAAGTGCAACATGGGAAACTGTGATTA
This sequence comes from Protopterus annectens, assembly GCF_019279795.1. Lineage (NCBI taxonomy): Eukaryota > Metazoa > Chordata > Ceratodontiformes > Protopteridae > Protopterus > Protopterus annectens. Next base: position 108,332,526 of record NC_056728.1, on the reverse strand, counting down.
AGCTTAGAACATTTAGGTCCTTACTAATAAAATATTTTATTACAAAGCTGAGTGCAAACCATGGTATATTTATCAAGTGATCAAGCCTTACTTCATTTTGCAGTATTAGAAGAAGGAGGATAAGTTAACAGATTGGACAGCAGATCAACTTCTTGGAGTAAAGACTTTTTCCATGGTGGGCTAAGAAGAAGAAAATGGAAAATGTAACAGCTAAGATACATGTTTCAAAAACGTTCATATATATTATATGAAAGGTATTATTGTATTCATAATTTCCTTTACAATCATGCTAAATTTTCATTCCTATTAGACCCTCACTCCTTTTTCCATAACCATCATCTGATTTTACAATATTGTTGCTAAAATCCATTTAACATTAAACATAATTTAATTTATTGTTTCATTCCATATAACCCATATAACATAAATAACTTTGAATCTACTTTTTTAACATATTCTTTACTTCTATTTCTATAATATCCATATTTAATCATATCCATGTTTATTTTATCCACTTCTTTTAAATCCTCAAGAAATCTTCTTCACATAGTTTTCCCCATAACTGTTTTACTTTTTTACATTTCAAAAACACATTTTCTGTAATTTCTTCTTCTTGACAACATAAACATATTCTATTACTTTTCTTTTTGTATGGTATATTCCCTTTTACTGGCAATTTACCTATTACCAGTCTCCACAAAAAAATCTTGACATTCTACTTTCAGATTACACCATTTGCTTCTTATTTTTATAGCTTTACATTTTTCATCTGTTAGATTCTCCGTGGTTTTACATAGTAGTGTTTTATCATTACATTCTTATTATATACTTTTATATCCTTTTCTATATCAATTTTTATTTTCCACAAAAATATTTTTTCTTGGTAACATTTTATTTTTTAATTTATATACTGTTTTTCTCTTTTACTATACCCCCCAAATGTATCATACTTATATGTATACAGTTTTAGTACCAATCTCTCATATTTTTAATTTATCCACTTTTTTTGTGCACATTTAATGAAGCAGCATATAAACACTTGGTTAATTAACCCTAAACCTCCTCGTTCTTTATTTATATACAAAACTCTTCTTTTTACTGGGTTTAATCTAGAACCCCATATAAATGAAAAAAAAAATATCTTCAATAATTCCTTTTCAAATATTGTTGGCAACATAAATACATGTGCTAAATATACTATTTTTCCTATCAGCACTGAATTTATCAAATAAGCCTTTTTCTGAATGATAATGTATATGTTCTCCAGAAAAGATGTTTGTTTTATTTCTTCTATTTTTCCCATTGAATTCTACTTATGTCTTTATTCCCAAATTTTATACCTTGCACAGAAATGTCATTAATTGTAAAATATGTGCACCTGATCTTTACTGAATTACC
>NC_056728.1:108308628-108326128 GCF_019279795.1 Protopterus annectens | reverse complement strand
GCCACAATAATTACAGTAAATATTAATTTGTAATGTTCTATAAACACCTTATCGTATCTCAGTAACCATTCAAGTAAAATTCATACTGCCAGCAGTGTTTTCTTCATTCATCTGTGAGTGTTCATATGAAGCTAAGCAGTTCTGTGTCACTTGATTTTTGCGATATTTAAAGAAATATGAACATTATTACAATGTAAATAGTATACAAATAATACCGAATATCTCTTTAGCTACAGATAGAGGTCAAATATCAGTAGTTTTGTTTGCCATCATCTAAGCTTTAAGATTAAATCTTCTAATACCTACTATGTTGCTATTTTTAAATTATTAATGCAAGTATGAATAAGCAATATTTAATACCTGGATGTGTTAGCAAGATGTAAATACAGAAACCCCAAGATGCATCACTAGGCTGTAATAGGTTAAAAAGCTGAATATCAATTTTAAGCTGCACTGTAACTAACTATACCCATATTACTGCCTCCTTGCATTCGGTGGGAAGAATCATAGTACGCAACCTTTGTAAATGAGTATCTGAAGCCTTTGTAAATGAGTATCTGAAGCAATACTTAAACATGATGACAACACCACCCTGTGAACAAAGGAAATTCACAAATATTTTAGGGTGAGAAGAAACAGCACTCCAATAAATATGAGCAAGAGGCAACATTTTAAAAGCCATCTCTTTGCTAGAAAACTAAGCAGAGCAGCATACCAGCTGAAACATCAGAAGTGGAATTAATGAGACTAAGGATGCACCAGATGCAGCATTACTTCCTGTGAGATTCTCATTTGGCAACCTCATGTGCATCTATAAGTTGTGCATAGTTGTCAGATATGTCGGAAAACAGAGGTTAGTGAGCTAACCACAATGTAGTACATGGAATATCTTGATTATGTTAAAAAAAGAAGCTTGTTAAGAAACTTTCTAATGTCAGAAAAGTGGTTAACAAGCTTTTGTTAAACATCTTTAGTGTTAACATCAGGTTTTGTGCTAGGGATTAACCAAGGACAGTTCGGGCCAGTAAATAAGAGGAACTTAAGTTAACACAGCTTTAAGAGCAGTTAGATACTTCACTCTGCCACACTTATAAACTCAAAGTATGTCAGATCAAAGTGTCTATCATATTTTAAATCCATTTAGTCTTCAGTGATGCTTCATTTCATCCTACTGTCTGTATTGCAACATTAAATATTTCAAAGGCTCTGAAAGCCAGTAAAATAGGGGGTGCAGAGCCAAGATGGCTAACTGATAGCAGCAGTTTCTCAGAGCTCCATTAAACTAAAATAAAAAAAACAGGAAATAACTAATTATATTTTAGCAAAAATACTTAGAATTGATAGATGAAAGTATAAACTATATTATTAGTAACTTTGGTGAACTTAGGAGAGTTTTTTCCTGTCAAATTATAAAGGAGAATATATCACTTGTGGAGATGAGCACTTCAAAGGCTTTTCATACTGACATGGCTTTAAAAAAATAAATGCAACTTGTGACATCTGCTTTACAAGAACTCTCATTAAAAATGGATGATTTTAAAGAGAATTTACAAAATCTCAAGGAAAATTGTCAGAAACAGATTCACTCAAGGAACTTATACAGTATCATCAATCCAAAATAACAAATTTAGAAACATCCCTGAATGATCTTGAAGAAATACTGAAAGAAGAAGAAATCCAGAAAGAATTCCTCATCAAACAAAACACTTGGCTTCTCAACAAAGTGGATGACCTGGAAAACAGGGAGAGAAGGTCAAACATAATGATTTTTGGCATCCCTGAGAGAGCTGAAGGACAAGATATTATTTATTTCCTGAACATCTGGATCCCAGAGATTTTAGACTTAAAGGAAAGTCTTTCCTTTGGTATTGAAAAGGCTCATAGAGCTTTAGGAAAACCAGTGTCAACATCCTCTTCCACTCCTCCCAGATCAATAGTCATAAAGGTTTTATCTTATTTGGACAAAGAGTTAGTCCTAACATCTGCCTGGAGGAAAAGTCCATTAAAATATAATCAAAACCCAATTAGGTTTGACAACGACTATTCTACTAGAGTTCTGGAACAGAGGAAAAAAAGCTTGGCCATTAATAAAACTGATAAAGCAGAATAACATTAAAACTTAGCTTGTCTTTCCTGCCAGAAGAAAAATTCTATATCAAAATGAAATGAGGTTATTCAATACCTTGGAAGAAGCCACTGCCTTTATTAAGAACAATAACATTATTCCCTTACCTGAAGATATGGAATGGGCATCTGCATCATTGAAGAGGGTTACTGATAAATCTTCTTGGACTGATGTTAAAAAGAAAAAGCAAAAAACTGAGTCAAAGATTACTGTTCCCACTAAATCTCTCAAAACATCTACTGCAACTTGACTCTAATTTGTTTTATATTTACTAAATATTCAAATAAGGTATGTCATGAAAGTATTTCCTTTTTTTCTTTTTTTCATATCTCTACCTTTTAGTGTTCATATACAAATTAAATTGATTTTTTTCATTAATAATAAAACAATATTTTTAGTTTTAATAGAGTGGTATAACTAAACAGTAAACTATCTCTGCTTTTATGACCTCAAGATGACATGCTTTAGTTCAGATAACTCATAGTCTTTTTGCTATGCTAAATGTTTTTCTGATTTGTTGTATAGGTATAGTCACTGCTCAGATCAATTCACCTAAATTGTTTTTGGATGCACTAGATAACGTCATATTTATGATTTAATATATATCAACAAAATTCTTCATTACTCACAATTTGCATTTGTTTAGAGGGTAAATCTTGGTACCTGTGTGAACTAGATGTTGTTTGCTAGCTTTTGACATAAATTGGGTCTCTCTGACATTTGTATGCTTGTATGCTTTATGACACTAGGTTTTTAAACAGTTGCTATTTATGATTTCTGTAGGGTTTAATGTTACAGTTACTGTTTGCTTCACATTTGTTTCACGAATCCTCCGTGTAAGACTAAATAAGTCTTACTCGGAGGCTGCAGTTGAACGGTATGATGCCAGCGTGCCATGAATATTCATGAAGGCACGCTGACTCAACCGCAAGTCTAACATGGACCATGTAGGAAAGCAGGGGGCGTGTCTGACTGCCGAGCAGTCTAAATGTCCACGCCCCTGCAAGGGTTCGAAAAGAAAAATGTAAACACAGAAGAGCAAGTCTGCTCAAATGTCCATGCACCCAACACCACACTCCCTGACATTATAAACCCACATCACTGTTATAAAAATAAAACATTAATTTTATTTTTTTATATTCCCGAAATAGCTGCCCGTATTTGCGCGTGTGTGTACGGGTGTGCCCATTGCTTAGCTGCAGTTAGCAATCCCGACATAGAAGAGCATAAGAAAGAAATGTTTATGCAAATCGCACCAAATAGCAATACCATAATGGTAGAGTGTTCGCACAAAGAGGAGGCATTCACGGTTCGAGTCCCACCACTCCCCTTCCAATTTATGTTTTAAATCAGTATATGAAATAATACCTGACATAAATGATTAAAATATTGCTAAAAAGCAGTGAAATGTCATATGTATCAGTGAACAAAATATATATTTTTAAAGGATCCTGATATACAATTGCCTGCAGTTAAGCAGCGCTTTACCCAGCGCAATATAGGTGCCCATAGTTCGGCAGCGCTTTACCCAGTGCAATAGAGTTGCCCATAGTTAAATAGCGCTTTAGCCAGCGCAATTGGTTTGCGCAGACGTCCGTGCCAACCAGCGCACCATAGGGCAATGTGGAGCAACGTAGAGCAAAGCTGCTTAAACACAGCCACACCCCCTAGCCTGTCTGGACAGTAATAAAATAAAATGAATGACAAGGCTCGAAACCAGGACTCTGTGCACCATAATCAAAGTACTGAACCACTAAGCCATGACAGCTTAGGAGAAACAGCCGCTGTTAACATACATATACTTAAAAATGGTAGATTAACCATTACTAAGAAGGTCTGCAGTCAGCCAAGAAATTTCAAAAATGGCCAATCACAAAAAAGTGTGGGAAATGCGGCATATTTAAGCCCCATAGGCGGGAATACTCACCATAACTGATTGTAGCTCACATCTGCAGTTAGAATGGCTGGTGCTGAAGAGGGTACATGCTTCTGAGCACAACGTTGGGGCATCGAGGAGTTAAAATACATGGTTTGGCTCCTTGTCCACCATCATGAGTCAAGACTCCTGCAGAGCCAGTTCCAAGGAACGGAGTACAAGGCAGAGGCTTGGAACCGGTTAGCTCATGAACTCACCAGTGTCACAGGCGTTCCTCGGACTGGTGAGCAGGTCCATCACTACCATGCAGACCTGAAGAGACAGAAGCAGGTCCTACTGAACGAATGGATACAGGAGGCCTGTGGGATGCAAGATGCCCCACAACTGAGTAGGTAGCCATGGAATGCAGTATGTAAGAATTAATAATTGATTCTGCATAATGGATAGGTATGTCTCAATATCCCTTCATTTACTTCACAGCTGCAGGTGACCGTGCTGCGAATCAGCAAGCCTATGCAGATAGGCTGCTAAGGCTGCGCCACCAGGCAGGTTAGTGATTATTCTGCATGTATTGTTATATAAAACAGGGGAGAGAGCATGAAAGAAAGTGTCGTAGTCCAATAATACAGCCATAAAATGCCCTGAATAAGTCCTCTGCATGTACTGTCATATAAAAAAGTCAGAGAGCCAGGAAAAAGAGTGTAGTAACCCATTAAGAAAGGTAAAATATGTCTGGAATAATATCCCTGCAGGTACTGTCATATTAAATAAGTGAGCGAGCCTGAAAAAGAGTGTTCTAACCTATTAATAAAGGTATAACATGTTCTGAATATGTCTTCCATATGCACTGTTATATCAAATAAAGGAGAGAGCCTGTGGAAAAGTGTGTAATGTAATTAATAAAGGTATAAAATCTGGAGTGTGTCTGTGTCACTTTCTTTGAAATGTTGTTGTACCCTTGCATTATACAAATAGTACTGTTTTAATAATTGCTGGCAACCCACAGTTGGGCAGTTCCATCTAAAGTGGGTGATGGAAGTCCTAGTATCTGTGAAGTATATATACAGTCCTCAACAGTCAGTGACTGGCTGGCATGCATAAGCAAATCTGGCACACGAGTAGCTTCTTAATTTGTTCCCCAGAAATGTGAGTGTGCTACAAGAAATGCAGGGTTAGGTAGAAATTGAACTGAAAATGTCATGTGAACACATCCAGATATGTAGATAAAGAAATATAAATAAAAGCAAGAAATATGTACCAGTAACATCTGCATCTTGGACAGTTAGTATGTCAGATATAGGACAGGTATATAATGAACTAGCCAAACCTATTACACAATCTAAAGCATGTTGGTAAGTGTAATAATACATGTAGGGGATATACACCTGCAGTCAATAGGAATGTAGTGTAGACTAAAAGTACTTATAAGATGTTAATTGAGGTTTCTTTCTACACCCTACTGTATGTGCATAAACCATGCAATTCCACACCTCAATGGGTATGTGTAATCTCAAACATTTGTTGGGACACATGTCCTTTTGTTCTATAAATATCTGCATTCACTTTGATGCATGTGCCCTGTTCAAACACCACAATCATGGTGGCCTGTTGCTACCAATCATCCCTGCATGCTGTTGGAATGTCCACTGTTGTTCAATATATGCATGTGTTTTGCTTGCTGTTCAACTGTTGGAACCTTGGTGTGTTGGGTTAATGGGATTATTACTGCATGCTGTTACAACTAATCTTGAATGCTGTTGTTTATGTTGTAATTAAACACACCTAATCACAGAACTTATGGGAAGGCCGGTCCCAGCGGACCCACCTGTCCCTCCTCAGCTGGCGAGTGCACATGGCACCAGCAGGTCCGGTGCCCAGCCCGGGCTCCCCTCCTCCATTGGTCCTGTGCCACCTTTGGGTGGAAGCGTTGCAGGGGATGGGGCTCGTCCCACCCGTGCAAGCATGGGGGGAGAAGGGCCACCTGTCACCCTTCGAAGGGTCCAGGTTGTGGTGCATAGAGAGATCCAGTGTTCAGTTGCTGATCCCCTACGCCAGCTCGAAGTGAGAGTGGCGTGTCTCACGGGTGAGCCTGCCCATCCTACGCAGCCCCCAGCACAGCCACCCTCGGGGCTGTGAAGGTGCAGTGGTGACTGCCCATGGGTGGGGATCTCAGTTCCACTGTTACCATCTGTGTGCTCATGGGCTTTCTCTTTCAGACTGATGGCCCACCACCATAATCCTTGTTACACAGTAGCAGAGAAAGAGGTAATCCACCACAGCCTGGTGCAGCACTACTCACTACTGTTTTCCAGAAGCAAGGTACCAATGTGTACATACAGCCAAGTGTTATGTCATCTGTCCCTTGGTATCCACATATCCAGAGGTATTGTGGAGTCCCTCGGTGTATCACATAAGACATTAGGGGCCTGTATGCATATCCACAAGGCTGTTGTACACCTATAATGACTGTCCATTATGGACACGACGTTGTTGTGTATAAACATGTCTGACATATACCCCAGGCATGTACCCTCACTCACACTACTCTATAGTAACTGTCATGGGTGTGTGTGGCACAGATGACCTTGGCCACAGATCACTACAGTGGCTGGCCTTGTCACAAACATACATATGTGACCTATGATCTGAGAAGCAGCAGCACAATCTGTCAAAGGAAACAAATGTATTCATGTAGTATGCAGGCTTCACATCTATGAACTAATTGAGGTCACATGTACATATATTTATTTGCCACACAGATACCTGATGTGTGCAATGCACATACTGTTTTAATCATGATATGTCATACCATAGTAAAAGCAAAACCCACACCGCATTGACTAACAGTGTCACACACACTCAGCAATTGCAGGATTCAAACCCCTACCTAACTATATTATGATACTAGTGAGATACGCATTAACATGACATGCTACATGCTTTACTGAGTGTTTTGTTTTCTCCTGCTATATTTGCAGGATGCTGACATCAGCAGACTTTCCAAAGAGGAATGTACCTCTTTTGATGTGTTTTCCCAGTCTCCAAAAAGAACACTCCTCTCAAAGGTATTCATACACATACCCACCCACTGTCAGCATTTGCAGGATTCAAACCCCTACCTAACTATGTTATGATACTAGAAAGATATGCATTAACACAACGCGCTATATGCTTTACTGGGTGTTTTGTTTTCTCCTGCTATATTTGTAGGATGTTGACATCAGCACACTTTCCAAAGAGGAATGTACCTCTTTTGATGTGTTTTCCCAGTCTCCAAAAAGGGCACTCTTCTCAAAGGTATTCACACACACACACACACACACACACACACACACACACACACCCACCCAGTCAGCATTTACATGATTCAAATCCCTACCTAACTATGTTATGGTACTAGAGAGATACGCCTTAACACAACACGCTATATGCTTTACTGGGTGTTTTGTTTCCCCCTGCTATATTTGTAGGATGCTGACATCATCAGACTTTCCAAAGAGGAATGTACCTCTTTTGATGTGTTTTCCCAGTCTCCAAAAAGGGCACACCTCACAAAGGTATTCAAACCCATACACACACCACCCTCCACACACACTGTCAGCAGGATTGAAATCCCTACCTAACTAGGTTATGATACTAAAGAGATATGCATTACCATGACATGCTATATACTTTACTAGGTGGTTTCTTTTCTCCTGCTATATTTGTAGGATGCTGACATCATCAGACTGGACATGGTAATGTGTGTACACTTTGTTTTATGCAATCCCAGGAATGAACCATGTGGGTCAGCAGGTGTTAAAAGCTTGAACAGGACCCCACAATTCTTAGCTTGTGTGATCTATCTGTGGACAAATTGCCATTCCTTCATATGACAACACATATTTATGCACAGAATGTTGATTTTGTGGATACGGCATGTGTCTGGGATGTTGATAAAGGGCTATTCAAAGTCTACGTGGGACATGTGTAGCTCCGTTCAGTGATGTATGTCCTGGGTGGCTGCTTTGCAAGCAGTCTAGCATGTTTGGGAACCATGATCTGCCCATGAACATACCACAGTTGGTAGGGTTGTGTGTTTGTCAGCTTCCAATAGCTCTGTTTATGACTTCAATCATGATGGACTCCATGGCCTTGCAGATCAGACTTCATAGGCTTATTGGACTATACTTCCCATGGTGTGCTGTGCACCAACACTTGTGGGGAGTGCCATATGTTGCTGTAACACATTCAACAGTTTCAGATCCTGTGGAGAGGGTGAGGCTCAACAGATTGATCAGGTGCAGGGTCTGTTTGTTCTGTAGTTCACTAATGACACATATAGGAAAACAATGTAATCCAATTGCTGCCATGCTTTCGGCTTTGGGGGGAGCTGTTTACCCATTCTACATGTGATATCTCCTGGTATGATGATAGGGCCTTTCATCAGTGGGAGGTGGGAATGTATATATGGGCCTGTCTGACAGGATGTCGGCATTGTCAGTCAGGTACAGTTGGCCCTGACTCAGGACATATATGAGTGTACATTGCTATTTATGACATAGCTGAAGGAGGTGTCATGTTTCAGTCTGGACTCCTTCGCAGCTACTCTTTACAAAACACCGACAAACCTGAGCACTAAACCCCTGTCATACTCTTTTACACACTTAACACCCTACTGATCCTTTGTGATCAGTCAACAGAGTATGTCATCATAATATCCTGGCATGTCCAGGGGTCGGTTTCATGTGTACTCTCCAGTCCAGCTGGTGAATATTGGACTTTTGACACAATGTCACAACTGCCTTATGTACACAGACAACCCTCTTCTCCTCCCAACAAACTCAGATATATGTGAGAGATTAAACTATATAGACATACAGGAGTCTGAGCTCTTTCGACCCATGACTGGCACAGTCTATCAGGTGGTGAAGATAACCACACACACCACAAATCCAGTCTCACATAGACCTATAGCGACAGCAATCAAATTGCATTATCAAACATAAACATACTCAGAGGCTCTAAATAAACTCTGCCTAAGCAGCAGAGACCTCCAAAGCAGACACACAAACAACTGCTACCCCACTACAATGCCCACATATCACATAGTTCACAAAGTCGGTGTGCCACACAGTCACTGCCCTTAGGGCTAAACAACACACCTAATACACTTGTAATAGGTGACACTTATTGTCAGACACACTGACGTCCCACTCACGAGGCCAAACAAGGGGATGGTCACTTTGAGCTGTCTGTTGGGTGACAGGATCCGCCACATAACACATGCACTCAGGTCACTCCAAAGCAAGTACAGAAATGGCTCCATCATTGTCCATGCTGGTGCAAATAACCTCAGACATTCCTCCCTGGACCACATGACATGATACATAGAGGAACTCTCTGATCATGTAGCCCAGGCCAGTATGGCCCTGACCTTGTGTAGCATCTTACACTCACCAAGAATGATGTCACAGTATACAGACAAAATGATCACTTTTAACAGTTGGCTAACATATTGGTGTCATTCAAAGGGGATCCTGTGTCTGTCAGCCTGGGGTGACATGTTCGACATGCCACGTAGCTTCGCTATGGTCAGCTTGCACCTGTCACCCTTGGACTTTCGAATACAGGCTAAGGTTCTTGCCACCCCTATAGTGTCTTTTTTAAGCGAGACTCAAAAGACAAACCCACCTCCATAGACATTACAGGGTAAAAGAAACTAAGGGTAATGCTGCTCAACACCAGATGAGTTACCCTCAAAATGCGACCACTCAGGACTCTCCTCAGTATGGAGAATATTGATATCTGTGCAGTAACAGACACCTGGTTCAGGATCCCAAATGCGCACCAGCACTACCAGATTATACTTCATACCATGCTTTCTGACCACAAGACTCAGAACGGCCAACTCAAATATGGGGAGTATCCATATACATCACAGATACACACACCTCCAGGTTAGTAGCACTGCACGAAGCATCGCAGACCATACATGTGCAACTACCAGTGTTCAAAACTGCCTTTCAGTTTGTAGCCTGCTACAGACCACCCTCCCAAACTCAGGAACCACACTCGGCTTTTCTGGGTGCACTGGAGAATATGAAGGTCTCCCCAAACACCATTATATTGAGTGAATTCAAATACCCAAACATTGACTGGGGAAACTACTGAAGCCCCAACAACCTCACACATTTGCTACTATTTGTAAACTCATATGCTATGGCACAACCGGTCACCACACCCACAAGAGGGGAAAACATATTGGGCCTGATCATCACCAACATGGGGACTCTATGTTCCACACCAGAGGTATACCCCTCATTGGTAAGGTCAGACCATACATTTATCTCACTGGACATCCATATCCTGTCCCCACACCCATCCTAGGTAATCTTGGTGAACTTCTCAAAAGCAAACGTCACACCTCTCCACACCAAGGTGGTATCCTTCAAAGACCCTGGGACAGTGGTAAATATGGTTCAGATCGCTGAATCCTTTACAAACACATTCTATGGACACCTAGTGGACTGCATGGATCGTGCTATCCCAAATAACAACAAGACTCACTCCTCCAATGGCAGGGGACCTGTCTGGTGGACCCCGGCCATTAATAAGCTATACAACGAAAGGAGGAGGCTACTACATGATAGAGCACAATCCCAGACAGGGAAGGCATCTGTGATCTGTACTAGCAGAAATCTTTGATCACTCATGAATTCATCTAAGGCCCGCTTCTAACGGACAATTGCACCAGACACTTAGGACAATCACAAGGCCTTCTTTAGTTATGTCAGGAACCTGGGTGTACACTCACTGATATGCTGTGAGTTACTGCATACTGACTAAACATATGCTGAACCCACAGACATTGCCAACATCCTGGCAAACAGGTTCAGTGCAGATGTCTCTCCCCCATCCCCCCTAAGGAGCAACTGTCCATCCCAACAGAGTGTAACCTCCTTGACATCACAAATGAACAGGTGAGTGCTGCCCTCCCCAAAGCAGACAACACAGCATCAATGGGACCAGACGGTGTCTCGGCCTGCATCTTACTCAAGCTTCATGATGAACGTAACCCTCACAATAAGTCACTGTTCAATATCAGAGTTACTACAGGATATGTACCCAAGGAATGGCATACAGCGACAGTGGTCCCGCTCCACAGAGGTGGTGCCACAACGGACCCAGGACAATATCGCCCTATAAGCCTAACTAGCCTGTTCTGCAAAGCTATGGAGCGTATTGTCATGGAACTCATACACATAGACATTGGGAACCTACAGGCACTGGGTCCTACACATTTCAGCTTTGTTGTGGGCAGATTTTGCCTCTTGAACCTGTTTGTATTCTTTAAACAGTTACCAGGTCCATAGACCTAGGGAAGGTTGTCCACACAGCCTACCTGGACCTTGCAAAACCCTTCAACACAATACCCCACTCGGCCATTATACATAGGCTCACCAGCGTCAGTATCGACACATATCTCACAAGATGGATTGCTAACTGGATCAGGGATAGCACCCACATGGTCAGTATTGCAGGTGCCATGTCTGACTATACACCAGTTACACGTGGCATCCCACAAGGCTCAGTCCTGGGACCTCTCTTGTTCAGTATATATTTGTCTGACGTACAGGTTAACACAGGAGGAATATGGCTGACCATGTTCGCAGATGACTGCAAACTGGGTGCCATAATCAACTCTCCAGCTGGCACATGCATACTCAAACAGGGTCTCACAGAGACGGATGACTGGTGCCAGAGCCATGGCCTACAGCTAAATGCCATTAGATGCATAGTCATCCCCTTTGGGAATAACAACATGCCCACACATTACCACATAGGTGGTAATCCATTACGTATGGTAGGAGTTGTTAGGGGTTTGGGGACATGACTTGTTCGTACTCTCGCCTTTGACAATCACGTTGCCAAAGTGGTTAGACAAACCTTCTATATAGCCCACCTTATCCCATATGGTTTCACATCTAGATCAAGTGAGGTCATTGTGCCCCTATACTCATCACGACCATGCCTGGTTACAATGCCCCATTTGGGCTGTACCTTACCTGACACCTGCAGCAACTGTAATGGCCACAAAAGTTCCTCAACAAGCAGATCTAGGGACTCACAGATGCCCTGCGCAGTTCCGATACAGTAACTCCAGCTCTACTCAGTCGCTTACCGCCTACTCGGATGTGATGTGTGCCTGTTGTTTAAGGAAATGTCCAACCCAGACTTAATGGACATGCTCCACCTCAGGATATCTGAATCCCTTGGAGCTACACACTCTAGGGACATAAACCTCAGCACAGATGTTAATAGGACATGCTGGAGGGACAGATTCTTATCCCAGAGGCTCCACTCACTCCAGAATGTAATCCCGGTTTCGCATAGGCAGAGCCACCCACTGACCACCTACAGGAGACATCTTGACAAGTGGATGGGTGATCGTATGTTTACCCCTGGGACATCTTCTGTGTCCCTGCTAGACAGAGGCACAACAGACTAAATGTAAATGGGCTATCTTGTGTGACCTACTATTCACAGGCACAGTGTACTAATCTGACAGTGTTGCGAAAGCCAAACACACTCTGGCTAGGCTTGTACATGCCCTAGGGCAGATAGCCTAGTATCAACCTATGAACTTATGATAATGTTCGGGATGCACAATGTTTATTGATGATACAGACTGCAGGATTTTTATCTTCTTTGCTTTCCCACTTTCTATGAACAACTTAGGTATCTGCAGAACATATTTGATTATGACAGGGTTCCACTATATTATATATGTGTCTGTTGTCATATAACTGTGTGCACAGGGCAGATTGCTGAATAGTGAGAGGTTCCTGGGTTAACACATGCAACTGCTGGATATGTGTGGCCCACTGCTGTACTCAGACATGGCCTAAGTGTGTGAGCATGCCCAGTTCGGACTTTCAGTGTTTTGTTGCCTGACATTTGTCTCATTTATTTGTGTGTGAGCATGCCCAGTGTGACCTTTCAGTATGTTGCTTTCTGAGGTCCACTACATTTGTTGATGTGTGTGTGAACATGACCAATATTAACATTTATACTGTGTGTGTTGAAAGTCAGGTTCTATTCTTACTGCAGAACTCACCTTTGTGTTATAACTCGACAGGGATTGTGCTGTGCCTGCAGGGTTTCCATGAGATACTTTGCATAGACTTATCAACATTTCTTCATACAGGCTGACCACTGCAACACTACCATGGTTTAGAGGTTCAGTACTATGACTATAGTGCACAGTATCCTGGGTTCAAGGCTCGTCACTGCTTTATATTTTCATACTGAGCAGACCAGACTGCTTAAGGGCCAGTAGAACAAATATGAGCATGTTGGCATTTGTTCAGCTATACCCTACTTAGACCAAGCTTGTCCAACATTGCTCAAGTATTAACCAACATTGCTGGACGCTGCCCAATATTACTCAACATTGACCACAGTTGTGCTAGTTGGTGTGTGCGATTTTGTTTACATATACTACATGGTGGTAAATGCTGTTTAGCACTGCTTTATATTGCTTAACACATGGCAATCATGCGTCAGGTGGTGCTGCAGGGCTGCCTATGTCGGATGCACATACTACACTCCCTATACATGTTTTAAAACAGGTAGTGTCAAGTTAGGCATCCCTTTTACTATATGTGTGAGTCAGAGAGAGGTATCATTTCCAGAGTTCCTACTGAGCCAGTGTATGTGCTATGCATTGCCTCTTTGCCAAGGTCAGAGCATACTGGGCATGCCTCCTTCTGCCTACTGGGGCAGGCTCAGGTTGTTCCTCCTCCGAGTCACACTCTGCCTGTGATGGCCTTGGCAATGGTGGGGGGCTGTTTGGCCCGGACCTATGCTGGTCCTGCTGCAGCTGTTTTTGCAGGATCATATTATGTAGCATAGCACATACCATGACAATTTGGGTACCTGTAGTTGGTGAGTACTGCAAGGCTCCACCAGATGTGTCCAGGCACTGGAACCATGACTTGAGCAGGCCAAACACACGCTCGATTGCATTTCGTGTTTGTGCGTGTGCCTCATTATGGCGTTCCTGCTCAGGTGTGTGTGCGTTTCTGATGGGTGTCATCAGCCATGGCTCCAGTGCATAACCAGCATCCCCCACTAGGTGACCATGTGGGATGTCCCCATTGGCAAATGTCTGATACAGCTGCGTCAGATGTCAGATATGGGAATCATGGTAGCTTCCAGGGCAGCCAGCACACACATTCAGTATTATGCCCTGGGCATCACACACAACCTGGCAGTTGATGGAGGGGAAGCCCTTGCAGTTGAAGTAGACCCTACCCCGCTCACCGGCTGGTGCTTTGATGTGTATGTGCGTGCAGTCTATTGCACCCACTACCTCAGGGTATTCCACTATTTGCTGGAAGAGACGCATATTGCTGGCCAATACCTCATGGGATTTGGGGAAATATACATGATCACCGACATGTGCTGACATGGCATCCAGGAACTGGTGCAGTACCCTGGATGCTGATGCCTGTGATATCCCCATCATATCACCAGTTGGTCTCTGGAAGGTACCTGTTGCTAATATTCTTAGGCCAACACATACCTTGGTTTCCACTGGGATGGGTTCCCCTCTGTTGGTTCTGTGTGTGAGGCGTGGCCTGCACAGCTCAACAATTTGGTCCACGAGGTCTCTGTCCATTCTATAGCGCTCCACTATCTCCAGCTCATGTAGCCCCTGGTAGGTTACCCTGGGTCTGTACACTCTTCTCTGTCTCCCAATTGTGGGTTGTGCAGCAGCATTTGCATTGTCACCACCCTCAGCATGTTGCATATGTCGCCTTATAACAGCAATGGCAGCCCCTAACATTTCTTTGTCTCAGTAAAGCTTTTTCAGTTTTCACTTCTATTAGCTTACTGCAGTGTTGCAGTGTCTCCTGAGAGAAACATAATGGAATGTTGTTTGCAGAGTTTTAAGTGCTGGGCTGGGCTGGGCTAGTGTATTGCCTGCACAATTGCTGGATTCTGATTGCTTTCACCTGCTAGCTCTGCTAGTACTCCTTGGTAACTTCCTATTTGTTGTGCTTCCTTTTTCCTTTCTGTTTCCTTGGGGGGGCAGCGCCGCGCACACAAGCACAAACACGTGCACAGCAGCTCACACGCGTGCACACATGCTTACACAGACTAAAACTTGCTTATTCTTGTTAAAATGCGTGCACACTGGTGCAAACGTGCTTACAACTCTTTCAACAGCCTTATACATGCTTATTCCAGCTTAAACGTGCACACTCATGCTTACACGAGCACACACAGTCTTACTCGGGTTTACAGGTGCGCACCCATGCGCATACACGCTCATCAAGAAACTTTAGTGTTATCCATGGCATACACCTTCGATTTCTTGCCTTTAACTAGCCTACCTGTTGACACACCTCTTTCAATGATGTGTAAATGACAGCTGACACATGCCACTCTGTTCCAATGAGCTTCACTTCTTTCATACATACCCCCCTCGTGATGTCACCTATCTTCTATTCTGTTACTCCCTTATCCTACTCCTACACTCCACTGACTGTGCTCATTTGCTATGTAAACTTGCGATTCACTATCCTAACCCTCATTTGCATAGGATTCCCTACTAATGCTTGGTTACATCCCTTAGACTGGGCTTCCCCCCTTAGGAACCTCTACTCGGTGGCCATGTTGTCTTCAGCCTGCCATTCCCTTGCATTGTAAATTTATATTAGCAATAAAATCCACATTTGTAGATCTTAATTATTGATTTTCTGGTTTTTAGGGCACAGCGCGTTTGCGCTGCGCTGCGCTACGCTTAAACCCCAGAGATCGGGATGAAAAAAAAAAAAGTTATTTTATTTTTATTTTGCATCACTGAACATTGCCAATGGCCGAATTTTTGGCTATTGGCATGCTTCCTCATGTAAATGCATCCTTTTTTTGGAGCTGTCATGGCTCCGTTTTGCTATTTGCAGAACCATACTCAGTTGTCAACTGAGTGCATTTCTGCAAATAACACTACTCCTACTCAGACAGGTTCGGGTTTCCTGGATTGCAAATTTACCTCATTTGCATAGCTTTCACCTGCAATTGAGGTAATTTGCATATCCAAGCCCTGTCCGTGTAGGACTCATTTTGAGAGCTCTGTTGCACGCCCCTACTGGCTGTTCCTGGATCGCTCGGCGGACATGTTGGCTGCATGGAGTCTTACTCTACTCTTAGACTCCGTGCAAGCCTTCGTGAATCCGGCCCACTGTGTTTCCTGGATTCTTACAAGTATGTCTCCCTCATATGTTCACATAGTAGCAGCGGTTTACTGTTAGCTGTCCGTAGTTATACGAGTGTCTCTAAAATATGGACTGTTTGTGTTTGGTTTATCTGGTGGGAGCCAGTGGTACAGCAAATGATTTTGTGATTGGACATAGAGAGTGATGACATGGATTTAATGGTCCATTCAACCAAATAAAATAGGTGCTATATATATATATATATATATATATATATATATATATATATATATATATATATATATATATATATATATATATATATATATATATATATATATATTTATGGTTTACCATCACAATGCCGACATGCACTTGCGGCTATGAAGTATTCGAACATCAGATCTTCGAATACTTCATATTGCGGTGATGTGATGAACGCTGCCATTGCGAATGGACTGTGCATTCGCAATTCCAACGCTCTCATGAGCGGATCGCGGTACAGTGCGGTTAGGGAAATACATCCCTTTCCTCACTGTAGTGCGATCTCGGAGTTGGAATATTAAGTTAGGGGGGGTGTGGGGGGCACAGCCCCTGCTTAACTGTGTGTGTCGGTTAGGTAGGTAGGTGGTTATGGGAAGGTTGGGTTTGCTGTGTATTGCCGAAAATGTCGCGAGCGACATTTTCGACAATACACCCTTGTTTTCGAGGTTAGGTGGATTCGGAAATGTTCATTTCCGATATAACACTTCGAAACTAAAGACATGATTTGTTTTTATTTTCGAATTAATGATAGTAAACCATATATATATATATAGGTCCCTATCAAATGATAGAAAGCTCATTTGATAGAAACTCATTTCACTGGCACCATAAGATAGAAAGCTCAAAACACTGAAAACTCATTTGACTGAAACTCAAAACACTGAAAATGCTATATGCCCTTTTCCCCACGGTAGTGCAATCCTGGAGTTAGTATATATAGTTGGGGGTGAGGGGGTAGGGGGCATAGCCCCCCACATAGTTTACGTAAATATTGTTTTCTCCAGTTATTCATTGTAGTTATAACTATCCATGTGTAGGGTTTAAAATGTATGAAATATGTGGGGGGTTATGCTCCCTACACCCCCCCCCAACTATATATACTAACTCCAGGATCGCACTACTGTGGGGAAAAGGGCATATAGCATTTTCAGTGTTTTGAGTTTCAGTCAAATCAGTTTTCAGTGTTTTTAGCTTTCTATGTTTTGGTTTCAGCCAAATGATTTTCCATCAGATGAGTTTTCTATCATT
>NC_056728.1:108261128-108306128 GCF_019279795.1 Protopterus annectens | reverse complement strand
AGCAGTAGAGATGGTGCAATGTAAAATGTATCATGTGTATTGCAAGTTACTATGGGGGTTTATTAGGGCAAGGGTCCTCTTTGTGATATCATTATTTGCCTTGGAGGAGAAATGTTATATATAAAAAGAACATGGCAAGTCTGGTACTAACTAAAATATTGATAAATGAAAAACAAAGGAAACATTCCAGGTTATGCATGTTATGTACCTTAAAAGTAGTATGAATTTGGGAAAAAAGCATATATACACTGAAATGTATGAGACAAAACAAATATATATATATATCTATATATATATATATATATCTATATATATATATATATATATATATATATATATATATATATATATATACACACACACATGGGTCTATGTCAGATGATCTTTTCGGAAACTCGAAAAAATATTGTAGAGACCATATGATCGAGTTTCTGAAAACCTCGAACATTAATACCCCCCAAAAAAAACAAAAATCTACCTTTTTTACATTTTTGCAGAGAGGCAAGCCCCCTCCATGGCAAAATGTTTCCTCTCAGTCTTTCCTTTAGTTTTCCTGTTTTGCTTCTGATACTTCTTCTAATAACTGTTATTGCTTAATGCATGTTAATTTATTTACTGCACACAGAATATTTAGCTCTGATTTCTTCTCCCTCAGTTTCAGCTATCCTCTCCTTTTTATTCGGTTAATAATTACCTAAAATGGGTCCTAGTTTTGTGGTGCTATTGTAGTCACAATCGTCTGAATATAAGTAAAGATTGCAAACTCTCCAGTTTCTATACTGGTGTTGCTCTGTTTTGATGCAATATCTGAAAGGTGCTATTTATTTTTAATTGCTTATAGGAGTAGGATCTAGGTTGGCCAGTATCACAACCAACAGCAAACCAGCAAACCAGCAAAAGCCAGCAAAATATTCCAAAACAACAATGAATTCAGTTCCCACTAAAATTTATTGCTTGTCTTGTCTTAGTGCCTCAGCCATCACTGCCTTCAAAGAGTACAAGTTTACCAAAAAATACATTCCCCTATTTATACATCATACAATCATTTAATTAAATAATCAATCAATTAAACATGCATTTAAAATCTTAAAGCAAACTTCTCCAATTAACTTCTGTGTTCAAACCTTTTATAGGTTCATAGGTTCATAGGTTGGTACTAGGCTATCAGCCCTAGGGCCTATACAAGCCTAGCCATAACAATTCCCTGGCTATTTCTTCCCACACTATTTACATCCCTGGACCCCTGTCTAGCAGGGTGACTGATGTGATCACCGGGGTGAATTTCCTTTCTCCCATCCAATCGTCAAGGTTCCCTTTGAAGAGGACCAAAAAGGCACTCTGCTTGACATGTATGGGCAATGTATTCCAGAGTCTGGGGAGTCTCTGGGTCAGGAACCTATCCCTCCAGCATGTTTTGTTTATTGTGATGACAAGGTTTAGATCCCTGGAGTGTGTGGCTCTGAGGGATTGGGATTTCTTTAAGTGTAGCATGTCCAACAGCTCTGGGTTTGACATGGCCTTGTATGTTAAGCAGAGATCGCCTCTGAGTAGACGATATGCGACAGAGTATAGTTGGAGTTTTTTAAGGCGGTCAGCATAGGGCATCTGCTTTAGGCCTGTGATTCAATGTATCAAATTTCAGTATAAATACAGTTTCCTTATATAGTAAAACATTCTTAATTAATCTTTCATCCCCTTTCCTAATAAATACTTCTTCCAAAATAGTAGCTTGCAGTAAATTAGCATCACTATTATGTTTTCCCCAAAATGAGATGCTATAGGACTTTCCAGTCTCCCCTTTTTAATATCTCTATCATGTTCCTGCAACCTAATTCTAAATTTCCTTTTAGTTTTCCCAATATAGAAAAGGTTGCAGGGACACTTCAGGCAATAAATTACACCCACTGTGTCACATGTAAAATAATTATGTGGTCTAAATATTTTACCATTACTCCTATGTAAACTCAGTTTGATAAGGAACATACATTACAATTGTTACACGATATAGTGCCCAAAGATACTAATGAGATAGACGGGCTAACTACTGGAGCAATATAATAAGCTTTAACCAGTTTGTCCCCCAAATTCTGTCCTCTCTTATAAGCCACATATGGTAAATCAGAGACAATTCTGTATAACAATTCATCTCTATGTAAAACTTTCCAGTAATGTTTTATTAGTTCCCAAATCCTGGTACTTAAAGTATTATAAGTTGTTACAAAAAATATTTTATCTTTTTTAACCAAAGAATTCATATTACTAGCACTAACACTAGTAAATCTATTTATGTTATTAATATTAGTATCATATTTATTCAAATTACACTGTATCAATTTATCAATAGACTCATGAATTAAATTTTCACTATATCCTCTCTGTAAAAACATAAATAATGTCTGACTAATTTGTTTTTGTAAATCCAATTTATTATTACAGAGCCTAGACAATATAATCATCTCCCCACAGGGCAAAGATTGTATAGTATGAATCGGATGGCAACTAGTACCAAACAAGTACTGGCTGCCATCCTCAAATTTCCAATGGACTGTAGTTACAATAGTACCATCCTTCATACCAGATAGATGAATGTCCAAGAAATTAACCTCTATACCACATTGTAAACCATCAAATTTGATATTGTATACATTGTCATTTAATTCTAAAAAAAATATTGATACCTCATTTAATCCCCCATCACAAATAAAAATCAAGTCATCAAAGTATCTAAAATAAAATAAAACATGCTGTTGTACAAATGCATTTCTATATATATGATCCAATTCAAACATAGCCATAAAAAGGTTTGCATACATGGGGGCAAATGGTGCCCCCATAGCTGTACCTCTTAACTGATGATAAATAACTTCATCAAAACTAAAATAATTATGAAGCAAACAAAAATGAGTTAAAGCAATAATATAATGTGAACTCGGACTTTCCTCTAAAAATATTGTAAGTCTCGAATTCCATCAGTATGTCTGATATTAGTATATAGACTACTTACATCCATAGTAATCCAAAACATGTTCTGAGTCCAATATACATCTGAAATTTTAACAATAAAATCAAATGAATCTTTAATATAAGAATCAAGTCTTTCAACATAAGGTAACAAATAACCACGTATCAAAGTTCCTATATTATGCAAAAAATAATTTACACAGAAACAATAGGACGTCCGGGGGGGGGGGTTAAAATTGTCTTTATGTAACTTGGGAAGACAGTAAAAGGTAGCTAAATTACAATTATCAAAATTAAATTTTGTGTCTAAATCCTTTTTAGAGAATTATCCCAGATGTACTCCCTTCTCAATCAATACGGAACAATTTTTTAAATAATCAAATATGTGGCAATCTCACATATTTCATAAGTTAAATTATCATTTAGATGTTGCATGCACATATTATAATATTGTGTATAATGAAGCACCACTATTTTATTGCCTTTATCTGAAGGCTTAATAAGTAAGTCACTTCTTGCTTAGAGCAAGCCATTCATTTTTAGTCATGTTATATTACCATGAACTACGGCTATAGTCCTCAACAAGTTCCTGTATGGAAAAACTGAGCATTTCTGAAAAATGTGCAACAGTATTATTAACATAAGGGGGTATAAATTTACTTTGAAAATGTATACCACTAGTATCCAACAGAGAATAAGCATTTGGAGAAGTATTAACATTCAAATCATCAGATAAGCAAGAAAAGAAACTGTCACTCTCACTATAATTTTTGAAACTACATTCAAGATTGTTATTTCTCAACTGTTTGTCCCCTTGTGCATCAAAATAACATTTAAGATGTAATTTCCTAATTAATTTAAAAATTTCCTGTTTAATTAAATATAACCTAGGTACTACGGTGGGTACAAACTTTAAACCAAGACGGAGAACAGAAACCTGTTCATCTGTTAGGGTACAAGCAGATAAATTTGAAGCATCTGAAAAGTTAGAAAAAATATTATTATTAGAAGAGGAACAGCCCAAAGAAGGACAATCTGTTCCATCTACCTCGTTTGTAAGTCTGTTTAAATTGTCCTTCACTTGCTGTAGAATTAAAGCCAGTGCCTTTCTTCTTGTTTCCCCTTTTGGCGCCTTCTTCATTATGGCGAAAACGCTGTTGATGGGATTCAGGTTCTTGTGCTGCTGGCAGTGGGGGAAAATCACGGGCATCACCCTCTGAGTCTGTAGTATAACCTACCCTGTCTGAAGAAGCAAAATATACAGATAATTGTTTTTTATTACCTGCTGTTTTCCCATATTGTCCAGAGCGAATATTCTGCTTATTTCTCCACAAAAAGGCACGCCCATTTCCGTAATCACGTACATCTCATTTAAGT
This sequence comes from Protopterus annectens, assembly GCF_019279795.1. NCBI lineage: Eukaryota > Metazoa > Chordata > Ceratodontiformes > Protopteridae > Protopterus > Protopterus annectens. The sequence goes on along the minus strand of NC_056728.1, from coordinate 108,301,790 downwards.
TTGTGTAATTTAAGGTGGACCTGCTCATTTTCAAACTTATTCAATTTTTCTTTCAAGTTTTTAAAGATGTCACTCACTTTGTCGTTACCCACTTGATACAAAAGTTGTGTGTGCATCATATTTAAATCATTTTTTAATTTGGAATGAAGTAACTGCTCCCTTTCCACCAAAATGTTTACCCACTCCATAGCACAAGCATGTGCTGCAGCTAGCCAACGGTCTTTAAAGGGTGCATCAGTGGCATCCATTAAGTCAAACGGAGTAGCTGGGCTCTTAAAAGCTGTGGTGCTATTGTAGTCACGATCGTCTGAGTATAAGCAAAGATTGCAAACTCTCCAATTTCTATACTGGTGTTGCCCTGTTTTGATGCAATATCTGAAAGGTGCTATTTATTTTTAATTGCTTATAGGAGTAGGATCTAGGTTGGCCTGTGTCTGCCACTTGGCTGGAAGAAGAAAACACTAACACAAACCAGCAGGTGCAAGGAAACTGAGGCTGGCGTACTTTGTTGAAGCAAAACACCCACGCTTCTACTTAATGTTATCAATTCTAAGGTTGATTTTCATAGGTAGAATTCTGAGGGAGTCACACTATCAAGAGGTATTCTTTTGTTCATACTGCTTTTCAGGTAATATTGCAGTTTTGCACTGAATGTTGGCAAAGTACACCCAGTATCCTTATGATGAAATTTGTAAAGCCTGTGGTACAAATAATTGCCTATTTTTACACCAGAAGCAGGAAGGACACTGCCTAACTTTCAACATTATAAGCTGAATCAGTATACCCATCACACACGTCAACAGAACTGAAGGTACCATTAGCATCCTTATTACACGCTAACAGAAGGCACAGGATTGTACCATCAGTATCCTTATGGACTGTACCATTAGCATTCTTATTACACACTAACAGAGGCACAGGATTGTACATCAGTTTATCCCACACACACTCAAAAGAGATGGGAGATTGTACCATTAGCATCCTTTTTACATGCTAACAGAAGGCACAGGATTGTGCCATCAGTATCCTTATTACACACTAACATAAGGCACAGGACTGTACCATTAGCATTCTTATTACACACTAACAGAAGGCACAGGATTGTACCATCAGTATCCTTATTGCACACTAAAAGATGGCACAGGATTGTACCATTAGCATCCTTTTTACATGCTAACAGAAGGCACAGGATTGTACCAGCAGTGCATTGATGGAAAGAACAGTATGATACCAAAAGCATCCTTACACTATTGCTTCCTCTTAGTTCTTTATAGTATATTCACTACTTTGTAGCATTCTTTACCTCTGGCAAATCATATTTAATGACTAGTTCTCATTATCTGCCATGTATATGTCTTTTGCTCTGTAAATGCATTAGATATGTGGTCTCCTTCTCTTGTCATATAAAAATCCTTTGTGACTCCAAGACATATGTCTCAGAGGATTTTCCTTTGAAATGTTGAATTACAAGACACTGAAAAACCAAAACACCAAACACAAATGCCCGAAATGACAAAAGGCTGAAATCCCAAACTGTAAGTTTTTTTTTTTTTTTGCATTGGGTAAGCCCCCTTCTGCACCCTCTGTGGGTGCAAGCCTGCCACACCCCTAAACAAATATATATATATATATATATATATATATATATATATATATATATATATATATATATATACACATATACATGCACACACATACACACACACACACACACACACACACACACACACACACACACACACACACACACACACACACACACACACACACACACACACACACACACACACACACACACACACACACACACACACATATATATATATATATACACTGCATTGTCGCATACAAATGAAGACAAAAAAAAATCACTGGTGATGCACAATAAAATTTGCACTGGCAGTGATCATTGCTATCAACCTTCCACCTTCAAACATAGTACACTATTTCTCATAATGTGGAAGAAATGGGCAATTGGACAAAACCTGGTATATTACTGCTCCTAATGTGGAAAAATGGACAAAATGTGGTACATTGCCTCTCATATTATAGAACCAATGGACAAACTGTAGTACATTGCCTCTCATAATGTGGAACAAATGGGCAAAATGTACAGCACTTTACTAACAACTTCAGCTGTGAAGCTCACAGGATGGTTAAAATGCGTCACTTTATATTTATAAAAAGAAAGCTCTTTTGATGAATGATCAGTTTTATTTACCATGGATATCACTTAAAAACATATTACCATTGAATGTGTGACTCACCCTTTTAGCATGGATCAGAGTACAATATGGGCTCTTTAATACACAAAATAAGGGACTTTGGGGTATGGCAGTATTCCTTTCTTCATTTACATGACTCAGACATCTGCTGTGTGGTGAATCTGATCTAGGCCATGTGAAGATATACTGCCTCACAGGGGTCCGCTCCATCAGCCCTATTTCACAGAGTTATTATCACCTGGCCTTATGTGCAATGCCCTCTTGGCTGCACACACATATAAAGTAAACACAGACACAAAGAAACACACACACACACACACACACACACACACACACACACACACACACACACACACACACACACACACACACACACACACACACACACACCCACACACACAGCTCTTCAGTAACATTCAGGTAACTCTCCCCATTGTTTTTGTGTTTAAATAATCTTATCTTTTTGTCTGTTTTACCTTACTTTTTTGTTTATGTTTGCTTGCTGTTTCTTCTCCATCTTTCCCATGTGGTTTGTATATGTGTATATGTCCCAGTAGCCCCACAAACGCAGCCATTACACAAGATACCCAGTGGCTCTTTAGGGCCTCACAACCCTTGCAACACCTGTCAGTCCAAAACATATAAACCCCATTGATCATTTTTATTTGTCCTGCTCAGTTTTCCTGTTTGCTTCTTTTCCTTTTTCATAGTTTAGAACAATCTTTGTCATTCTTCTCCACCTTTCTCAAGATCCAGTTAATGGGATTTTTCTTGATTCTTTCACAAGTTTTCCTTTTCACCATTCAACTTGCCAACAACATATTCTCATTTTAACGATCTTTTCTCTGTTCTACTAATTTTACTATATGCTGCAAAACACATGTAAGCCAGTTTCAGCTGTACTGCACATAGGTTCCCCTCCCCCCAAGCCTGAATATCACATTCATTTATGGTTCATTTATTCATTTATGGTTTGCTATTCTTGGATTGCAGTTTGTGTCCCACAACCTGAGAGGAACAAGCTCAGTTCAATATATTTTGCAAAAATAATAGCCCTAATAAGGATAGTCGCTAGATGCCTCTGTTTATTCCTATATTCTAAACTGAAATATGCATACTATAACACAAATTAAGTACAGTAATGAGCCATGAAAAGTAAATCATGACTGAGAAAGTTGCATTTAGGGTTCTCAAACTTAAACTATAAAATCAAGGAGGATTACTTTTACAACAAACAATGATCGCAGGGCAATAAAGAATAACTGGTTGCTAGACACATGACTGCTTCAGTACAATGCAAGTATTAATTTTCCCCTCTTTTTATTTTCCAAGACGTAAGTATGTTCTCGCCTACTGTAGCTGGATTTTGCTTACAGATTCTACTTTTTTCATAGTAAAGGAATTGTTTACTGGCTGCCTTTAATGACAATGTTGTTAGTTTAAGTCAAATCCATCAACACAGGCCCCAGGATTCATGAAGCTTGGCGCAAGGACGGTGTTAGCCTTGCGCCGAGCGTGCGGCGTAGAGATGGTGCAGCAGCACCATATGCATATTAATGAAGGTGCGCTGACGCATTGTTCACATGCACAGAAAATGTGCGTGAGTGCAGGGGGTGTGTTTAAGTGCTGCACGGAGGAGTGAACATGTCCGCTACAGTCACACAACCTAAAATGCTGATTAGTACAGCTTGCCTCTAATAGTAATCACTCCTGTCAGTGTCCGTGGATAATGAAATGTATGCAAAGCATACAAGAGAGTTCCGCGAACACCAAAATAAAATCACAGGAGTAAACACACAAGCATGTAGCTGAATGTTGAGCCCCCATCTCTAGAACTATTACATTTAAAACCCCATGTCCATATTTCATTGTAGTGTTGATTTTTATACCAAGTGGAAGTGAAATGCAGTGTGTTTGTGCACCGCTGCCCTTTGCTAAGCCTAGCCCAATGGTTAGAGCATTCTCTTAATATCTGCCCCTTCGCGGCCTGAGTTGTCCTTGTCTGGATGGCCCAAAAATGAATGGATATAACCTGGGTCAACCTACCATGTCATGAAAGATAAGTATTTGCATGTACCTATGTGCATGAAGTACAGCAAGTGGAAGACCAAATATGCTAGGGTTGGCCTCAAAATCATAATGGTACCAGAGATATGTAGAGTAGGCAATGTGTACTGCTGTCTGTGCCATGGGCTAACAACAAGAGAAGGGATGGATGGTGTGTATGTGGATTTTGGGGGGGTGATGGGTAATGTAATAATCCACCAAGGGGAGACTGGGTCAGATGTACAATAGGTGAACTGGAGGTGTACGAGTGTGCAGTGTGAGAATCCAAAAGGAAACTAAAGAACATACATTCACATCCCCAATACACCCTGTCAGGTGATATTGCAGAACACAATCCCAAAAACATATGAACATTAAAATGTACGATACACATGTACAGAAATGGTACAGCTCACACCACATAATGGTTTGGCCTAAACTGAGCCATCCAACCCCTACACACCTGGATACATAATTGAATACCCATCATCCCCTCCATGGTACACCCCCCCCCCTTTGCTGAATGTCCACCAAAACCACCCATACTCGGGCTGCTAGCTTGGGCCAGCCATATCTGCACATAGTGTCCCCTACCCACATCCAATAGGCAGTCTCACCCTAAGCAGTCTCAGGCCTGCAAACTAGGTATCCTATGCATGTATAACCCTCCATCATTTTCATAGAGCCAAAAGAATGGGGTTCATCGGCATCCACAATTTTTGGACATCCCTCATGGGATAAGTGTCTGTTCTCAAGATTAGGCTTGGTGGCACAACACGATTTCCAACCCCGTTGACATCTGGACACAAGTCGGATTATCAGTACTTGTCCACAACCCTGCTCAGCCTCCACCCAGTCTTGCAGAACCTACGACCTGGCATTAAATTCCTTACTGTGATGCAAGTCTCCCCACATGCATTATCGGGAATATATACCTTTCATATGTTCCCAAGAAGCTTCCCCATATCCATCTTCCAAATAGTACACGTCCACAAATTGTATACACTGTCCAGGTTCCACATCATAATGATGCACACGACCCCTGTATAAAAATGGTACAGGTCCCTCCTGGATGCGAGTGTTCATATACATGGCCATGTATAACCCCAGATATGTAGTCATATATCTATAAATGTACATACTTATATTCACATAGCTACACATCACACATACATGCATATAACTAGTTGTCAAGTATGTGTTCTATTCATAAATATGTATATTTGCAAATGTATGCATATGTATCTCAGAAACATATGAACATTAACATGTACTATACATATGTACACCGACTGACTGTCACATTTGTTGCCAGTAGTGTGGAATGCCTGTAGTAAAGTTATATATCCTAACTACCATCCATGCAGAATGTATCACAGATGGTTTAGTGGTCAAACCAGTGACTATGGTGTTTCTGTTATAATGGCTGTCTAAGTGGCAGGTGTGTATGTGTGTGTGTGTGTGTGTGTGTGTGTGTGTGTGTGTGTGTGTGTGTGTGTGTGTAAGCTTGGGACGTCTGAATATACTTGGAGTGCGCCAACATACGGGATGTTTCTAGAGCAGAAGGGTGTGGCGCATGTGTAGTGGTATGGTGTTTTTACAGCTTGAGAATGGATGACTGATGTGTTAGTCAAGTGTTGCAGTGTGTGTTCGGGTAACTATGAACCATGGGTATACATGCAAATGAAGCAGCACAGCAATAGTGTAGTGGTTAGAGCATCCGCCTAACGAACAGGCATTCACGGTTCAAGTTCAATTATACTATAGCACGTATCACTTATCATTAACTTGGGGAGAGGGCTGTTCGAAGAATTAATGGGACTTGTTTAGACAATTGTAGATTACAGATATTGGTTAGGTTTTCCTGCTGTCTCAAAGGAAACAATGGTGCACTTCACACAAGAACATGGTTGGCTCCAGTGAAACATTCTGGTACATGCTTGCAAACCTAGTGAAGGATGCTACAGCTTGGGCTCCTGCCTACCCCACCCTAACCTCCTGAAAGTACCCTCCTGAACACTCTGGCTAAGAACCTAATCCAAAGCTGTAAGGCCATTCTGCTCCCTGAGTTCTTCCTACAGCAATGATTATAAGAAAGTATGTGTACTACTGTAACACTTTGCAATTTTATAATTTGATTTCTACTAGGTTGCAGTGCGCTTCCCTGCCAGGCTAGCCAGCAGCCACAACCCCCCCCCCCTTGCTGCTTCCTCTCCTAGTTCCCCCTTAATTCTTACCCCCTTCTTTGCTGCCTTTGCTCTTAGTTCTCCTCTTATTCTACCTCCTATCCTGAACCTCGAAAGCCCCTTCCTCCCTTTACCTTTTTCGCTCCCTGGGGTCTCTACTGCTTTAGACTGACTGACCACTAGGTGGCGCTCCTCTACCTTCTTACTCTCCCCACTACCTTACCCTCTCCTTCCTCATCTCCCCTAAAACAGCCCTCTAACTTATTTTCCTCTGCTCTCTCCCTCACTACTGTCCTAGGATTACCTATCCACTCTTCACTTTATAACTACCCTCCTCTATCCTTTTTTTTTTTTTTTTGAAGTCCCTTATCTTCTCCCTCTGCCTTTCTCCTTTACATCTACCCTCCACTCCACTTCTCTGTAAATCTTTTTTCCTATTAACATCTCTGCTAAACTTACCTTCTGACTATTCACTCCTTACTGATTGTCTTCCTCACTTTCTCCTCCTCTGGTCTTCCCGCTCCGGCTGTCAGATGGAAGGACTCTACCTCTTCCTTCTTGCCTACACCTACCAGCATTCCTCAGGGATCCATCTTCTGCCCCATGCTTTTCAACATCTTTATAAATAACCTTCACACTGTCCTCCCTGACACTACAGTCATCCAATACGCTGATGACTCTACCTTAGTTTGTGCCGCCTCCAACTTTTCTGAACTTCTGACTAAAACTCAAATAGCTTTTTCCACTACAGAAAACTGGATGCACCAAAACCATCTCTCCCTCAACTCCAGTAAATCTAAAATACTAATTTTCCTCCCTACCAAGGCTTCTTCCTTTGACAAAAACTCTTTCAATGTCCTAAGCCAAACCAACACTGCTATAGAAGTGGTCCCTTCCACAAATCTCTTTGGCATTACCATTGATGAATGCCTCAAATTCGATCTCCACATACAACAAAACATAAAGAAAACCCACCAAAAATTAGGTATGCTCTACAGGAATAATTAATTTCTTTCAAACTTCTCTAGGCACACCTTGGCTATCACCTACCTCCTACCCTCTCTACTTTATGGTGCCCCACTTCTCTGTCAGCTTCCAACACCTCAAAACTTGAAGCTTGCTATAATAAGATCTCTAAATTTGCCACTAAATCCAAAACCTCTACTCACCACTGCCTTACCCTACAATCTCTGAACTGGTTAGAACTCCCTAACCACCTTGACCATCTCCAACTAACAACCGCTCACAAACTAATATTTTACCCAGATAAATGCCCAGCCTTATCTAACATCCTTCCCCCTTACATCCCAAACCAATCTCTGAGATCTGAACATCAAAACCTAATCTTCATTCACAAACTTAAACATCCTGCTGGCCAGCTTCTACTCTCCTTCTGTCTTGGTAGAAAATGGAACTCCCTCCCTCCATCACTTAGGACCATACCTAACACAGAATCCTTTAAGACCCAACTTTTCTCATACCTGTCCTCCAAATGAAAATGTCCTTGCTTTCACCCTATATAAATTCAAGGGATTTTCTCCACTAAGCCCTCTATACTCTGGCACCAATCTACTATCTACTCACTTATTTCATTTCTATTTTCCACAAAAATGGTTTTAGCTGACTTTCAGTTGACTGTAAGTATGTAAATACTGTAAATATGTAATTACCTAAGCCAAAATAAAAAAAAAAAAACTCTTACTATGTATACTCTGCATTTCACAGCTTCTTGACTGCTTTGCACATTGCATTTTTATCACTTGCATTATGTAACCTTGATTGTACTGCCTTTGGAGCTTTTCTCCCCGGGCCTCCACTGAAAATGGGTACTTCGTGGCCCAGTGGACTTCCCCGGTAATCAAACTGAAAATAAAATAATAAATAAATAAATAAATAAATAAATATCACTTTCCATGTGGAATGAATGTTGTTCTGCTGTAAAACTGACATAATAACATGTAAAAGTGAACTTGAGTATCGCATGGGACTTTTATCCAAATCCATTCAATCAAAGTGGTACTGTCATAACGAATAAGGCACAAGTAAGCACAAATAAGCAGCAGTAAATATATATAACAAACAATAAGCAAATCTGAGTGCGCTTGCGTGGGCGTAAGCAGTGCCCAGCATAAGGAATGTATATAAGTATGTACAGATGTAATATATATATATATATATATATATATATATATATATATATATATATATATATATATATACACACACACACACACACACATATATATACACACACACACACACACACACATATATACATACACACACACACACACACACACACACACACACACACATATATAATAATATATATATATATATATATATATATATATATATATATATATATATATATATATGAAGAATGAACATTGTAACAATAAAGCATAGAAAAGGAATGAGAAGGGAATCAACAGCAACTATAGTATTATATAGTGCTGTCAGTGTATGTCATATCAAGTTGGCCAGGAGTGAGCAAAGCACTGCTACTCACACCACAGGCAGGGATTTATCAGTGGGAGTAACATTGTTGATCTGCTAAGTCTACTTTACAAACAATCAGAGGGTAGTCCCCAGTGGGACTACCAAAAATTGACAGCATATTTGGATTTCCGACCATTACACAAGCAAGGGCAGGTATGTTCACGGACTAAATGGTGGGAGAGCATGATAATACATATGTTGGGACAACATACGTGTAGGGCCACTAATGCTGGAGGGGGGAGGCAATGTGTGGAAGTGTGTCATGGCCATGAAAGCAACTGGATAATGGATGGATTGCGTGTATGTCGAACTCGGGTGGGGTCAAGGAACCATGGGTATGTGATTATGGATCCAGGCATGTCATGGTTGGATGGCCTGGTTCTAATTTGACCACCTCGTGGAGGCCAGCGAGTCAGTTATAAGTATGTATGCATACATACATCTATATGTAGATGTACATTCCCTGTAACATATCCATTCCATTTGCAGACATAAACACATGAATGTGCCCTCACAAACCTCGACCGTAGATAGAATAATAGGTAGTGCATAAGAGGGAAGGGACGAAATTGCTAAAATGCAGAAGTGTGTACAATGTCCGAAGTCAGTGCTGTGCTGAATAAATCAAATGTGAGGACTGTCTCACACAGGGAATTATCCCTGTGATCTGCCTGCAATGGCATCGCCAAATACTAAACCGGTCTATTTGTAAAAGAAACATGCTGAACACATACATATTTAGTTTTCATGTGTAATGTGTACGTTACTATACAGTCAGACTAATTCATTGTAGAGTGATGTTAATGGGAGTAAGTATGTAAGGAAGTAAGAGTCTAATCTTGGCATGAAGACAAGTGTGTCCCATGTGGGATAATGCAAAAATTGCGATTAGTGTCCTATTGGTCACTCATGTCACCAATGTTTGTGGACTAAACGTTAGGGATTCCTGAGGATATGTGTAGTGAGTCAACCGATGTGATGGATCTACAGGGGTAGGGAGTGGCCACTGTATACGGGTGTGGATACACCGCAAATCCAACTGGAGAATGGATGACAGCAGTGTTAGTGAAGTGTTGGGGTGGGTGTTTGGGGAGCTAGGAGACATGGGTATATATGCAACTGAAGCAGCACAGCAATAGTGTATTGGTCAGAGCATTTGCCTAATGAACAGGCATTCATGGTCCGAGTCTTACACTAGCATATATCATTTTCCATGTGGAATGTGTATATAAACATATTTATACACCGTATTGCTGTACAACCTACACAGGAACATGTACATGTGAACTGGAGTACTGCATGGAATGTTTAATTAATGTCATTCAATCTCAGTGTTAGTGACATAATGAATAAGTTACTATTAAGCAGGTGTAAGCACAAATATGCAGTAGTAAACATATCTAAGCACCAGTAAGCATGTTTAAGTACACATCCGTTAACGGGACAACACTGTTAATGCGGTTGATGACCTCCGAATCAAGTGTCAAACCATGTATTTGTGTTAGCCTTAACATGTGTGTGCAAAATGTAGAAGTTGCAGTCGTTCTCATTTTGTTTTTACATTTTATCCATTTAACTGATTTAGACACAACTGTTAACATTAATATACAAACAACATAGCTTGAGGTTGGAGTCGGAGCTGAGCACCCGCATTGAAAGTGTTTGCCCAAAAGCAGAATAGTGCAAAAACAAAGACAAAGGAAAACTATTACAGCAGTCTATCCATTATAGGGAAAGCAGGCATTGTTGAAAACATTTTCATTGTCAAATACCCGTCCTCAACATCTCTAATTATACTAACTCGGCTTCTTTAAGCCGCGAGGATGCGATTACAGTCAGTAAACAGTGATCGTTTGTTTGTTAAGAGTGTCAGGCATGGATTTTGGAAGGCATCGCTGAGCCCGGAAATAACTGTGTTTACGATGTATACATCTGTTGCTATTGTACAAGGCTTTTACATAATTAATCCAAGTTGAAGCCTAATCCTAACAACTTGTGTCGTGTAAGCCCTTCACAACAAACATATACATAGCAATTTCACTGTCTTTTAATCATTATTTCACAGGCCTCACAGAGGACTGAAAACTGTCTGGTTACAAATGGTCAGCAGGACGTCTTTGTAAACTGCAAGCACAGGCAGTTACTTCATGTTAGGCATTTCATGCAGTGTACATATCACTATGTCATGCCTAATTAACAGAAGAAAGGAATGTCATGTTATTTGCAAGTATTTCCTTATTACTGATTTCCTGTCTGTGTGACTTACTGGGGCAACACTTTAAAGCGATCGCTCTGCTGTAATGCAGTACCTTAACACGTCTGTCAGGCAGACATGTGTAAAATTAGACTAGTTATTTGGTTAAACATTTAATTATTAACACAAGCATTTTATACCGACATGTGCTCAACAGGCATGTTAATGAGCTGCATTACACCTGAATGATTGCATTAATAGTGTTGCCCCGATAACGAAAATGTACCCATTCAACAGTGTAGGGCATGTATTCAGTTACATAGATGTATGTGCGTTAATGTCTATATATATATATATATATGTATATATATATATATGGGTCCCTATCTATTCACCGACAATTCATTTCACTGAAACTCATTTCATTTTTTCATCATATTTCAGAGATGTGCTTCTCAAAAAATTGTGGGGGGGGGCTTAGCCCCACACCCCCCAGGGGTTGGGGGGGCCACCCCCCCTATATATATATCAACCCAGGGTTGCACAACATTGGGGAAGGGGCAAATCTTTCTGTAAATGAACTGTAATTTAATTGAGTGTCAGTGAAATGAATTGTCGGTGAATAGATAGGGACCCATATATATATATATATATATATATATATATATATATAAACATACATAGATATAGATTATATATCCCAAGAACAAACCTCGTGACACCAAAGTATTAGAAAAGAATGAAAAGGAAAACACCAGCAGCTCCTGTATTATGTGCTGGTGTTAGTCCCAGGGCAAGTGTGTTTCTGTCCGACACATGGGTTCAGATTGTATTCTGGGTAATATTAGGGTTGCTGACTTTACTCACCAGGCCTATTGTCAAATGTATGGGTATGTCTTGCCAACCCAATGTCTTGGCTGATTGTGTCATATATGGCCACTATATAGGAAAACTACAAAACACACTCCTTAATACATCCAGTGGCTAGACACTCACAGCCTCTAACACATAGGGTATGACTGACAAACACACACCTGTTATACCTTGGAATAGAACACCTACTTGACTACTTTAATACACTACAGCATTATGCAATTACAGAACACGCTACCGAGATTACTGGGTCACAGCAATCCCAGAGGTGTATTCTAAGTGGGTGACATCATCAGGCATGCCAAAGGTGAGTATAGGAATTGTACGGTGTGTGAGTACTCTAAAAAGCATTGTTCTGTCTTCAGGCAGATGGACACACACTTGCCATGTCTGGGATTAGAGCACCGACCTAACTACTTTATCACACTCCAGCATTATGCAGTTACAGAACATGCTACTGAGATTAATGGGTTACAGCAATCCCAGTATTCCTAAGTGGGTGACATCATCAGGCATGCCAAAGGTGAGTATAGGAATTGTACGGAGTGCGAGTACTCTAAAAAGCATTGTTCTGTCTTCAGGCAGATGGACACACACTTGCCATGTCTGGGATTAGAACACCAACCTAACTACTTTATCACACTCCAGCATTATGCAGTTACAGAACACGCTACTGAGATTAATGGGTCACAGCCATCCCAAAGGTGTATTCCTAGGTGATTGACATCATCAGCCTTGTCAAAGTTGCGTATATGAATTGTATGGGTTGTGAGTATTCTAAAAAGCATTCTTCTGTCCTCAAGTAGATGGGGACACACACACTTGCCATGTCTGGGATTAGAACACCAACCTAACTACTTTATTACATTACAGCATTACACAGTTACAGAACGTGCTATCGAGATTACTGGATCACAGCAATCCCAGAGGTGTATTCCTAGGTGGGTGACATCATCAGCCTTGCCAAAGTTGAGTATAGAAATTGTACGGATTGTGAGTACTCTAAAAAGTATTGTTCTGTCCACAGGCAGACAGACACACACACACACACACACACACACACACACACACACACACACACACACACACACACACACACACACACACTTGCCATGTCTTGGAGTAGAATACCGACCTAACTACTTTATTACACTACAGCATTATGCAGTTATAGAACGCTCAACCGAGATTACTGGATCACAGCAATCCCGGAGGTGTATTCCTAGGTGGGTGACATCATCAGCCTTGTCAAAGTTGTGTATAGGAATTGTATGGGGTATGAGTACCCTAAAAAGCATCGTTCTGTCCTCAGGCAGACGGAACACACACACACATTTGACATATCTGGGATTAGAACACCAACCTAACTACTTTATCACACTACAGCATTACACAGTGACAGAATGCGCTATCAAGATTATTGGGTCACAGCAATCCCAGAGGTGTATTCCTAGGTGGGTGACATCATCAGCCTTGGCAAAGTTGAGTATAGGAATTGTACGGAGTGTGAGTACTCTAAAAAGCATTGTTCTGTCCACAGGCAGACGGACACACACACACACTTGGCATGTCTGGGATTAAAACACTGATCTAACTACTTTATCACACTATAGCATTACGCAGCTACAGAACGTGCTACCGAGATTATTGGGTCACAGTAATCCCAGAGGTGTATTCCTAGGTGGGTGACATCATCAGCCTTGCCAAAGTTGAGTATAGGAATTGTACGGAGTGTGAGTAGTCTAAAAAGCATTGTTCTGTCCACAGGCAGACAGACAGACACACACATACACTTGCCATGTCTGGGAGTAGAATACCGACATAACTACTTTATCACACTACACCATTATGCAGTTATAGAATGTGCAACCGAGATTACTGGGTCACAGCAGTCCCAGAGGTGTATTCCTAGGTGGGTGACATCATCAGCCTTGTCAAAGTTGCATATAGGAATTGTATGGGGTGTGAGTACTCTAAAAAGCATCGTTTTGTCCTCAGGCAGATGGACACACACACACACACACATTTGCCATGTCTGGGATTAGAACACCGACCTAACTACTTTATCACACTACAGCATTACACAGTTACAGAATGCGCTATCAAGATTACTGGGTCACAGCAATCCCAGAGGTGTATTCCTAGGTGGGTGACATCATCAGCCTTGCCAAAGTTGAGTATAGGCATTGTACAGGGTGTGAGTACTCTAAAAAGCATTGTTCTGTCTTCAGGCTGACAGACGCACATGCCAGTGATGGGATCAGAACACCTGCCTATCTACAGATCCCTATTCCAGTACTACGCAGTTATGAGCTGCACCACAGAGTTATCACATTCCAAAGCCGTCATCATGACCTTCTAGGATTGCGGACATCAACAGGGATGCTGACAGTTAAGATGTATATAGCTGTGAACCTGTGTGCTTAATGTAGGAGTCCATCCTAAACAGGAGTATACCCATCTGTGGAATGGGTGACTACTATCACTATACAGCGTTAAAATGGCCATGCTCATACACATAGAAGCACATAACTTACACAAGGTGTCAGTGGGCATGCTCACACACTTAGTAACACAGGGCTGTTTGGAATGCACTATGAGTCCAACTACACAAGGTTATACTGGGCATGCTCATACACTTAGTAGCACGGGGCTGTTTGGGATGGACTCTGATTCTAAACAAGGAAGGCCACAGTGGCCAAGCTCATACAGTTAGATGTACACAACAAGTTGTATTGGACTCCGCTGTTAGTAGTTGTCATTGTTAGCAGGAATGCTCACTACATGTGTCTGACACTGGTCATCTACAGAACACCTGCTACTGTCCGACACCTTAGATGTATCAGTCTATACCAAGCACAATACTACCACTCACAGTGATTTCATGCTATGAATGGCAACTGCTTGACCAACACAATGAGCCAATGTCTTGCTGTAATTACGAGGTTGTCCAGTGTCTGTCAGTCTGGAATGACATGACTGACAGAAGACAAGCCTTTGTCACAGATCACATGCATCCATGATTCAAGGGAGTGGTGATAATACCTAGTTCGCATTTGCCCATATAGTGCCATTCCAAGGCAAATGTCCTAAACACAGGATAACACCCTGACACCTAGAAGACAATTGCATTGTATGCTTATGCTAACCAGTGCTAGATGTGTTGCTGCCATAATCACAGCTGCTCACTGTTGAATCTACAATAGGGAATACTGACATCTGTGCAGTGAGGAACACCTGGCTGAAGGCTCTGTAATGCACAATAGCACTACCACTATATAACTCAGAACCTGAAATGTGGGCCATAACACTGGTATGGACCACTCCAGCTAGTGGTGTCCCCACACTCATAAAGGCTACTCACATGTACAGACCAGTACTCCAACATACGTCATTACAGATGAGCCAGGTGCAGGTCACAGTGTCAAAAGCTGCATTCTAGGATGTAATCCTCAGACACCACCATATCTGCAGACCACCAACACACATCCATACATGTGGTATGACATGTAATGGTACAACACCAAGTAACCTTTGACTGGTGGACTGTACCTAGCCCTACAACAACTGTTCAGAGTACCCATGTACTGACACAGTTGCATTATGTGTTATGCAATGCAATGATACCACTGTTTGTAACCAGGTCAGCTGTACACATACCAGGGTCCCTCAGATATTGACAGCATTAATATATGACTGTTACTGTGCACCATTCAGTGTGTACACAGCCTGACATGAAGCTATGATTGTACAAGATGTTTATGTGGGGAGCAGATTGTTTTGACATTTGTGTAGGATATAATCTGGAATGTGGACAGGTCCCATGCAGCATGTATGTATGGCATTTAAGAGTGCAGCTTGTACCTGCATAGTTGTTATTACAGGGGCTCTGTAGTGTACATGGATATATGAATGTGTACCTGTTGGGGGGGGGCAGTGTGTTTATGTTATCCAAGACCCTATCTGAATGAACAGGTGCTATTTCCGTAAGTGCAGTACTTCTCATGCCATAGTGCTGTGAAGCACAGCAGGTCTTGTTGTTGCCATTATGTTTCATGACACAGCTATGGAATCCTCTGTGTTTGGCCTCATAATATGTGAATGATTAGTTTCAGAGTAGCTTTGCGTGGCATTATATGGTGTATCTGCATCTTACTGAGGCTGACCATGGATCAACTTCCACTCATGTGTGTTGACTCTTGCAACAGTTACTACCTTCTGTGGTACAGTTTAAGGCAGGGTACCACCTGTTTGCCTTCATGTTTGTATTTGTGTGAATCCTGTTTTTATTTCAATGGCACGATCACTGCACATATGTGAATGCCTAAAGTACATTTGTGTAGGACCCAGCATTTGCACATGCATTGTACATCTGCATGGGTGCCATGCCAGTCACCACTTCACTCTTAAGTAGCATAACATTGGCTTTGAAGACTGACCATGTGTGGCATACTGTTAGCCCTGTTGGTGTGACTATGGTAATCTGGGTCATTGGTGTTGAAATCAAACATGCATTGAGCACATGTGTTGGTACATGATGAGTCTTCCCAGTTCATAATGGGATAGCTGAGTGGCCATGATTAAGTTTTCCTGTCTCAAAACTGGTTTTCCCCATTACAGCACAATGACAGTTGGGAATTCTGAGGCATGGTGGATGATCTGTCACAAGGTTCAATTTGGATTACACTTTGGCACAAAGGTAGTTGCTCAGCATAATGCATCTTACGTTGTGCAAGTGCAACTTGCGTGGGGGTGTACATATCCCTCAGGAAGTTGGACACACCTTTGGCCCATGTGTTCCAATAATGGATGTTGGCCAAGAGGTGAGGTATGCATTATATCATGGTCATGCAGGGGTGCTCTCCAAAGCGTTGAACCATATCTCAATCACTGCACAGATATGTTCTCCATGTTTCAGATTGCCGTGAGTCCATATTGAGTACCTGATTTGTATCATTGAGTAGCAAGACCCACAGTTTATTTCTTGGCTGTCCCTGTTGCACCAGGGGACTTTCACTTGAACCTGGCATGATGAGGGCACTATAGGGGAAGCATGGGGCATTACCAGTATCCAGATTCTCAGGGGTGACAGGTGCAGGCCCTGTCTGGCAAAGCATCATGGTCTGTCAACCATGTTATCCCAGGCAGAGAAATGCTGGATACTCTTTGAATTACACCAGTACATTTCACAATTGTGGAATACAATCCTTGTCCCTGTACTGCTTCATCATTCTGGCCAATGGCAGAATGCTACCCAGGACTTGGGACATACCTGCATGGGCTACAAGACCTGACAGTTCCTACATGTGTTTCCATGCAGTCCAGGCTACTGCATCACAGGTCTTGCACAACAACATAGAATATGCCAGAGACATGTGCATAGTTCTAAAGGTGGTCTGAG
Organism: Protopterus annectens; assembly: GCF_019279795.1. Lineage (NCBI taxonomy): Eukaryota > Metazoa > Chordata > Ceratodontiformes > Protopteridae > Protopterus > Protopterus annectens. The sequence continues at coordinate 108,284,363 of NC_056728.1, read as the reverse complement.
TGTATGGGTATGTGGCTAATCATGGCAGACAGGCAATTGACAGTATGTTTGCCCTCATATAGCTTGGTGTGTAACATAGTGCTAGGGTTTGCATTCACTAATGAGTACTGTTGGCCATGTTTCCGGCCACATGTTCTGAGGTGTGACACAATCATGCAAAATATGTTGTACAGTCTTTGTATTCTGTTGTCTGTCTATTCCAACTTGGGAGGCCTCTTGCTTGGCCAGATACTTGGAGGCCTCTGTGGATGTATGTGATATCTGGTGGAATGTCTGTGTGTGTCCTTACTGTGTTCTGGTAAGGGTATGTGTTGGTTATGGTGATGAGATGCATGTGTTAACCTACACCTCTTGACTGTCTAGTCCAGTCATGGATGTAAAATGGACTGCTTCCAAGTTCACCCCTGTAGCTGCATCCCAGACAATGTGTGGGGTGTGGTGTTAGGTGGGTTTGGTGGTGTACATGGCATAGATATTGCATTCCCCCAGGATGGCCACATGCACAAAGCTGACATTAGTAAACACCAGTAGCTGACTAGTGGACATGCCTGTATGAGCATTCAGTACTACAAGTCCCACGTACTGTATTTAGTATACTTACTGCTTATGAAGATGTTTTAGACAGTTATGCTCACATGTAAATATTTGTGTTATGGACATGGCAACACTAGCTATTATAGGAACATGGTAGCTACCTTTACTAGCAATCCCCCTCTGAGGGCCACATCACATCCTGATAGTTTATTACAGATGATGCAAGTGTGAACAGGGCTGTATCCTTGTCTGGGTATATACTCACATACCCAGCAGAACCATGAGCTCTGTTGGGCACAGACACCCACTTCCCACACAGAGTCAAATATCAATAAACTCTGCTGCCACTATTGACATGACCAGGATATAATCAGATAGTGTATGCCATCACCTATGAAGCAGCTATTACACATGAGCAGCAGTTTCCTACATCTTACACTCCCACTGCAGATGTCACACTGGAGTTAAAGATGATATGCACCCTGTTTCATTACCAGTACTGTCAACCTATTTCCAAGCAGCTGTTAGTCTGGCAATGAGAGGTTAGGCTACACAAATCTAAATGTTCAACCAGTGTGTCTCTACTGTCAATATCCACTCTATGTAGGTGTGCACATAGCCATTTGGCACAGCCCTGTAACAAGGGTCAGTACACATTTGCAGAACATGTACACATGCAGAGCTGTCATTACTTGCAAACAATAGTAGAGAGGTGGATATTAGGCAAGGTGGACTTTTAGGCAAGGCTCATAAGACAAACCCACCATTGTAAATAGCATAAGTAACCAGAAACTGAGGGTGTTGCTACTCAACGCCAGAAGTCTAAACCTCAAAATGCACACACTCGAGGCACTCCACAGTATGGTGAACATCGATATCTGTGCAGTAACAGACACCTGGTTTAAGACTCCAGAGAGCACCCCAGCACTACCAGGCTATAACTCATACCACACCTTTCGGCCACAAAACCCGGACCGGAACACAAAAGGTGGGGGTGTATCCATATTCATCAAGGATACTCACACCTCCAGGTTAGTGGCACAGTACGATGCATCAGAGATCATCCAAGTGCAACTGACAATTGGCACAACTGCAATCCAAATTGTAGCTTGCTACAGATCACCCACCATGACCCAGGACCCACATTCTGCATTTCTGGAGACACTGGAAAATATGCAGGTCCTACCAAACACCCTAATACTGGGTGATTTCAACTACCCAAACATTAACTGGGAGAACTACTCAAGTACTATCTCCCTTGCCCAGCGCTTCCTAGAATTTCTAAACTCAAACATTCTGGAACAACTGGTCTATACCCCCATCAGAGGGAACAACATATTGGACCTGGTCATCACCAACATGGGCAACCACTGTTCCACACCCGATGTCAACCCCTCACTGGTTAGATCAGACCATAGACTAATCACTCTGGATATTCACATTCTGCCCACAACCCCAAACAAGGAAACCACCGTGAAAATCTGTTCCAAAGCAGACTTCACGGTACTTATGCCCAAGGTAGAAAGGTTCACAGCACCCACGCCAATGGACAATGCTGTCCAAGATGCTGAAACCTATACAAAGGCACTCTATGATAATCTGCAGGAATGTATGGATCATGCTATCCCAAGTCAAACCTACACTCACTCCTCCAAGAAAAGAAAACCTGTCTGGACCCCTGCCATACACAGGCTCTACAATAGAAGGAGGTAACTAGTACAGATAAGAGCGTAATCCATAGAAGGACAGACATCCTTGATCAGTATCAGCAAGAATCTATGATCCCTCATGAAATCATCCAAGGCTAGCTTCAAAAGACAATTTTCCAAGGACCCTACAGATAACCACAAAGCATTCTTTAGCTATGTCAAGAACCTAAGTGTGAACTCTCAGATCTGCTCTGAGTTGGTACAGACTGGCACAAAATACACTGAACCGACTGATATTGCCAACATTTTGGCAGACAGATTCAGTGCAAACTTCACACCCCTCTCAACCCGTAAATGGCCCATAACCATACCAGAAGAATGTACAGCCCTGGCAATCACTGACACACAAGTTAAAACAGCCCTATCCAAAGCCACAAACACAGCTTCAATGGGACCAGACAGTGTCCCAGGCTGTGTCTTACAAGAGCTCCAAATGAACTAACCCCTCACTTAAACACACTGTTTAAACCCAGCCTTTCTACAGGCTACATACCCACAGAGTGGTGCACAGCAACAGTTATCCCATTCAACAAAGGTGGTGCCACAACAGACCCCAGGAACTATTGCCCTATAAGCCTGACTAACCTGGTCTGCAATGCTATGGAGCACATTATCATGGAACTCATTAACAGAGACATTGGGAACCTCCATACACTTGACCCAACCCAGGTCAGCTTGATTGAGTGCAGATCATGCCTACTGAACCTGTTTGATGTCTTACAGTCACCTAGACTTTAGGTGTGGGGTGTGGTAGTTCACACATACTACCTGGACCTCGCCAAGGATTATGACACCATTCCCCACTCAGATATTATTTATAAACTCACCAGCCAGTACATTCACCCATACATCACAGGTTAGGTTGCCAACAGGCTTACACACAGAACCCACATGGTAAGCCTAGCAGCCTCCAGGTCCAACTCTTAACCAGTCACAACTGGTGTCCCACAGGACTCAGTCCTGGGACCCCTACTGTTTGCCATATACTTCTCAGAGGTACAACAAACACAGGTGGACTACAGTAGATCGTGTTTGGTGATTACTTCAAACTGGGAGCCATAATTGACAGACCAGCTGTCACAGACATCCTTCAATGGACCTCACATAGACCAACACAGGGTGTCAAAGTCATGGCATACAGCTAAAGGCCACGAACTGCATGGTCATTCCATGTTGGGAAAACTAAACACCCACATATTAACACATGAGTGGCAGCCACTTTAATACAGACGAGGTAATGGGTATGTGGGGACTACATTAGATAGTGATCTCTCCTTTGACAATCATATCTCCAAAGTAATTAGGACATCCTTCTATGTAGGCCATCTGATTACTTAAGGGTTCGCATCTAGACATACTGAGGTTATTGTGCCCCTTTACTCATCACTCATCAATCCCATCATCGAGTATGATAACCCATTTGGGATGTACCTCAGAAGACACACCCAACAACTGGAGGGTCCATGAACATACCTCGCCAAGAGGATTACTGGCCTCAGACATGTGTCCTATGCTGCCAGACAGAATGAACTCTTGCATTACTCAGTGACATCTCGTTTACTCAGAGATGAACTTTGCTGGCCAACAAAGCCATTGCCAAGTCAGGCTTAGTGGATATGCTCCACCTATGGGAATCCATGTCACAGTGATCCACATACTGTAATGAGCTAAACCTTGCCACAACCATAACTGGAAGATGCTGGAGTGATAGATTCCTGTCACAGGTACTCCCCATGCTTTGGAACTACATCCCTGATTACATTATACAGAGCCCCTCACTAACACTCCAGGGAAACCTTGCAGAATGGATGGGGAACAGTGGATACACCCCAGGGATCACGCAATTGGCTCTGCTCCACAGAGGGACAGTTAGTTAATCAATGGGGTGGCAACAGATGACACATTTCGGCTAGGCTTACGAATGGCCTCAGGCAGCTAGCCATGTACCTACCTATGTACCTATGAACCTATACATACAGTATCAGCACATGCTGATAGCTTAATTTACTGTTCAGGTGTTGACTTACCTTGTGCCAATAGCAGTTGTGTGTGCAGTAGTTGAGGGCTGCCTATGTAGGATGCACACAGTAGACCGCCTATACATGACAATTTATAGGTTGTCTTGTGTATGTGCCATCCATGTTTACTGTGTGTGCAGGTGGAGAAGGGTGTCAGCCCATAGGTGCCTACACTGTCAGTGTGTGTGCTATACGTTCCCTCTTTGCCAAGGCATGGGTATACTGGGCACACCTCCATCTGCCTACTGGGGCTGGCTCAGGGTGTTCGTGGTCTGAGTCCTTCTGTGCCTGTCCTGTGGGGCCCTTGGTAATGGTGGTGGGCTGTGAGGGCCTTCACCATTCAGTCTGTGCTGCAGCTGTTTCCGCAGGATCATACTGTGTAGCATGGCACATACTATGAAGATGTGGGCACACGTGCCTGGAGAGTACTGCAAGGCTCCACCAGATATGTCCAAGCAATGAACTCATGATTGGACATATCTGGTGGAGATATGTCCAAGCAATGAACTCATGATTTCAGCATCCCAAACACATGCTCTATGATGATTCTGTTTGTGCATGTGCCTCATTATGGCATTCTTGCATGGGTGTGTGTGCATTTCTGATGGGAGTCATCATCCACGGTTCCACTGCATAGTCAGCATCCTCCACCAGGTGGCCATATGGGATGTCCCCCTTGGCAAATACCTGATACAGCTGTGAGGCATGCTAGATGTGGGAGTCGTGATAGCTTCCAGGGCTGCCAGCACACACATACATGATAATGCCCTGGGCATTGCACACGACCTGGCAATTGATGGAGGGGAATCCCTTGTGGTTTATGTAGCGCCTACCCTGCTCACTGGGTGGTGACTTGATGTGTATGTGCATGCAGTCTATTGCACCCAGTACCTCTGGGTATTCTGCCACATGGTGGAAGAGACGCATATTGCTGGCCAACTCCTCCTGTGTTTGGGGGAAGTATATGTGCTCATTGGCATGTGGTTACATGGCATCCAGGAACTGGTGGAGTACCCTGGATGCTGATGCCTGTGAGACCCCCAGGATATCCCCAGTTGGCCTTTGAAAGGTACCTATGGCTAGTATTCTCAAGCTTACACATACTTTCATGTCCACTGGGATGGGTTCCCCTTCATTATTTCTGGCTCTGAGGCATGGCCGGCACAGCTCAACAAGTTGCTGTATGGTGTCCCTGTCCATCCTGTAACGCTCTACTATCTCCAGATCATGTAGCCCCTGGTAGGTTACCCTGGGTCTGAACACTCTTCTCCTCCAGTGCCTGAGGTGGCTGTCAACATCATCCTCCACACCACCTTCAGTCGCCAACACATGCTGATGAATCAAAGCTATGGCAGCTCCTAACATGTACATATTAAAAGTGCCCTGTCTGTTTACACCGATGGTGCAGAGTGTATGGGAATACACAAGGATATGTGAGGTGCTTTCACACTTTATACTATTGTGCTATAGATGCTGCTGATGTCATTAGGTTTGTATGTGCAATTCCAGCTGCAGGGTATCTTAATTATGGGTTTTATAGTGAGTACTGCAATTGTGGGGCCTTTGATGTTGAATTATGCTTGTCTGCCATGATTTATCTGTTGCCCTTTAATTCACTTTTCAACCCGAATCCCCTCCCATTGACAGGCATGCATCCAGCTGCCGGCTTTCTTGTTTTATACTTTCCCTACCCAGGAATGTGTTGCAAAATGTGTTATGTAGCTGATCTACTGAAATTTTGCTTTGTTCTGCTGTGACAGTACTGTTTTCTTTGTAGTACGGCACCTCCCCTTTCCTGTTCTGCAGGTAGCTGCTAGTAGCCTTGTTAGCTGTTGTCAGTGGCTCACTGTGGGTTCCTAGGTGTTAATTACTCATTTGTACTCCAATTTCCATGCTGCAGCATTTCCTTATATTTTCCCGTATCCTTCCTGTTTCCACTCTGGCGCACGCCGTGCACAGCTGTTTACCAGGTTTACAGCGCATTTTCATCCATGTTCACATGCACATTCAGTTACCTTGTGTGCTCTCAGCTAAGCAAAGCTATGGCTACTTCAACACACCCCTATCCTGCAGCTTTGCTTAGCAACAGGCAAACCGGGTTAGCAGTGCTCCAATGTGCTTACAGCAATGGCGATACACCCCTCTCTTGATGTAATTTTTATCTTAAGGGCTCACCTTGGTGTTATAATGCTACGCTGTTTTGTGCATCCTTACACCAGCGGGAAATCTGCGATTCACTATTACTCCTCTCATTTGCATGGCATTGCCTACTAATTCCTAACTACTGCGCATAACACTGTCACTGCTCCTTAGCAACCCTTGCGCCATGAGTATGGTATAGCATGCCTGCCATTGACTATTATGGGGAATTCATGATATGTGTTTTATTGCAGTTTTATTCTATATTTTTATATATTCCTTGTGATTCCCTTTGCACACAGCTGCCCTGCGCTTCCACGTCGCAATAGTGCGACTATATATATTTAATGTTAATTTTATATTTTGTACATGTTTTTTATGCCATTGGCTATATATTTAGCCATTGGCATATATTAACAGTATAATACATGTGTTTGGTCCACTGTCATGGCTCCGATTTTATGTTTGCAAAATGTAAACCATTTTTTTTTCGGTTTACATTTCTGCATGCTTACACTATGCCTGCACCACTTCCTGAATCGCTATATACCTTCATTTGCATTCTGCACTGCTGCATATGGGTTGATTAGCATACAGGCACCGGGAGCTGTGCGGGCGTAGCGTACGCAGGTAGTGCACGTGGAAACAGCTCGTACCTGAATTGCTCGGTTGCCATATTTGGTGTTAGATCGCCGACGCTACGCCTGCACCTGGTGCAAGCTTCATGAATCCCAGGGAGGGTCATTCCTAGAGTGGCTTTGCATGTTTTGTGTTTTAGTTAGACATTGAAAACTAAAAGCATGCTTCAGGCAAGAAAATGTAAATGGAAACATGCTTGTTTAATGTTTTATTTATGTTAAGTTCAGTCTGTTATGGGTGATCCCAAGGGAAAACCAGAAATAAAATATGACGCAAAAAAAGAAACTGAGAAATTCACAAAGCACTTGTTCTCAGAGGCAACAGAATAGTACAATGATTTATATTGCATTTACAGAAGACTATTCATGCTAAGTGAAAATGTTAGGCTGTATACTCGAATCCCCTACAAGAATCTGATGTACATCCTACTTACTGTAATCTGGATAAGTTAAACATGAAAAAACACCCACTGAACCTGTTAGTGACACTACTATGAAATCATGTTTTGTAACTGGGAAAAGTTTCCCACTACTGTCTCATACCTCTTACTCAATAATGATACAACTATGGGGAAGAGAGAAACACATTGCAAGGGTGAAATAAAAAAGTACTTATACTATGCACTATACCAGTCAATGAAACAATATTTGGGGATTGTAGAGAATCTGGTGGCATAAAGGGATAAAGTGGCTCAGGTGAGTGACGGAGCAGCAGGGAAGGCATGCCTATCCAAGGTGGAAGGGTACTGTTTGATATGCTCCCTAAGGGGAGGCATGGTGCAAAGAGAGGAGTTGCCCTCAGATGTAATCAGCATGAGGTTGGGGAAAGGGAGTGGGTAGATCATAAAAAATCCCCCCCCCCGGATGGAAGCACAGATGAGCTGAGCCTCTAGGACACCCTCACAATCCAGGACTAGCTCCAGCAATAATGGAGTAAGTCTGGGGTGTGGTTGGAGAGTAGCTAGTAGACTTTGTGCTGACATTGAGTACTGGGGGTGAGGCCAGTAAACATGAGGCCCAAAGGGGAAAAAAAAACAGTTGCGGACTGTTCAACTAGGAAAACAATGACTGGAAAGGTTAAGAGTAACAAAATAGTATTTGTTGAATGACAGATCACACATATGATCTATATATTCAGATGAGTGTTGAAGGTTAATCTGGGATATTAGTTGTATATACACTGCAATCTTGCAAGCAGTAAATAAGACCTACTACACTACTAAGAGCAGGAATTTACATGACATTATCTATTCTGTTAGACCCTACATCAAGGTAGTCTCTGACAGCTCAAGTTCAAAGAGGCAGCAAACATTGTGGATGGGAGAAATGGGAGTGATAGAGACCCAAACAGAGAAATGCAGCAGTAACATAAAAACAGATGATGCTTCATACTGAGTAACAAGCCTGATGGTGAATTACAATAAAGCCAAAGAATTATCAGTAGGATACACAAACCTACAGTATTGAAACAATCCTGTAACACTGTATGGATACGGTATGCCTACTACACCTAAGCATACTTTGTCAGGACAGCATACACATATGTGAGGTGCACAGTCACTCTGCACTTACAGATATTAAAACAACAACCACTATACATGTTCTTTTCAAGAGCATTCAGTGAATACAGATGGACTTCTCACCCATTACCTGCAGCCTGTGCGCTCATGTAAGTCCTTCATGTACTTCTACATCATACAAAGGAAATAACTTATTTCTCATATATCACATCAGAGTGTGTACAAACAATTTATTAATTCCTGGGGTGGTACTACTGCCACTCATATATGACATTGTTAATTGTGCCCATGCTGGCACACATCAATCATCCACTTTGGAGCTAATGAATTACTTTCTTTACAACTGGCACAAATTCATGCAGTCACATGCATATTTAGTGATAGTACAGGATAGGACAAGTCAGTATCAAATACCCATTAAGGTTTATTAGCCACACATGCAGAATACTCATCTGGTCCCATAAGGAGATGAAGTATTGCTACTCAAACTATATAATAGAATAGTACTATGTTTAAGCCAAATATGCAAACTGTATTGACACTTTTTGACATTTATTTCTTATGGGAACTTTGTCCTTTGTACTATGATGCCAACCACAGAGTTTTGCCTTGTTACATGATGGTGCTGCTTGTGTCTTTGAATTGGCCCTCATGTTGTGAAAATCTATTCACCATTCAAATTTGCCTAATATTATTTCTTTCTGAATCCCAGCCTATGTCATTATTTAGTGGCTAAGTTCCAGAAGTACAGAATTATTTATAAGATATCATACTGCTTATTAATTCAAGGTTTCACATTGTTTACATTAAATATAAAATGATTAGTGGTACCATAGAATCACAGATAGTGTAAATGCAGATTTATGGTACCATGACACTTATCGCTGTGGTTATCTACACATTTACAATTTTGGACTTGTAGTAATATGGGATAGGTAGATGGAAAATACTGTACAGACTGAATCACTCCTATTCAAATCACTCAATAAAAAAAATCTGCTTCCCACCGAAAATCGTTTATAATCAGTCTTTCATTAACAAGAGATATGAATAAAGATCATTTAAATGCAAATTTTCTGTATGGTTATTGCTTTAACTTTTCAGAAATCTAGAAAAATGTATAACAGTTGCTAATTCTGTGCCAACATTTTCACTTACCCTTAATTATTTAAAAAATAAACAGATCCAGAAGGCATCTTCTACCCATAATAATTTATTTATTTATTTCAGTTTGATAACCGAGAAAGTGCACTGGGCCACGATGAGCCCATTTTCAATGGAAGCCTGGGGAGAAAAGCTCCAATGACAGTTACAGACAAACAATCTATACAATCGATTTTTTCAGAGAAATATAGCATAATGTAAGAGAGTAAAGGCAGGTGCAGTAGGTGACTGTCCAGGAAGATTATTATGTAGTGTTGTAATAGGTAAGTGAGGGTATGTGAAGTAGGTGTAGCACATGGTGGAGAAGTGAATGTATAGAGGGGGAAGTTAATGTTGCGGAGTGTGATGGGCATATCCAAACTCTAATAAGATAAGAGAACAAGAGAGATTTGAATTTGGTCTGGTCAGGAGTATTGTGAAGGGTGAGAAGGAGAGACTTCCATAGATTAAAAATGGAACAGGAAAGCAGGAGGTGGCCAGGGATTCTTGAGGGTTTGTAGGTTTGTAGATTTGTAGGAGGTTTTGGTTTTCTGATCTGAGTGAGCACTTAGGAATGTAGGGGGTTAATGTGGTAGAAAAAGAGGGGCAGCTGGAAGGTTTGTAGATGAGGTTGTAGATGAGCTTCTGGGTGTTAGTGAGTTTAAGCAAGGTCAAGTAATTGGGCAGCTCGAGCCACTGTAGGGTATGGAGAGAGTGGCAGTGGTGGGAGGAGTTTTTTTTGAGTTGGTAGCAAATTTTCTTATTTTATTGTAGCATGATTCGAGTTTGGATTGTAGGCCGAGTTGGAGATTGTTTAGCAGAGGTAGTAGTGTTACAGTAATATACCATTGTATTAATAGTACATTTGTTTAAATAATAAATTATCAATCACAATTCCACACACAAATCCAAATTCTATTATATTTTCATCTAAATATGTGATAGTATGCGTCTTGAAGGTCTATCGAGCACAGCCAGCCATCCTTACCCAAAAAGGGCAAAATGGATTGAACCACAACCATCTGAAACTTTGTGTATCAAGCTGATTTGTTGAAGCTGCTGAGATCCAGAATTGGTGCCCAGTCCCCTTTTTTCTTTGGCACTAAAAAGAATCTTGAGTAAGTTCAGGATTCTATTGGGTCTGGTGGGATCTCTTGAATGACTCTTTTTTTTCTAGCAGCTTTTGTATTTATAGTGCTGCTGTTTTCCTCTGATTGGGTGAAACATCGGGGAACTTGCATGAGGATGAAGGTGGAAGGGAAAAGGGAATTATATAACGTCTGGAAATAATCTCCTGCACCCATGAATCTTTTGTGATGTCTAGCCAGGCTGTATGATGATGGGATAAATGACCACCAAATTCCTTCACAGGGAGACAATCATGCCTCCTTTAAGGACCGCTGATAGGATCTGTCAGAAAAAGAATATTATAGACCCTTGGTTTTGCGGGCCACCTCTACCGTGCAGGCAGTATCTTCCATTTGAGTTCCCCCAACTGCCTCTGGATGAACTCTCTCCACTTGAATATTGGAAAGGACCTGGGCATTTTTGAACCACATTTTTCATCCTCCTTGTTGGTTCCTTGAGAAAGTCCTTTGAGGGCTCGAAAAATGTACTCCCAGAGCAGAGTCCTTCCATCTTTTTTTGCAACTGTCCTTCACTTTGGGGCCAAATAAGGAGGTGCCATCAAAGGTGGCATTGATGAAAGAGGACTTGAAGGGTTCCACAAAGTCACACAAGCACATGCTTCCTAATGGAAATGCCTGAACCCACTGCCCTTGAGGAACCCTAAGCTGCATGAGAAATAAGCCTCATGGATGATTTTGAAATGGATGGAAGGGCTGCTAACTGTGAGGCCACAGAACCCTGAGTCTCAGCAGCAGTGGTGCCTGAAAGATATTTTGACAGTTCATTTATTAAATCTCTTTGCAATCTAATGAAATGTGCCAGGTAGTTCAATGACCTAAGAGCGAAGGTCACTGAAGCATAGACATGCTTCCCAAACCTATCCAAAGTCCTAGACTTCCTGTTAGGGGGAGGGACAGTAGAACTGTATTCAGTAAGTTCCTTCTAAGTGGCCACCACCATGACCGTACCATCCACAGGTACTCCCTCACTCCAAAACTCCCTTTCTGTAGGTTGTGCCGGAATCCAATCCAGTCTGTTAGGGGTAGGTTGAACAGAGTCAGGATCCTTCCATGCCTGCTTAGAGGTCAAGTCAATTAGTTCATCAGTGGGTGGAGTTTTCCAGGAGATAGATGGACCAGATCCAAAGGCCTCCAGAAATACCAATTTCTCTGGAGAAGGATTGTCAGAGGATCAAGCACCCCTTTGTTTAAGGATCTCTAGGATGTCTCTAAATAAGACATCTTTGGGTGATGATCTTGGGGATCCTTCCCCTTTGTCAAAATCGATATCTTCATTGATAGATTTCTGTGGGGAATCCAAATGCCTCCTTCTGCACTTTTTCTTCCGAGGTACTTCTTCTGTGGGATGCTATGGAAAAGTATCAGAAGAGATGGTGATACTCTCCTGGGTAGCTTAGAGAGTTTGGGTTGGCTATTCTCATGGGGTCGAATGTTGAGGCTCAAGGTTCTGAGACACATGAGATCCTGAAGGGAGATTTGAAGGGAAAGACCATTCATCCTACAGAAGCAGAGAAAGCTCTCTCCACTACCTCAAAAGTAGAACATCCTGGGGAGAAGGAAGCTGACAGAGCTAAGAAGACATGCTTCCTCCTCATTGGCTCCATCTGCCCTGAAGGCATTCCACCTGAGGCAGAGGTCACAGCTGAGCTGTCCAATGCTGAGGCTCTGAGTAGCAAAGATGGCTCCAACAACTTTGGAGTCAACACCAAAACTTCAGATTCGGCAAGGACTCTTCAAACTCTGACAGTCATCATGTTCCGAACTCATCAGAGCCAGAGCACTCAGAGAAATCCTTGGAGCTGAGGATAAAAATATCCTCATATCCAATCCAGATGGTCTTGGCAAACTCAGATGCAGGGCTCTAAAATGGATGACTGCATCGGAGAAGGAGATAATAGTGGAGGGATAGAGCAAAGCAGTATGGAGAGAAAAGTGTATCCCAGATGAGTGGATAATATTCATACTAGTGCCAGTGTAAAAGAACAAAGGTTACATTCACAGCTGTGGGCAGTACTGAGGTATCAAACTCCTGTCACACAGTATGAAAGTTCTGGAGAGGATGATTGATAAACAAATATGCAGAACAGTAGAAAGTAAGATAGAAGATAAGCAGTTTGGATTCAAATCAGGATGCAGCACAACTGACTCAATGTTTGCAGTGAGACAGATAGTTGAGAAGAAGTTAGAAATGAGGAAAAAGTCCAACTGAACATTCCAAGACTTATAGAGAGCATATGGCAAGGTCCTAAGAAAGCTGATTTGGTCAGTCTTGCTGTGGTTCGAAGTCCCAAAAACATTGGTAGAATTAATGCAGACTATGTACAAGAATCCAATGTCTCAAGTACAAACAGTGGGAGTGGGTATGCACAAGAGCTCAGCTCTGAGCCCACTGTTGTTCATACTGGTGATGGACTACATTAGCAAACAAGTCAGAGGGGACAGATCAACAAAGCTGCTGTAGACAGATGATGTGGCATTACAGGCAGACTTTGAGCAAGAACTTCAGCAAAGGATAGTGGAATGGAATGCAAAATGAAAGCACATGGGATGAAACTAAGTACAGATAAAAAAATTTTAATGGTAACAAACAGGCTAAATCAGAAAAAGCTGATAAATGAGATTGAAAGAAAATAGCGGAACATGTTAACAGTGTCAAGTACCTGGGAGTGATGGTTGCTGAGAAGGGTAGTCTGAATGAGGAGGTCAGAGCTAGAATGAGAGGGGCTGCAGCCAGTTGGCACAGACTTTCAGGGGAACTGTGTGACAGAAGAATGTGAAAAAAGCTGAAATGTAAGGTGTACAAAAAAACTGGTGTAACCACTAATACTGTATGGTACAGTCCTTGGCAGTGAAGGCACAACAGTTGATGAAGCTAGAGGTGATGGAGATAAAATGCCTGATACAGGTGGTAGAATACATTCTGTTAGACAGAGGAAGAAATGAGGACATCACACCATAAGTCCAAGTAGCTCCAATTACAGAGAAGGTCAAAGACAACAGATTACAGTGGTTCAGGCACATGTGCAGGAAAGGAGAAGACAGTGTGGTGAAAAAGATTTAGGACAGAGAGGAAGAAAGTAAGAGGGAATGAAGGCATCCATCAAAGAGATTCCTGGATTGTGTAAGAGAAGAGCTGTGATAGTCAGATATGACTGTCGAAGAAGGTAAAAATTGTGATTAAATCATGAGAGATGGCGAGGGATGATGTAACACCTTGATCCCATGTAGAAAAGGGGTAAAAAGGGGGTTGGTTGGTGATGATGATATTGATAATGAATGGGGAGGGGCTGGTTAGCATGGTGAATGGGTTGAGAAGATTTTTATTAGATATAAAGAAACTGACCTGTGCAATTTTTATATATCCTTTGCATGCTTTATTTTAAAACTGCATTTGTAGTTGTGCTGGTGAATCTAGCACACTGGTATCCTAAATATAAATAGTTGATGATGGGACAGCAAACAAATCCGCTTAGGCAACCGCTACTTTGCACACTTTATTGTCATAAAATAAATTGTGATCCTTTTGAATCACAACTATGATATGGCTCGATTACAACTCAACATATGCAATTATTAAATCATAAAAAATTGAACAATATATATAAAAAGCCAATACGTTAAAATTGTTTTGCCTTAAAAATAAATTAATTACTTATTTGTATGTTAATAATTAAAATTATTATTTATCTAAATTTATTATTTTTATTATTTATTGAATTTAATGAGTTGCAGAGGTCATAAGATTCTTACAATTATTTTTATTGTTGTTATTATTGTTAAGTATTTTTATTCCAGACAATAAGGAAGGTTATAGAGATTAAATAATCTAGGAATTATTGGAAAATTATTTCTTATATTTGTTTTTTATTTTTTACAAATATTACACTGTGCTATCTTCTCAGGCAACACACAGAGGGAACACAGTGTAAAAGCTATCCAGCCAGACGTTTATTGAAACAACATACAAAACTTTTAATATTACATATATCCAAGGTTAAGCGCTTTCACCTAACTGATGTAGGCTTCTTCAGAACAACCCCATTTAAAAAATTCTCAGTTTAAATAACATTTTTGGCGCGAAGCAACAACTGTTAATAAATGTCCTTAAAGTTGTATGCTCCTTAAAATTGCTAACATAAACATATTTGTTGAAGTTCCAAAAATGATGAATGTAATTAAAAATAACAATACTAGTATATCCCAAAAATTATATCCTCTATATACTTCCTACTATATAACATTAACAACAAATTTCCTTGGGGAACAATATACATCACTTGCCCCTAATAATACATCCACTGTATTAATATGATGTGCAAAACACAATATATGTAACAATATTCACAAAATACATTAAACCTTCTGTTGAATAAATACCCTAAATAATATTTGTTAAACATGTATTGATTAAGTGGTATTTAACTAATTTTAATTGTTTGTAAAATAATTAGATAAAATAATACTTAACCAATGATGAGTGTGTAGTTAAGTTAAAATTGATAAAGAAAATACTCCAAATATTAGAGTATTAAAATATTGGGAAATAGTGTGCATAAGTTTTATTAGTATAAGTTACTATCAATACAAAAAATATATAATTGATAATTGCTTGTATGTGTTGTGATTTAAATATAATAATAATAAATAATAAATATTTATTTATTAATAATTTTTTTTTAAATAATAAAAACTTTTTTTAAAAATTATTTATGTTATTAAACATTAATGAAGTCAATTCATTATTGATGCTGTTATTAAATGATGTGTTAATCAATAAAATATATATAATTCCATGTTGTTATTATAAATAATGACTATAAAAATTCATAAAACAATTTTTTCCTAGTTCATAAAAAATTTTTATTTGTTGTTTCAGACCCAGTTTTGTTAACACTAAAATATATCTAATACTAGATTTCCAATTCCAGATTTGAGGTTAAATATTAAAATTCTCCGTAAAAATTCTCAATATAAATTAATAACGGAAGTTTGTTGTATAGTATTAAAATACTTATAAAATATTTATAAAATAAATATTGAAGGGTCACTTTCACCAAAGCAATTTTGATAAAACTACTCAAAAAACTACTAAAAGATGCTAAAATAATAAAACAATACTGTCGCACCAAGCAGTATTTCAATTGATGTTCACATTCTAAAATGATATTTGTTGTTTCATCGTCTCATTAACAACGGTTTGACAGCTATAGTGTCATTCAACCCAGGAGTGGTGGCTGCATCAGTAAATAACTGCCACCATATTTCTTTGTAACTTAATAGTTCTTTGATGCTACCCCCTTTCAAATTGGGTTTAACACGTTCTAAAATGCCAAATTTAAAACTGTGTGTGTTACCCTCCCTTTCCACATGCCTATATAAGGCGTTGTTTGTATCCTTCCTTCTAATACAATAGGAATGGTCGTAAATTCTCCTTTTGAAGGCCCTCTCAGTTTTTCCAACATAAAATGCTGGACATTCTACACATTTGGCAATGTATATAACAAATGGTGTATTGCAGTTACCCTTAGCGGGTCTTATCACAGTCCTGTTACTATTGTCTAAGATAATTTCTGTGTACCCCATTATATATCTACATTGACTACAAGTTCCACATCTATTAGTGTAAGTGGATTGTCCATTTTCTCCTCTGTTTGAATTTGTGGCTGTACCTAATTCTAAGATTTTCTTTAAGTTGTGTGACATCTTGTACACTATAAGAGGTTTGTCCCCTAATATTCTTGACAAATCAGGATTTACTAGTATTATAGTTCCCTCTGTGATATAACATACCCATTTTTGCCAACCTCGTAATGTTATATTGGGAAGAAGAAATTTTATTTATAAGTGAACTATTTTCACATGTCCATCATTACACAAGGTTTTTAGACGATATATATTTATTATGGAAAGGGAATATTGAGGAGTTGAATAATTTTATAACTATCATCAACAATAGTAGTGAGTTTTTAAAATTTACACACACCATTAGTAGAAACGGTTTAGCATATTTAGATACTATAGTGACCCATGATGAAAAAGGTTTTAAATCAAATATATACAGGAAAAACACCTTTTCTAATGATTATTTACAATATGATAGTAATCATCCTAAAAAAATGTTGTGGAACATATTTAAGGGGCAGATAATTAGAGCGGCTAGGATGACATCTAGGAATGAAGAAATGCTAGAAGAGGTTGAATATATTACCAAATTATTCGTTGAGAGGAAATACAATAAGAAAATGTTAAATGATGTTAAACGGTATGTTATATCACAGAGGGAACTAAAATACCATCCACTACTAGGTGTTAGTGTCCCAACTGAACTGGACAAAGGAACAGACAATACCAGCAGATTTCAAAGGGCTTGTATATTACCGTATACTCCCTATGTAAACAAAATTAAGGAAATTTTGGAGAAACACTGGGACATATTTCGAGTAAATCCTGATTTGTCAAGAATATTAGGGGACAAACCTCTTATAGTGTACAAGATGTCACACAACTTAAAGAAAATCTTAGAAATAGGTACAGCCACAAATTCAAACAGAGGAGAAAATGGACAATCCACTTACACTAATAGATGTGGAACTTGTAGTCAATGTAGATATATAATGGGGCACACAGAAATTATCTTAGACAATAGCAACAGGACTGTGATAAGACCCGCTAAGGGTAACTGCAATACACCATTTGTTATATACATTGCCAAATGTGTAGAATGTCCAGCATTTTATGTTGGAAAAACTGAGAGGGCCTTCAAAAGGAGAATTTACGACCATTCCTATTGTATTAGAAGGAAGGATACAAACAACGCCTTATATAGGCATGTGGAAAGGGAGGGTAACACACACAGTTTTAAATTTGGCATTTTAGAACATGTTAAACCCAATTTGAAAGGGGGTAGTATCAAAGAAC
This sequence comes from Protopterus annectens, assembly GCF_019279795.1. NCBI lineage: Eukaryota > Metazoa > Chordata > Ceratodontiformes > Protopteridae > Protopterus > Protopterus annectens. The sequence continues at coordinate 108,266,596 of NC_056728.1, read as the reverse complement.
TATTAAGTTACAAAGAAATATGGTGGCAGTTATTTACTGATGCAGCCACCACTCCTGGGTTGAATGACACTATAGCTGTCAAACCGTTGTTAATGAGACGATGAAACAACAAATATCATTTTAGAATGTGAACATCAATTGAAATACTGCTTGGTGCGACAGTATTGTTTTATTATTTTAGCATCTTTTTAGTAGTTTTTTAAGTAGTTTTTTGAGTAGTTTTATCAAAATTGCTTTGGTGAAAGTGACCCTTCAATATTTATTTTATAAATATTTTATAAGTATTTTAATACTATACAACGAACTTCCGTTATTAATTTATATTGAGAATTTTTACGGAGAATTTTAATATTTAACCTCAAATCTGGAATTGGAAATCTAGTATTAGATATATTTTAGTGTTAACAAAACTGGGTCTGAAACAACAAATAAAATTTTTTTATGAACTAGGAAAAAATTGTTTTATGAATTTTTATAGTCATTATTTATAATAACAACATGGAATTATATATATTTTATTGATTAACACATCATTTAATAACAGCATCAATAATGAATTGACTTCATTAATGTTTAATAACATAAATAATTTTTTAAAAAAAATTTTATTATTTAAAAAAATTTTTATTAATAAATAAATATTTATTATTTATTATTATTATATTTAAATCACAACACATACAAGCAATTATTAATTATATATTTTTTGTATTGATAGTAACTTATACTAATAAAACTTATGCACACTATTTCCCAATATTTTAATACTCTAATATTTGGAGTATTTTCTTCTTTATCAATTTTAACTTAACTACACACTCATCATTGGTTAAGTATTATTTTATCTAATTGTTTTACAAACAATTAAAATTAGTTAAATACCACTTAATCAATACATGTTTAACAAATATTATTTAGGGTATTTATTCAACAGAAGGTTTAATGTATTTTGTGAATATTGTTACATATATTGTGTTTTGCACATCATATTAATACAGTGGATGTATTATTAGGGGCAAGTGATGTATATTGTTCCCCAAGGAAATTTGTTGTTAATGTTATATAGTAGGAAGTATATAGAGGAGATCATTTTTGGGATATACTAGTATTGTTATTTTTAATTACATTCATCATTTTTGGAACTTCAACAAATATGTTTATCTTAACAATTTTAAGGAGCATACAACTTTAAGGACATTTATTAACAGTTGTTGCTTCGCGCCAAAAATGTTATTTAAACTGAGAATTTTTTAAATGGGGTTGTTCTGAAGAAGCCTACATCAGTTAGGTGAAAGCGCTTAACCTTGGATATATGTAATATTAAAAGTTTTGTATGTTGTTTCAATAAACATCTGGCTGGATAGCTTTTACACTGTGTTCCCTCTGTGTGTTGCCTGAGAAGATAGCACAGTGTAATATTTGTATAAGGTTTGTTTTCCTCGCAACGTTTTATTTCTGTTTTTTATTTTTATATTTTTTATTTATATTTATATATTATCCATATAAACATAAACAAATAAATCGACCAAATGATTATTCAAATCACTATTATACATTTTTTTCATATAAGATTACCTATCAATTACCTCTCTAAGCTTCTTAATTTTAAGAGACACATTAGTGAACATTTCTCATTGAGGCCTGGATAAGTAAATGCATTAAGCCTGATCTGCCATAATAATTCGCTTTTTTCCAACAATAAATTGAATGGTCCCCCTCGGATGTCTTGCTTGATTTGATGGATTACTTTAAAGCAAAATTTATGTTCAGGATGTTCCATAAGATGCCTCGCTAAGGCATTATCTTCCTTATGCAGATTGATACTTCTTAAGTGTTCATAAACTCTTTCTCTTAGCCTTCGCTCCGTCTTGCCTATGTAAAAAGATGGGCAAGCCTGACAGACTGCCACATAAATGACCCCTTTGGAATTGTAGTTGTATTTACCCTTAGTATGAATTTTAGTTCCATTAATGCATGTTGTTATGCCTGAAATCATATAATGGCAATATGGACAATTGCCACATTGTCCCATTCCTCTAAGGAAAGTTGTCGAATTGGCATAATTATGCTTTTGAAATATGTCTTTGAAGTTAGAACCTTTCTTCCATATAACCTTAGGCTCTGAGCCTAATTTAGATATTAATGAGTGATCTTCATTAAGTATGTTCCAATTCTTCAAAATAATTTCTTTGATACTTGCAAAATCCAAGGAAAATCGTAATATGCAGGCCAAGTTGTAATTTCCGATGTTGGACCATTCTCTTGTTATAAGCTGGAGATGAGTTCCATCTGAGAAGGAATTGTGATGTTTTTTCTTTAATATAGGTTTAAAGTAACCATTTGATCTTTTTATACTAACTTCTTCCACTATGGGGTCCAGAAAATAATGAGGATATTGTCTATTGAGAAACATTTGTTTCAAATTCGAACATTCCTGATCAAAGTTCTCGTCTGTGGTAATCATCCGTGCAGCTCGAACGAGCTGCCCTTTGACCACAGACTTTTTCTGATGTAAAGGATGTGCGCTACGAAAATGCAAGAATTTGTTAGAATAGGTAGGTTTTCTGAAGATGTTTGCTTCATATGCCTCTTGTGACCTATTCTTACTCAACTTTACATCCAAATACGATATGGATTATTTGTTGTATGTATAAGTAAATCCTAAAAATTCCATGCTTTTATTGAACATCTCTACAATTTCTGATGCCTGTTTTTTGTCCCCTTGAAAAATTATAAAGATATCGTCTATGAACCTAGTGTAAAATGTTATTGTGGCTTTGAAGAAATCGTCATTGAATACATGGTTTTTCTCCCAATAGGAAATTACTAGATTAGCGTAGCTAGATCCACACGGGGAACCCATCGCAACTCCTTTCTTTTGTTTGTAAAATTGGTTTTCAAAGAGGATGAAGTTATAGGACAAAATTATGTCCAAAAGTTCTCCTACCAAAGCTATTTCATTTGGTTCTGCATTCTTCTGGCGGATATTTGCTAATACCCAATCCATGCCTTGTTGGTGAGGGATACTAGAATAGAGATCTTTCACATCCACTGTAATGAAATTATTATGCTGTTGGTAAGTGATATTATTTATTTTTTCCAAGAAGTCCCATGAGTCTTTTATCTTGATAAATAATAATTTTAATTATTAACATACAAATAAGTAATTAATTTATTTTTAAGGCAAAACAATTTTCACGTATTGGCTTTTTATATATATATTGTTCAATTTTTTATGATTTAATAATTGCATATGTTGAGTTGTAATCGAGCCATATCATAGTTGTGATTCGAAAGGATCACAATTTATTTTATTACAATAAAGCATGCGAAGTAGCGGTTGCCTAAGCAGATTTGTTTGCAGTTATAGTTCGTAGTTTTTCTAGTTGTTAGTTGATGATGGGACACTGTGCATCTCTAATATCAGTACAAACACAAAGTGTGAAGGAACAGTATTGCTAAATGCTTTGGGTGGAAGAAGAGAACTTTTCTTAACGATTGTCTGTCCTCTACATACTTTGATTGCGCACATACGTTTGGTGTACTTTAAAAATGCAGTTATGGTGACTTGACTGCATCTGGTACTTAGTCAACCTGAACAGAAGCAGTAGATACTGTGGAACTTGGTAAATCATCCCAGTGTCAAAAAGCATGTGAAGGGTAGTGGTATTTTGCAGAGGTGGTGTGTGCAAGGGAAGGGTGGGGTAGATTTTTGTTGCTGTTTTATTGCAGGTTTTTGCATTGGGTACTTTAGAAGCAAAGCTGCAAATTATTTGAATCTACTGTTTTATTGTCTTAAATGTTTATTTAGAGACTACATACACAATCTAGCAATACATTTTTACAATGTATCAGTAAGGCATTCAACACTGCTGGAGGCTCTCTGTACTCCTATTATGTGTCAAAACTCTGGAATGAAATCCCCACACAGTTAAACAGATAGAAAACTTAACTAGTTTCAAAACTTTCCTTAAACAGCACCTATGCCAAAGATGGCTCTGTTGTTCCTGCTCACCTGGCTAGCTTTACTCAGATTACCTTTCTCCATCTCTTACAGCCACTCTGCTTCCCAATCTTTTAGTACCTTATCGCTCCTCCTCGTACTGTACTGATTTCCTAAATTCTTACTGTTCTCCTTCTCTCACACCCCACCACTAACTACCATGCTTCCTTTGTCCATTAATCTTTCTGCTCCTTTCTATAACTTCTCCTTTCATATCTCTTATCATCTTTAAGCTACATTCTACTTGTCTACCTCTAAATTATTACTAAACTGAAATGCATCCCAGCTTGATGTTTTCCCTGTAACCATCATGCTATAAATACATTGTGTTACTGTATGGTATTTCTCTATTCAATAATTAGCCAATTTATATAAATTCTCTTTTATTTCTTCTATTAAAATGTTATGTAAATGTAAGAAAAGTGTAAGTAAAAAATTACTAAAATTCATGAAAATAAGCTCATGTATAAAAGTTTTTACCCCTGGTTTGAATGAGAATGTTACTATTATGAGTGACTTAAAGGGAAGAGCAAATAATCTGTAACTTTATTACATTTGCAGGCAGTGTTTGTTTACATTTATATCTTGATTATTTTTAATATTATTGTGGCTCTCATGTAGATAGTGCAACAATGTTTTTATTCACTCAATTGTCAGGGTGTGTGTTCCTTTAAATCTGCATCCAAAGTGGTCTTACTCCTGTGGAGGTGTTCTTGATTGGTTGTTTTGTATTTCAATTGGTATTTAAACTGCCTTACAACTGTTTTAGCATTAACTCTGATAATGTGTACAGATTTTGGATGAAAGTACTTAGTTATTGCTGTTTTTATCACTGTTTTTATGGTCTGGAATAAAGTTAGTGTTACAGCTGACTTTTAATAGTATGTATACCTTTGTGCACCATTACCGAATCACTCCTGAGGTGCATAAAAAGGAGAATGTTTTGTTATCTCCTAGAAATGATGTTAATATGCAATAACACCAACACTGAGGTATTATTATTATTATTATTTAAAAGTTCATTTGAAGGATAGTAATAATAACAGTCATAATTGTCAGCCCCTCCTTTCCTCATTTTTACATGGGGTTGGGATGTCACATGAACATTAGTCAGTGTGACCAAATCACTAAAGCCAAGAATAATAGCATTTACTTAAAAGTCTGATTCTGATAAGGTGATGATATTTCACATCATCAACAGTGTTTGTGGTTCATCAGCCAGTCAGGTCTCTTGAAGTGAAATAACCAGTATGTAATTTTCAGAATTCTCTTGATCTCAAATGAGTTATTACATTTCTAGTATACAGTCTTTAAAAAGACTTAATTAACTGAAAGCATACAGTAGCCCTGCAAATTTTAAATAGGGCCTAAATCCTGAAGAGGTCTGAGGTGCAGCATTACAAATGTTGGCACATTTCAAACAGACTAAGAAGGAGAAAAAAGAGCAGTGCTACAATTTCTCATA